>NC_135809.1:139327876-139678709 GCF_964213995.1 Mustelus asterias | reverse complement strand
CTGACTATCCACTCTGTCCATGCCCCTCATAATCTTGTAGACTTCCATCGTTTCAGTGAGAACAAACCAAGTTTCTCCAACCTCTCCTCATAGCTAATGCCCGCCATACCAGGCAACATCCTGGTAAATCTTTTCTGTACCCTCTCCAAAGCCTCCACATCTTTCTGGTAGTGTGGCGACCAGAATTGAATACTATATTCCAAGTGCGGCCTAACTAAGGTTCTATAAAGCTGCAACATGACTTGCCAATTTTTAAACTCAATGCCCCGCCGATGAAGGCAAGCATGTTGTATGCCTTCTTGACTACCTTCTCCACCTGCATTGCCACTTTCAGTGACCTGTGTACCTCCACCCAGATCCCTTTGCCTATCAATACTCTTAAGGGTTCTGCCATTTACTGTATATTTCCTATCTGTATCAGACCTTCCAAAATGTATTACCTCACATTTGTCCGGATTAAACTCCATCTGCCATCTCTCCGCCCAAGCGTCCAACTGATCTATATCCTGCTGTATCCTCTGATGGTCCTCATTGCTATCCGCAAATCCACCAATCTTTGTGTTGTCCACAAACTTACAATCAAACCAATTCCATTTTCCTCCAAATCATTTGTATGTATTACAAACCGCAAAGGTCCCAGCGCTGATCTCTGAGGAATGCCACTTGTCACAGCACTCCATTCAGAAACACACCTTTCCACTGCTACCCACTGTTCTATGACCGAGCCAGTTTTGTATCCACCTTGCCAGCTCACCTCTGATTGCATGCGACTTCACCTTCTGCACCAGTCTGCCATAAAGGACCTTGTCAAAGGCCTTACTGAAGTCCATGTAGACAACATCCACTGCCCTCCCCTCATCAATCATTTTCGTCACTTCCTCAAAAAACTCGATCAAGTTAGTGAGACATGACCTCCCCTTCACAAAACCATATTGCCTCTCACTAATACACTTATTTCCAAGTGGGAGTAAATCCTGTCTCGAAGATTCCTCTCCAATTTCCCTATCACTGACGTAAGGCCCCCGACCTGTAATTATCTGGATTATCCTTGCTACCCTTCTTAAACAAAGGAACAACATTGGCTAATCTCCAATCCTCTGGGACCTCCCCTGTACAGTAAGGAGTCTAACAACACCAGGTTAAAGTCCAACAGGTTTATTTGGTAGCAAACGCCACTAGCTTTCGGAGCACTGCTCCTTCGTCAGATGGAGTGGAAATCTCTAGATTTCCACTCCATCTGACGAAGGAGCAGCGTTCCGAAAGCTAGTGGCATTTGCTACCAAATAAACCTGTTGGACTTTAACCTGGTGTTGTTAGACTCCTTACTGTGTTTACCCCAGTCCAACGCCGGCATTTCCACATCATGACCTCCCCTGTAGCCAGTGAGGATACAAAGATTTTTCTCAAGGCCCCAGCAATTTCCTCCCTTGCCCCTCTCAGTCCCATCAGGCCCTGGGGACTTGTCTACCTTAATGTTTCTCAAGAATCCCAATACCACCTCCTTTTTGATCTCAACATGACTTAAACTATCTACACATCTTTTCCCAGATTCATCATCCACCAAGTCCTTCTCTTTGGTGAATACTGACGCAAAAGTACTCATTTAATGAAAGTTTGATGAAGATAGGGCAGTTGAGAGGTAACTAAGTGTGTTGATGAAGGTAGGGCAGTTGATGTCATATACATGGATTTTAGTAAGGCGTTTGATAAGGTCCCCCATGGTCGGCTTATGATGAAACTGAGGAGATGTGGGATAGAGGGAAAGTTGGCCGATTGGATAGGTAACTGGCTGTCTGATCGAAGACAGAGGGTGGTGGTGGATGGAAAATTTTCGGATTGGAGGCAGGTTGCTAGCGGAGTGCCGCAGGGATCAGTGCTTGGTCCTCTGCTCTTTGTGATTTTTATTAATGACTTAGAGGAGGGGCTGAAGGGTGGATCAGTAAATTTGCTGATGACACCAAGATTGGTGGAGTAGTGGATGAGGTGGAGGGCTGTTGTAGGCTGCAAAGAGACATAGATAGGATGCAAAGCTGGGCTGAAAAATGGCAGATGGAGTTTAACCCCGATAAATGTGAGGTGATTCATTTTGGTAGGACTAATTTAAATGTGGATTACAGGGTCAAAGGTAGGGTTCTGAAGACTGTGGAGGAACAGAGAGATCTTGGGGTTCCTATCCACAGATCTCTAAAGGTTGCCACTCAAGTGGATAGAGCTGTGAAGAAGGCCTATAGTGTGTTAGCTTTTATTAACAGGGGGTTGGAGTTTAAGAGCCGTGGGGTTATGCTGCAACTGTACAGGACCTTGGTGAGACCACATTTGGAATATTGTGTGCAGTTCTGGTCACCTCATTATAAGAAGGATGTGGAAGCGCTGGAAAGATTGCAAAGGAGATTTAGCAGGATGCTGCCTGGTTTGGAGGGTAGGTCTTATGAGGAAACATAAGAACATAAGAAATAGGAGCAGGAGTAGGCCATCTGGCCCTTCTAGCCTGCCCCGCCATTCAACAAGATCATGGCTGATCTGAAGCGAATCAGTTCCACTTACCCGCCTGCTCCCCATAACCCCTAATTCCCTTATCGATCAGAAAACTATCTACCCGTGATTTAAACATATTCAACGAGGAAGCCTCCACCACTTCAATGGGCAGAGAATTCCAGAGATTCACTACCCTCTGAGAGAAGAAGTTCCCCCTCAACTCTGTTCTGAACCGGCCCCCCCTTATTTTGAGGCTGTGCCCTCTAGTTCTGGTTTCCCTTCTAAGTGGAAAGAATCTCTCCACCTCTACCCTATCCAGCCCCTTCATTATCTTATATGTCTCTATAAGATCACCCCTCATCCTTCTAAACTCCAACGAGTACAGACCCAATCTGTTTAATCTCTCCTCATAAGCCACACCCCTCATCTCCGGTATCAACCTGGTGAACCTTCTCTGCACTCCCTCCAAGGCCAATATATCCTTTCGCAAATAAGGGGACCAAAACTGCACACAGTACTCCAGTTGCGGCCTCACCAGTGCCTTGTACAGTTGCAGCAAGACCTCCCTGCTTTTATATTCTATCCCCCTCGCGATAAAGGCCAACATTCCATTCGCCTTCTTGATCACCTGCTGCACCTACAGACTGAGTTTTTGCAATTCGTGCACAAGGACCCCCAGGTCCCTCTGCACAGTCGCACGATGTAATTTTTCTCCATTTAAATAATATTCCAATTTACTATTATTTCTTCCAAAGTGGATAACCTCACATTTGCTAATGTTATATTCCATCTGCCAGATCCTCGCCCACTCGCTCAGCCTATCCAAATCTCTCTGCAGACTTTCCGCGTCCTCCACGCAATTCGCTTTCCCACTCACCTTCGTGTCATCAGCAAACTTGAATACCCTAGATTCAGTCCCCTCCTCCAGATCATCTATGTAAATGGTAAACAATTGAGGCCCCAGCACCGATCCCTGCGGCACGCCACTGGTCACCAACTGCCAACCAGAAAAGCACCCATTTATCCCAACTCTCTGCTTTCTGTTAGATAGCCAATCCCCAATCCACGCCAACACCTTACCCCTAACTCCGTGTACCCCATTCTTCTGCAGCAACCTTTTGTGAGGCACCTTATCGAACGCCTTCTGGACATCTAAAAACACCACATCCATCGGTTCCCCTCTGTCAACCGCACTAGTGACATCTTCATAAAAGTCCAGTAGATTCGTCAAACACGACTTTCCCTTCAGGAATCCATGCTGCGTCTGCTTGATCGAACCATTCTTATTCAGATGCTCTGTTATTTCCTCTTTAATAATGGACTCTAGCATCTTCCCAACTACGGACGTTAAGCTAACCGGCCTGTAGTTACCCGCCTTTTGTCTACTTCCTTTTTTAAACAGCGGCGTAACAGTAGCTGTTTTCCAGTCAGCCGGCACTACCCCAGAGTCCAGCGAATTTTGATAAATTACTACTAACGCATCTGCTATTACCTTAGCCATTTCTTTCAGTACCCTGGGATGCATTCCATCCGGGCCCGGGGACTTGTCTACCTTCAGTCCTATTAGTCTACCAAGCACCACCTCCTTAGTAACAGTAATTGTATTAAGGACCTCCCCTCCCACCAACTCTCGATCTCTAATATTCGGCAAACTATTTGTGTCTTCCACCGTGAAGACCGACACAAAGAACTTATTTAAAGTCTCAGCCATTTCCTTGTTTTCCACTATTAAATCCCTCCTCTCATCTTCCAAGGGTCCAACATTCACTCGAGCCACTCTATTCCTTTTTATATACTTGTAAAAACGTTTACTATCATTTTTTATATTTTGAGCTAGTTTAGTTTCATAATCTATCTTTCCTTTCTTAATCACTTTCTTAGTCGTTCTTTGTTTTTCTTTAAAGCTTTCCCAATCCTCTCATTCTCCACTATTTTTGGCCACTCTGTACGCATCTGATTTTATTTTAATACTCTCCTTTATTTCCTTCGTTATCCATGTCCGGTTATCCTTTTTCTTACAGTCCTTCTTTATCACCGGAATATATTTTTGCTGAGTACTTAAAAAAATCTCCTTAAAAATCCTCCACTGTTCCTCAGCTGTCCTACCGACCAGTCTGCTCGCCCAGTCTACATTAGCCAATTCCACCCTCATCCTATCGTACTCCCCTCTGTTCAAGCAGAGGACACTGGTTTGGGACCCTACTTTCTCACCCTCCATCTGTTCTGTATCAGAAATTCCACCATATTATGATCACTCATCCCAAGAGGATCCTTCACAAGAAGATCCTTAATCCTACCTGTCTTATTGCACAGAACCAGATCCAAGATAGTTCGCTCTCTCGTAGGTTCTGTAACATACTGTTCAATGAAACAATCCCGACAGCATTCCAAGAACTCTTCCTCAAGCCCTCCACGTCCAATTTGAGTCGACCAATCAATATGTAGGTTAAAATCCCCCATGATTATTGCCATTCCACTTTTGCACGCATCCATTATTTGCTTGTTTATAGCCCTCCCCACCTCTAAGTTATTATTTGGCTGCCTATAGACCACACCTACCAGTGTCTTTCTCCCCCTACTATTCCTTATCTCCACCCACAACGATTCCACGTTTTGCTCCTTAGAGCCTATGTCGTCTCTCACTACCGTCCTGATATTATCCTTTATTAACAAAGCTACCCCACCTCCTTTTTCTACCTGTCTATCCTTCCTAAATGCCTGATAACCCTGTATATTGAGTTCCCAGTCCCGGTCACCCTGCAACCACGTTTCTGTGATGGACACTAGATCATATAGAGTGTGACAGTTGGTGTCTCAGTGAGGGAGTGTTGCTCGGGCTGCAGTGGAGAGTGACAGTTGGTGTCTCAGTGTGGGAGTGCTGCTCGGGCTGCAGTAGAGTGTGACAGTTGGTGTCTCAGTGAGGGAGTGTTGCTCGGGCTGCAGTGGAGAGTGACAGTTGGTGTCTCACTGAGGGAGTGTTGCTCGGGCTGCAGTGGAGAGTGACAGTTGGGGAAGTGTGGGGAAGTTTTTTTGTTTTCTTTTTTTCTTGCTGGTAATGGCTTCAGGGATGGCAGTTCAGGCAGTATGCTGCATCTCCTGTGGGATGTATGTGGTGAGGAAATCCAGTAGTGTTTCAGGAGATTTTAGTTGTAAGAAGTGCATTAGATTGCAGCTTCTGGAGGAGCGTGTAAAGGAGCTGGAGGGGGAGGTAGAGGAACTCCGCATAATTCGGGAGGCGGAGGTGGAAGTTGATAGGAGTTATAGAGAAATAGTAACTCCTAGAAATGAGGCTTGGGTCAATGCCAGGAGGAGGGGTAAGAAGCAATCGGGAAGACAATCCCCTGGGGCGGTTCCCCTCCATAATAGGTTTTCGGTGCTGGAGGCTACAGTTGAGGAGGAATCAACTGAGCATAGAGAGCAGATCTCTGGGGGTGAGCCGAGTGAGAAAGCTCAGGTGGTTAGGGGCTGTAAAAGACTGGGCCTTGTGATTGGGGACTCCACAATTAAGGGGACAGATAGGAGGGTCGGAACTAAAGGTAGGGACTCAGGGTTGGTGTGTTGCCTACCAGGGGCTGGGGTCCGGGATGTGTCTGACAGGGTATTCAGGACTCTTAGGGGGGAGGGAGATAAACCACAAGTTATTGTACATGTGGGGACACACGACATAGGGAGGATAGGGGAAGGGGATATTAGGCAGGGATTTATGGAGTTGGGGTGGAAACTAAAGGCCAAGACTGACAGAGTGGTTATCTCTGGACTCTTGCCTGTACCACGGGATAGTTTAGAGAGGAATAGGGAGAGGGAAGGTTTGAATTCATGGCTGAGGGGATGGTGCAGGAGGGAGGGGTTCAGGTACTTAAGCAATTGGGGCTCGTACTGGGGAAGGTGTGACCTCTATGAGAAGGATGGTCTACACCTTAATCAGAAGGGGACCAATATCCTGGGGGGTAAATTTGCTAAGGCCATGCAGGGAGGTTTAAACTGATTCGGGGGGGGGGAGGGATCCTGAGTAGTGGGGCTGAAAGTGAGGGATGCATGGATGGGGACTGCAATGCACGGCATTGCAGAGGTGGGGTGGAGCAGGGTTTGAAATGTGTATACTTCAATGCCAGGAGTATTCGCAATAAAGTGGGTGAACTTGCAGCGTGGATCAGTACCTGGGACTTCGATGTTGTGGCTATTTCAGAGACATGGATAGAGCAGGGGCAGGAATGGATGCTGCAGGTCCCGGGGTTCAAATGTTTTAGTCGAAGTAGGGAAGGAGGTAGAAGAGGGGGAGGGGTAGCATTATTGGTCAGAGATTGTATCACAGTGTCAGAGAGGAGGTTTGATGAGGACTTATCTGTTGAGGTAGTATGGGCGGAGATTAGAAATAGGAGAGGAGAGGTCACCCTGTTGGGAGTCTTTTATAGACCTCCTAAAAGTTCTAGAGAGGTTGAGGAAAGGATTGCGGAGTCAATCCTGCTTAGGAGTGAAAGTAATAGGGCAATTGTTATGGGGGATTTTAACTTGACTAATATTGACTGGAATTGTTATAGCTCTAGCTCGTTAGAGGGGTCAGTTTTTGTTCAAAGCGTGCAGGAAGGTTTTTTGACTCAGTATGTAGACAGGCCAACTAGAGGTGAGGCTATATTGGATCTGGTGCTGGGAAATGAGCCAGACCAGGTGCTAGACTTGGAAGTTGGTGTGCATTTTGGTGATAGTGACCACAATTCGGTTACGTTCACCTTAGTGATGGAAAGGGATAGGCATGAACCTCGGGCCAGTGGTTTTAGCTGGGGAAAGGGTAATTATGAGGCTATTAGGAGAGAATTAGGAAACATAGGTTGGACTAGGAGATTACAGGGACTGGGAACGTCCGACATGTGGAGTTTTTTCAAGGAGCAGCTACTGCGAGTCTGTGATAGGTATGTCCCTGTCAGGCAAGGAGGAATTGGTAGGGCTAGGGAACCGTGGTGCACCAAAAAAGTTTCTTTGTTGGTTAAAAAGAAAAAGGAGGCTTATGTTCGGATGAGACGTGAGCACTCGGGTAGTGCACTAGAAAGCTTTAGATTGGCTAAGAGGGAGTTGAAGAGCGAGCTTAGAAGGGCTAAAAGGGGACATGAGAAGACTTTGGCGGATAGGGTTAAAGAGAATCCTAAGGCGTTCTATAGGTATGTCAAGAACAGAAGGTTGGTTAGGGCAAGTTTAGGGCCAGTTATAGATGGCAGAGGGAAGTTATGTGTGGAACCGGAGGAGATTGGTGAAGCATTGAACCAATATTTCTCTTCGGTGTTCACGCAAGGGGACATGAATATAGCTGAGGAGGACACTGGGTTGCAAGGGAGTAGAATAGACAGTATTACAGTTGATAAGGAGGATGTGCAGGATATTCTGGAGGGTCTGAAAATAGATAAATCCCCTGGTCCGGATGGGATTTATCCAAGGATTCTCTGGGAGGCAAGAGAAGTGATTGCAGAGCCTCTGGCTCTGATCTTCAGGTCGTCGTTGGCCTCTGGTATAGTACCAGAAGATTGGAGGTTAGCGAATGTTGTCCCATTGTTTAAGAAGGGGAACAGAGACTTCCCCGGGAATTATAGACCGGTGAGTCTCACTTCTGTTGTCGGCAAGATGTTGGAAAAAATTATAAGGGATAGGATTTATAGTTATTTGGAGAGTAATGAATTGATAGGTGATAGTCAGCATGGTTTTGTGGCAGGTAGGTCGTGCCTTACTAACCTTATTGAGTTTTTTGAGAAAGTGACCAAGGAGGTGGATGGGGGCAAGGCAGTGGACGTGGTATATATGGATTTTAGTAAGGCGTTTGATAAGGTTCACCATGGTAGGCTTCTGCAGAAAATGCAGATGTATGGGATTGGGGGTGATCTAGGAAATTGGATCAGGAATTGGCTAGCGGATAGGAAACAGAGGGTGGTGGTTGATAGTAAATATTCATCATGGAGTGCGGTTACAAGTGGTGTACCTCAGGGATCTGTTTTGGGGCCACTGCTGTTTGTAATATTTATTAATGATCTGGATGAGGGTATAGTTGGGTGGATTAGCAAATTTGCTGATGACACCAAAGTCGGTGGTGTGGTAGACAGTGAGGAAGGGTGTCGTAGTTTGCAGGAAGACTTAGACAGGTTGCAAAGTTGGGCCGAGAGGTGGCGGATGGAGTTTAATGCGGAGAAGTGTGAGGTAATTCACTTTGGTAGGAATAACAGATGTGTTGAGTATAGGGCTAACGGGAGGACTTTGAATAGTGTGGAGGAGCAGAGGGATCTAGGTGTATGTGTGCATAGATCCCTGAAAGTTGGGAATCAAGTAGATAAGGTTGTTAAGAAGGCATATGGTGTCTTGGCGTTTATTGGTAGGGGGATTGAATTTAGGAGTCGTAGCGTTATGTTGCAACTGTACACAACTCTGGTGCGGCCGCACTTGGAGTACTGTGTGCAGTTCTGGTCCCCACATTACAGGAAGGATGTGGAGGCTTTGGAGAGGGTGCAGAGGAGGTTTACCAGGATGTTGCCTGGTATGGAGGGGAGATCCTATGAGGAGAGGCTGAGGGATTTGGGATTGTTTTCGCTGGAAAGGCGGCGGCTAAGAGGGGATCTTATTGAAACATATAAGATGATTAGAGGTTTAGATAGGGTGGATAGTGATAGCCTTTTTCCTCTGATGGAGAAATCCAGCACGAGGGGGCATGGCTTTAAATTGAGGGGGGGTAGTTATAGAACCGATGTCAGGGGTAGGTTCTTTACCCAGAGGGTGGTGAGGGATTGGAATGCCCTGCCAGCATCAGTAGTAAATGCGCCTAGTTTGGGGGCGTTTAAGAGATCCGTAGATAGGTTCATGGACGAAAAGAAATTGGTTTAGGTTGGAGGGTCACAGTTTTTTTTTTTAACTGGTCGGTGCAACATCGTGGGCCGAAGGGCCTGTTCTGCGCTGTAATGTTCTATGTTCTATGTTCTAGGTCCCTTTGCACGGTAGCATGTTTTAATTTGTTTCCATTGAGATAGTAATCCCATTTGTTATTATTTCCTCCAAAGTGTATAACCTCGCATTTCTCAACGTTATACTCCATTTGCCATATCCTCGCCCACTCACTCAGCCTGTCCAAATCTCTCTGCAGATCTTCTCCGTCCTCCACACGATTCACTTTTCCACTTATCTTTGTGTCGTCTGCAAACTTCGTTACCCTACACTCCGTCCCCTCCTCCAGATCATCTATATAAATGGTAAACAGTTGCGGCCCAAGTACCGATCCCTGCGGCACGCCACTAGTTACCTTCCTCCAACCGGAAAAACACCCATTTATTCCGACTCTTTGCTTCCTGTCGGATAGCCAGTCCCCAATCCACTTTAACACACTACCCCCAACTCCGTGTGCCCTAATGGGCACACCGCTGGTCGCAGGCCTCCAGTTTGAAAAACAACCATCGACAACCACCTTCTGTCATCAAGCCAATTTTGTATCCCGTTGGCTACCTCACTCTGGATCCCATGAAATTTAACCTCGTGCAACAACCTACCATGTGGTACCTTGTCAAAGGCCTTGCTAAGTCCATGTAGACAACATCAACTGCACTGCCATAGAACCATAGAAAATTACAGCTCAGAAACAGGCCTTTTGGCCCTTCTTGTCTGTGCCGAACCATTTTTTGCCTAGTCCCACTGACCTGCACTTGGACCATATCCCTCCACACCCCTCTCATCCATGAACCCGTCCAAGTTTTTCTTAAATGTTAAATGCCTGGAACAAGCTGCCAGAGGTAGTAGTAGAGGTGGGTACAATTTTGTCTTTTCATAGATTTCATAGAATCCCGACAGTGCAGGAGGCAGCCATTCGGCCCATTGAGTCTGCACTGACCACAATCCCTCCCTGCCTCTATCCCCATAGCCCCGCATATTTACCCTGCTAGTCCCCCTATTTTTTACATTTACCACTTTATCCGGCAGCTCATTCCACATTACCACCACTCTCTGCGTGAAGAAGCCCCCCTAATATTCCCTTTAAACTTTTCTCCTTTCACCCTTAACCCATGCCCTCTGGTTTTTTTCTCCCCGAGCCTCAGCGGAAAAGGCCTGCTTGCATTCACTCTATCTATACTCATCAAAATCTTATACACCTCTATCAAATCTCCCCTCAATCTTCTATGCTCCAGGGAATAAAGTCCCAACCTATTCAATCTCTCTCTGTAACTCAGTTTCTCAAGTCCCGGCAACATCCTTGTGAACCTTCTCTGCACTCTTTCAATCTTATTTACATCCTTCCTGTACATTGTACCTTCTTGGTTATCCCTTCAAAAAAACTCAATCAAATTCGTGAGACCTGATTTTCCACTCTCATAGGCAAACTGACTGTCCCTAATCAGTCCTTGCCTCTTTAAATTTGGTAGAATTGATGCTGTGTAAAGGTAAAGTTGTCGTAGTCCCAAATGACCATAGGTTGCTCTCCCCTTTGAGGAAAAAAGCTGACTGGTGGTGATTTAACCTGAGGATCACCACACCTCAGGCAAGGGGCAAGGTTGGGAAGGTAGGCTTTCATGAATAACCTCAGCAGCTATGTGAATTGAACCTGAACTGTTGGCGTTGCTCTGCATTACTAACCAGCTGTCCAGCCAACAAAGCTATTGTGCAATGTGACCAGATTAATTAATGATCTCCATGTAATGGTACCCCAAGGTCGTAGGGGCCACAGCATGATTGAACTTTGTATCCAGTTTAAAAGAGAGAAGCGTGGGTCTAAGACTAATGTTTTAAACTTAAAAAAGAGCAGCCATGTTGAAAGGGAAGAACAACAAAGAACAATACAGCACAGGAACAGGCCCTTCGGCTCTCCAAGCCTGCGCCGCTCCCTGGTCCAAACTAGACCATTCTTTTGTATCCCTCCATTCCCACTCCGTTCATGTGGCTATCTAGATAAGTCTTAAACGTTCCCAGTGTATCTGCCTCCACCACCTTGCCTGGCAGCGCATTCCAGGCCCCCATCACCCTCTGTGTAAAATATGTCCTTCTGATATCCGTGTTAAACCTCCCCCCACTCCTCCTCCTCTCTTCTCCTCTCCCCCCCCCATGACCTATGACCCCCCCTTGAACCTTTGACCCCCCCCCACCGACCTGGGAAAAAGCTTCCCACCGTTCACCCTATCTATGCCTGTCATAATTTTATACACCTCTATTAGGTCACCCCTCATCCTCCGTCTTTCCAGTGAGAACAACCCCAGTTTACCCAATCTCTCCTCATAACTAAGCCCTTCCATACCAGGCAACATCCTGGTAAATCTCCTCTGCACTCTCTCTAAAGCCTCCACGTCCTTCTGGTAGTGTAGCGACCAGAACTGGGCGCAGTATTCCAAATGCGGCTGAACCAACGTTCTATACAAGTGCAACATCAGACCCCAACTTTTATACTCTATGCCGGTCCTATAAAGGCAAGCATGCCATATGCCTTATTCACTCCCTTCTCCACCTGTGACGTCACCTTCAAGGATCTGTGGACTTGCACACCCAGGCCCCTCTGCGTATCTACACCCTTTATGGTTCTGCCATTTATCGTACAGCTCCCCCCGCCCCACGTTAGTTCTACCAAAATGCATCACTTCGCATTTATCTGGATTGAACTCCATCTGCCATTTCTTTGCCCAAATTTCCAGCCTATCTATATCCTTCTGTAGCCTCTGACAATGTTCCTCACTACCTGCAAGTCCAGCCAATTTTGTCTCGTCCGCAAACTTACTGATCACCCCAGTTACACCACCTTCCAGATCGTTTATATAAATCACAAACAGCAGAGGTCCCAATACAGAGCCCTGCGGAACACCACTAGTCACAGGCATCCAGCCGGAAAAAGACCCTTCCACTACCACCCTCTGTCTTCTGTGACCAAGCCAGTTCTCCACCCATTTAGCCACCTCCCCCTTAATCCCATGAGATCCAACCTTTTGCACGAACCTACCATGAGGGACTTTGTCAAACGCTTTACTAAAGTCCATATAGACGACATCCACGGCCCTTCCCTCGTCAACCATTCTTGTCACTTCTTCAAAAAACTCCACCAGGTTAGTGAGGCATGACCTCCCTCTCACAAAACCATGCCGACTGTCGTTAATGAGTTTATTCCTTTCTAAATGCGCACACATCCTATCTCTAAGAATCCTTTCCAACAACTTCCCTACCACGGACGTCAAGCTCACCAGTCTATAATTTCCCAGGTTATCCATCCTACCCTCCTTAAATAACGGGACCACATTAGCTATCCTCCAATCCTCTGGGACCTCACCTGTGTCCAGTGACGAGAGAAAGATTTGTGTCAGAGGCCCAGCGATTTCATCTCTCGTCTCCCTGAGCAGCCTTGGATAGATTCCATCAGGCCCTGGGGATTTGTCAGTCTTTATATTCCCTAAAAAACCTAACACTTCCTCCCTTGTAATGGAGATTTTCTCTAACGGGTCAACACTCCCCTCTGAGACTCTCCCAGTCAACACATCCCTCCTTTGTGAATACCGACGCAAAGTATTCATTCAGGATCTCCCCTACTTCTTTGGGTTCTAAGCATAATTCCCCACTTTTGTCCCTGAGAGGTCTGATTTTTTTTCCCCTGACAACCCTTTTGTTCCTAACGTATGAATAAAATGCCTTGGGATTCTCCTTAATCCTGTCTGCCAAGGACATTTCATGACCCCTTTTTGCCCTTCTAATTCCTCACTTGAGTTCTTTCCTACTTTCTTTGTATTCCTCCAGAGCTCCTTCCGTTTTTAGCTGCCTGGACCTAACATAAGCCTCTCTTTTCTTTTTGACCAATCCCTCAATTTCCCTGGTTATCCACGGTTCTCGAATCCTACCCTTCCTATCCTTTTTTACAGGCACATGCCTATCCTGCAGCCCTAACAACTGTTCCTTAAAAGACTCACACATGTCAGATGTGGATTTACCCTCAAACAGCCTCTCCCAATCAAGAGCTGCCAATTTCTGCCTAATCCCACTAAAGTTAGCCTTCCCACAATCCAACACCTTACCCTTGGGACACCACTCATCCTTTTCCATCACTATCCTAAAGCTAACAGAATTGTGGTCACTATTTGCCACATGTTCCCCTACCGAAACTTTGAATACCTGACCGGGCTCAGCCCCCTCTCTAGTCGGGCTACCTACATATTGTTCCAAAGAACCTTCCTGTACGCATTTTACAAATTCCTCACCATTCAGACTCCCAGCCCTACACGAATTCCAGTCTATACCAGGGAAATTGAAGTCTCCCACTACAACAGCCCTATTTTTCCTGCACCTATCCATTATCTCCTGACATATCTGTTCTTCCACTTCCCTTGGGCTGTTGGGGGGCCTGTAGTATACCCCCAACATAGTGACTGCGCCCTTCCTGTTTCTGAGCTCCACCCACAGTGACTCGTTACACGAGCCCTCAGAATTGTCCTCCCTCTGCACAGCTGTAATATGCTCTCGAACTAATACTGCTACTCCCCCACCTCTTTTGGCCCCTCTGTCTTGCCGAAAACACTTGTACCCCGGAATATTCAGCTGCCAGTCCTGTCCCTTTTTCAACCAAGACTCCGTCACCGCAACCACATCCAAATTCGTCGTAAGCATTAAGGCCCTAAGTTCGTCTGTCTTGCCTGCTACGCTCCTTGAATTGACGTAGATCATAGAACATTACAGCGCAGTACAGGCCCTTCGGCCCTCGATGTTGCGCCGACCAGGGGTACCAATCTAAAGCCCCTCTAATCTACACTATTCCAATATCATCCATATGTTTATCCAATAACCACTTGAACGCTCTCAACGTTGACGAGTCAACCACTGCTCCAGGCAGGGCATTCCGCGCCCTTACTACTCTGAGTAAAGAACCTACCTCTAACATCTGTCCTATATCTCTCACCCCTCAATTTAAAGCTATGTCCCCTCGTGCTAGCCAACACCATCCGAGGAAAAAGGCTCTCACTATCCACCCTCTCTAATCCTCTGATCATCTTGTATGCCTCTATTAAGTCACCTCTTAACCTTCTTCTCTCTAACGAAAACAACCTCAAGCCCCTCAGCCTTTCCTCATACGATTTTCCCACCATACCAGGCAACATCCTGGTAAATCTCCTCTGCACCCTTTCCAACACTTCCACATCTTTCCTATAATACGGCAACCAGAACTGTACACAATACTCCAAATGCGGCCGCATCAGAGTTTTGTACGGTTGCAGCATGACCTCCTGGCTCCGAAACTCAATCCCTCTGCCAATAAAAGCTAACACACCGTACGCCTTCTTAACAACCCTATCAACCTGGGTGCCAACTTTCAGGGATCTATGCACATGGACACCCAGATCCCTCTGTTCATCCACACTACCAAGTATCTTACCATTAGCCCAGTACTCTGTATTCCTGTTACTCCTTCCAAAGTGAATGACCTCACACTTTTCCGCATTAAACTCCATTTGCCACCTCTCAGCCCAGCTCTGCAGCTTATCTATGTCCCTCTGTAACCTGCCACTTCCCTCCGCACTGTCTACAACGTCACCGACTTTAGTGTCATCCGCAAATTTACTAATTCATCCTTCCACGCCCTCATCCAAGTCATTAATAAAAATGACAAACAGCAGTGGCCCCAAAACAGATCCTTGCGGTACACCACTAGTAACTGAACTCCAGGATAAATATTTCCCATCAACCACCACCCTTTGTTTTCTTACAGCTAGCCAATTCCTGATCCAAACCACTAAATCACCCTCAATCCCATGTGTCCGTATTTTCTGCAAAAGCTTACCATGGGGAACCTTATCAAACGCTTTGCTGAAATCCATATACACCACATCAACCGCTTTACCCTCATCCACCTCTTTGGTCACCTTCTCAAAGAACTCAATAAGGTTTGTGAGGCACGACCTCCCCTTCACAAAACCGTGCTGACTATCCCTAATCAAATTATTCCTTTCTAGGTGATTATAAATCCTATCTCTTATAATCCTTTCCAATTCTTTGCCCACAACAGAAGTAAGGCTCACCGGTCTATAATTACCAGGGTTGTCCCTACTCCCCTTCTTGAACAAGGGGACAACATTTGCTATCCTCCAGTCTTCTGGCACTGTTCCTGTAGACAATGACGACACAAAGATCAAAGCCAAAGGCTCTGCAATCTCCTGTCTAGCCTCCCAGAGAATCCTAGGATAAATCCCATCCGGCCCAGGGGACTTATCTATTTTTACCCTTTCCAGAATTGCTAACACCTCCTCCTTATGAACATCAATCCCATCCAGTCCAACAGCCTGCATCTCAGTACTCCCCTCAACAACACTGTCCCTCTCCAGTGTGAATTCCGACGAAAAATATTCATTTAGTGCCTCTCCTATCTCTTCAGACTCCACGCACAACTTCCCACTCCTGTCCTTGACTGGCCCTAATCTTACCCTAGTCATTCTTTTACTCCTGACATACCTATAGAAAGCTTTAGGGTTTTCCTTGATCCTACCCGCCAAAGACTTCTCATGTTCCCTCCTGGCTCTTAACTCTTTCTTTAGGTCCTTCCTGGCTAACTTGTAACTCTCAAGCGCCCTAACTGAGCCTTCACATCTCATAACATAAGTCTCCTTCCTCTTCACAAGAGATTCAACCTCCTTAGTAAACCACGGTTCCCTCACACGTCTGCTTCCTCCCTGCCTGACAGGTACATATTTATCAAGGAAGCGTAGTAGCTGTTCCTTGAACAAGTTCCACATTACAATTGTGCCCATCCCCTGCAGTTTCCTACCCCAACCTATGCCAGCTAAATCTCGCCTAATCGCATCATAATTTCCTTTCCCACAGCTATAACTCTTGCCCTTTGGTATATACCTACCCTTTTCCATTGCTAAAGTAAATGTAATCGAATTGTGGTCACTGTCACCAAAGTGCTCCCTTACCTCCAAATCTAACACCTGGTCTGGTTCATTACCCAGTACCAAATCCAATGTGGCCTCGCCTCTTGTTGGTCTATCTACATACTGCTTCAGGAAGCCTTCCTGCACACACTGGACAAAAACCGACCCCTCTAAAGTACTCAAACTATAGCTTTTCCAGTCAATATTTGTAAAGTTAAAGTCCCCCAGTACAACTACCCTGTTACTCTCGCTCCTATCCAGAATCATCTTTGCAATCTTTTCCTCTACATCTCTGGAACTTTTCGGAGGTCTATAAAAAACTCCCGACAGGGTGACCTCTCCTTTCCTGTTTCTAACCTCAGCCCAAACTACCTCAGTAGATGGGTCCTCATCAAATGTCCTTTCTGCCACCGTAATACTGTCCTTGACTAACAATGCCACACCTCCCCCTCTTTTACCACCTTCCCTGCACTTACTGAAACATCTAAACTCCGGAACCTGCAACAACCATTCCTGTCCCTGCTCTATCCATGTCTCCGAGATGGCCACAACATCGAAATCCCAGGTACCAACCCATGCTGCAAGTTCACCCACCTTATTCCGGATGCTCCTGGCGTTGAAGTATACACACTTCAAACCACCTTCCTGCCTGCCAGTACACTCCTGCGACTCTGAAACTCATCCATGACCTCACTGCTCTCAACCTCCTGTACACTGGAGCTACAATTCAGGTACCCACCCCCCTGCTGAATTAGTTTAAACCCTCCCGAAGAGCATTAGCAAATTTCCCCCCAAGACATTGGTGCCCCTCTGGTTCAAGTGCAGACCATCCTGTTTGTAGAGGTCCCACCTACCCCTGAAAGAACCCCAATTGTCCAGGTATCTGAATCCCTCCCTCCTGCACCATCCTTGTAACCACGTGTTTAACTGCTCTCTCTCCCTATTCCTCTCCTCACTATCACGTGGCACAGGTAACAAACCAGAGATAACAACTTTGTTTGTTCTAGCCCTAAGCTTCCACCCTAACTCCCTGAATTTCTGCCTTACATCCCCATCCCTTTTCCTACCTCTGTCTTGAGTGCCTATGTGAACCACAACTTGGGGCTGGTCCCCCTCCCCCTTAAGGATATAAAACACGATCCGAGACACCGCGGACTCTGGTTCCTGGGAGGCAACACACCAACCGCGAGTCTCTCTCATTCCCGCAGAATCTCCTATCCGTCCTTTTAACTATGGAGTCCCCAATGACTAATCCTCTCCCCCCTTCCCTTCTGAGCCACAAGGCCAGACTCTGAGCCAGTGACCTGTACACCATGGCTTACCCCCCCCCCCCCCCCCCCCCCAATTTCTACGACATTTTGTGTTTCTCCCCCCACTTGAACAGCTCCCTGTACCCTGGTGCTGTGGTCAGTTTGCTCATCCTCCCTTTCCCTACCCTGCTGAGCTGCCGGGCCGGACTCTGCGCCGGAGGCACGGCCACTGTTGCTTCCCCCAGGTAGGCTGCTCCCCCCAACAGTACTTAAACAGGAGTACTTATTTTTAAGGGGCACAGCCACTGGGGTACTCTCTAGTACCTGACCTTTCCCTTCCTAACCCTGACCCACTTGTCTGCCTCCCGTGGCCCCGGTGTGACCACCTGCCTGTAACTCCTATCTATCACCTCCTTATTCTCCCATACCAGACGAAGGTAATTGAGCTGCAGTTCCAGTTCCCCAACGCGGTCCCTTAGGAGCTGCAGCTCGACGCACCTGGCGCAGATATGGACGTCCGGGAGGCTAGCTGACTCCAGAACCTCCCACATCAGACACTGAGAACAACAAACTGGCCTCTCAATCATAATTCCCCCTTTCTTCCAATGACACAGGAAAAAAAACTGCCTAAACCTACCCCACCTCTGCCTGTTTACGCTGAAGCCCGATGAGCCGAAGCCCGTCAGCTCTCACTCTACTTCCCACTCACTCCACTGCCCGCTCCCGGCGCTGCCCGCACAAAAGTTTTTTAAACCCTCCAAAAACTTTTAAACCCTCCAAAAACCTTCCCAGCCTTCCCCTGGGCCTACTTCCTGTTTTGCAAAAAAAACCCTCTGATTTTTAACACAAATGTAACTGAAAAATAAATAAATAAATCACATGCAGGAACACACTCCCTTACTCTCAGCCTGCTCCTGTGGAATGTGCATCTACGTTCCTGTGGAACGTAGATGCACTCCAGACCTCCAGGCTCAGTGAGGTCATCCTCCCCCAGAGTGCTCCTCTTCTTTGCCAGCCTTGTCCTGGCCCCAATCTCGTCCCCAGCCTCTACACTTGTAGACATAATTTTTTGATCCCCACCCCCATGCCATATTAGTTTAAACCCACCCAAACTGCACTAGCAAAACTCCCAGCCAGGATATTCGTGCCCTTCCAATTTAGTTGTGACCCGTCCTTCTTGTACAGGTGCCATCCTCTCTTGAAAACTTCCCAGTGATCCAGGAATATGAAGCCCTTCCTCCTGGACCAGTCCTTTAGCCAAGCGTTCAATTGTACTATCTCCCTAGCCTCACTGGCCCTAGGCATTGGGAGCAGCCAAGAGATTGCCACCCTGGAGGCCCTACTTTTTAGGCTATTTCCCAACTCCCTGAATTACTCTCGTAGGATCCCCCTGATCTTCCTATCTACGTAAGCTGGCTGAAGTGAACTGGGATGCGAGGATAGGTCGATAGAGAAGCAGTGGCAGACTTTTCAGGGCATATTTCAGAATACTCTACGTATATTCCTACTTTAAAGCAAAATTCTAAGGGGAGGGCCCACCATCCACAGTTAGCTAAAAAAGTTAAGGAAAGTACTGTGCCTTTAAATGTATTTGAGCCATGTTCTTGTGCAGGATCTGCTATAGCAGTTCTTTTATGCACTCGGAGCTGTAGTGTCGACTGGCATGCTGTATTGTTGTTGCAGCAGCCTGATTGTTTCTAAATGGCTAGACCGTTGGTTTTAATCTGAACTAATGCTATTCTACAGTTTTCCCTGAGATTTTGCAGAATGGTGCTTCATTGGGATGATTGGCAAGTATGGTCATGTGATGAGGAAGCTGTGCTTTTCACACAATATTCAAGCTTGGATGAGAGCGGTTTCTCTTTTCCCCCTCTGAAGCCTGGAAACTGAAAGCTTCCAGAGACTAAGTTGACCTCTCTGAGGTTTTGTTGTTAGAAGGATATATCCTTCTCTGAAAACTGCAGTCAGGATCTCCGTCCAGAAGTGTTTAAAAAGCTGAAAATCTAGAGTCACGTGAGCATACTTGTTTTGGTGCGAATTGATTCTGAAGAAGGGTGTATGTCTACGGGGTATTGTTTTGAATTGGAACAACAGAGATGGCGAGCTGTTGAGAATTATACCATGAAAAAAAGAGAGGATCAGGCAAGCTAGGAAAGTGTTTATATGGAGTAAGGGGAAATATGAAGACATTAGACAGCAAATTAGAGGAGTAAATTGGAAGGAGGTATTCTCGGGGAAATGTACTGAAGAGAGGTGGCAGTTTTTCAAGGAATGTCTGTCTAGAGTTCTACAGGACAACGTTCCGAGCAGACAGGGAGGAGTTGGTAGGTTAAAGGAACTGTGGTGTACGAAAGCTGTGCGGGACCTAGTTGAGAAGAAAAGGAAAGCGTACAAAAGGTTCAGAGAGCTTGGCGAAGATAGGGATGTAGATGAGTATACGGCTTGTAGGAAGGGACTAAAGAAGGAAATTAGGAGAGCCAGAAGGGGTCACGAGAAGGCCTTGGCAAGTAGAATTAAGGAAAACCCTAAGGTGTTCTACAAATATGTGAAGAGTAAAAGGATGAGACGTGAAGGAATAGGGCCTATAAAAGGTGACGGTGGGAAAATCTGTACGGAACCAGTAGAAATGGCAGAGGTGCTTAATGAGTATTTTGCCTCTGTTTTCACAGAGGAGAAGGACATGGGTGGATGTACTGTGGGCTTGCGGTGGACTGAAAAGATTGAGTATGTGGACTTTAACAAAGAGGTTGTGCTGGAATCTTTGAATGGCATCAAGATAGATATGTTGCCGGGTCCGGATGGGATGTACCCCAGGTTACTGTGGGAGGCGAGGGAAGAGATTGCAGAGCCTCTGGCGATGATCTTTGTGTCGTCGATGGAGACGGGAGAGGTATTGGAGGATTGCGGATGTGGTTTCTATTTTCAAGAAGGGGAATAGGGATAGCCCAGGAAATTACCGACCGGTGAGTCTAACCTCAGTGGTTGGTAAGCTGATGGAGAAGATCCTGAGGGACAAGATTTATGAGCATTTAGAGAGGTTTAGTATGCTCAAGAATACTCAGCATGGCTTTGTCAAAGGCAGATTGTGCCTTATGAGCCTGGTGGAGTTCTTCGAAAATGTGACTAAACACATTGACGAAGGGAAGGCGGTAGATGTGGTTTATATGGATTTTAGCAAGGCGTTCGATAAGGTCCCCATGCAAGGCTTCTCGAAAAAGTGAGAGGGCATGGGATCCAAGGGGCTGCTGCCCTGTGGATCCAGAACTGGCTTGCCCAAAGGAAGCAGAGAGTGGGTATAGATGGGCATTTTCTAAATGGAGGTCGGTCACCAGTGGTGTGCCCCAGGGATCTGTTCTGGGACCCTTGCTGTTTGTCATTTTCATAAATGACCTGGATGAGGAAGTGGAGGGATGGGTTGGTAAGTTTGCCGACGACACGAAGGTTGGTGCGGTTGTGGATAGTCTGGAAGTCACAGAGGGACATAGATAGGATGCAAGACTGGGCGGAGAAGTGGCAGATGGACTTCAACCCAGATAAATGCGTAGTGGTCCATTTTGGCAGGTCAAATGGGATGAAGGAGTACAATATAAAGGGAAAGACTCTTAGTACTGTAGAGGATCAGAAGGACCTTGGGGTCCGGGTCCATAGGACTCTACAATCGGCCCTGCAGGTGGAGGAGGTGGTTAAGAAGGCGTATGGTATGCTGGCCTTTATCAATCGAGGGATTGAGTTTAGGAGTCCGGGGATAATGATGCAGCTATATTAGACCTTCGTCAGACCCCACTTGGAGTACTGTGCTCAGTTCTGGTCGCCTCATTACAGGAAGGATGTGGAAAAGATTGAAAGGGTGCAGAGGAGATTTACAAGGATGTTGCCTGGATTGAGTGGCATGCCTTATGAGGATAGGCTGAGGGAGCTGGGTCTTTTCTCCTTGGAGAGACGTAGGATGAGAGGAGACCTAATAGAGGTATATAAGATGTTGAGAGGCATAGATCGGGTGGACTCTCAGAGGCTTTTTCCCAGGGTGGAAATGGCTGCTACGAGAGGGCACAGGTTTAAGGTGCTGGGATGTAGGTACAGGGGAAATGTTCGGGGAAATGTTAGTCACACAGAGGGTGGTGGGCGAGTGGAATCAGCTGCCGTCAGTGGTGGTGGAGGCAAACTCAATAGGGTCTTTTAAGAGACTCCTGGATGAGTACATGGGACTTAATAGGATGGAGGGTTATAGGTCGGCCTAAAAGGTAGGGATATGTTTGGCACAACTTGTGGGGCCAAAGGGCCTTTTTTTTTTTGCTGTAGTTTTCTATGTTTCTATGATGTGTTTAAGTCTTGTAATTGGTAAAAGTTGTGCTAATTTTTTTTTTATATTCTAACTGTGTTCTTAAATAAAACTTGGTTTGATAAAAGCTTCCGAGTGGGTCACTTGAATCATATCTGGAGTGAAACCGCTTATGCTCACCAATGCCAAAATCAAATGTAAAACTTAAGGTCTAGGCTAACTTCATAAAAGAACTTGGAGTTCATGGCCTGGGTCTTAACATTAGGAAAAATAATATAACTGTGCAAAGATGAGTGGCAGTCAGAACATGAAGAACAGCAGAGAATGACTGAAATGTTAATCGAGAGAAATAATTTGGGGTTTGAGAGGAAGCTAGCTAGAAATGTAAAGAAGAAAGGAGTTCCTATAGGTATTTAAAAGAGAAAAAGAAAAAGAGTAAGTAAACTGAATGTTGATCTTGTCGAGAATGATGATGCAGAGATAAAAGTAAATTATAAAGAACTGGCAGCTGAAATGAACAAACATGTCCTGTCTTCACTATAGAAGATACATAAATCGTTCCAATAAAAGCTATAAATCGGGAGGTGGAAGGGAGAGAGAAACTTGGTGAAATTATAATCACTAGGGAAGTGGTACTGAGGAAACAAGAGCTGTGAGCTGACAAGTCTCTGGGTCCTGATGGACTTCATCCTTGGGTTTGAACCAAAGGTGGGTAATGAGGTGGTAGTCCAGGTTAATCTTAACCCTCGATTCTGCAAAGGTTCTGTTATGTTCGTTTTAGTGAGACTCTTCTGTCCTTGATACAAAGGCAAAACACCAACCGCTGTCCGATTCGAAAGTTCTTTATTCTTCTTACATATGCAAGCTGGCAAGCCTTTGCTACATAACCTCCACTCAGTGCTGGGAGTCAGGTAGCAAAGGCGTGCTGAATAATGGGACAGTCCCCCTTTATGTATTTTTACAATTCTCATAATCACATGCGGTTTGATACAATATAGCTGATCACAAGACACCCTTTGTTCTAGTCAGGTTAACTACATCTAAGGTCGTAATATGGTTATGTTGAAAGAAAGAGAACTGTTAATGGGTAATCTCGTTAATCACAGATGTCTTAAGTTTGTCATTTCGAATTCAACTCACAGCAGCATGCGATATTTAACCCCATAATATCTCAGTTCCGTCAGACTTGAAAATCACAAATCACCCCTTTATTCAAGAAGGGAGGGAGACATAAAACAGGAAACTATAGGCCGGTTAGTTTGATATGTCATGGAAAAGATGTTAAAATCAATCATTAAAGAGCTTATAGCTGGGCACTTGGAGAAACTCAAGGAATCGAACATAAAAGTAAGGATCAAAAGTAGAAAATGCTAGAAAAATTCAGCTGGTCTGTCGAGAGAAATAATGTTTCAAGTCTGTATGCCTTCTTCAGAATCTCCAGTATTCCATGTAAGGATGTTATGCTTCAGTTATATAGGGCATTGGTGGGACCACATCTTGAACGTTGGGTGCAGTTTCGGTCTCCTTATTTAAAGAAGGATGTAAATTCATTGACATAGACATAGAACGGTACAGCACAGAACAGGCCCTTCGGCCTACGATGTTGTGCCGAGCTTTATCTGAAACCAAGATCAAGCTATCCCACTCCCTATCATCCTGGTGTGCTCCATGTGCCTATCCAATAACCGCTTAAATGTTCCTAAAGTGTCTGACTCCACTATCACTGCAGGCAGTCCATTCCACACCCCAACCACACTCTGCGTAAAGAGTCTACCTCTGATATCCTTCCTGTATCTCCCACCACGAACCCTATAGTTATGCCCCCTTGTAATAGCTCCATCCACCCGAGGAAATAGTCTTTGAACGTTCACTCTATCTATCCCCTTCATCATTTTATAAACCTCTATTAAGTCTCCCCTCAGCCTCCTCCGCTCCAGAGAGAACAGCCCTAGCTCCCTCAACCTTTCCTCATAAGACCTACCCTCCAAACCAGGCATCCTGCTAAATCTCCTCTGCACTCTTTCCAGCGCTTCCAGTTCCTTCTTATAGTGAGGTGACCAGAACTGCACACAATATTCCAAATGTGGTCTCACCAAGGTCCTGTACAGTTGCAGCATAACCCCACGGCTCTTAAACTCCAACCCCCTGTTAATAAAAGCTAACACACTATAGGCCTTCTTCACAGCTCTATCCACTTGAGTGGCAACCTTTAGAGATCTGTGGATATGGACCCCAAGATCTCTCTGTTCCTCCACAGTCTTCAGAACCCTACCTTTGACCCTGTAACCCACATTTAAATTAGTCCTACCCAAAATGAATCACCTCACATTTATCAGGGTTAAACTCCATTTGCCATTTTTCAGCCCAGCTTTGCATCCTATCTATGTCTCTTTGCAGCCTACAACAGCCCTCCACCTCATCCACTACTCCACCAATCTTGGTGTCATCAGCAAATTTACTGATCCACCCTTCAGCCCCCTCCTCTAAGTCATTAATAAAAATCACAAAGAGCAGAGGACCAAGCACTGATCCCTGTGGCACTCCGCTAGCAACCTGCCTCCAATCCTAAAATTTTCCATCGACCACCACCCTCTGTCTTCGATCAGACAGCCAGTTACCTATCCAATCGGCCAACTTTCCCTCTATCCCACACCTCCTCACTTTCATCATTAGCCGACCATGGGGGACCTTATCGAACGCCTTACTAAAATCCATGTATATGACATCAACTGCCCTACCTTCATCAACACACTTAGTTACCTCCTCAAAAAATTCTATCAAATTTGTGAGGCACGACTTGCCCTTCACGAATCCGTGCTGACTATCACGGATTAATCCGCATCTTTCTAAATGGTGGTAAATCCCATCTCTAAGGACCTTTTCCATCAATTTACCAACCACCGAAGTAAGACTAACCGGTCTATAATTACCAGGGTCATTTCTATTCCCTTTCTTAAACAGAGGAACAACATTCGCCATTCTCCAGTCCTCTGGCACCATCCCCGTGGACAGCGAGGACCCAAAGATCAGACCCAAAGATCAAAGCCAAAGGCTCTGCAATCTCATCCCTTGCCTCCCAAAGAATCCTAGGATACATTTCATCAGGCCCAGGGGACTTATCGACCTTCAGTTTATTCAAAACTGCCAGGACATCCTCCCTCCGAACATCTATTTCCTCCAGCCTATTCGCCTGTAACACCTTCTCTTCCTCAAAAACATGGCCCCTCTCCTTGGTGAACACTGAAGAGGTAGTTCAGAGGAGGTTTACTAGATTGATACCTAGAATGAGCAGGTTGTCTTAAGAGGAAAGCTTAGGCAGACTGGGTTTGTTTCCATTGGAGTTTAGGAGAGAGAGGAGTGGCTTGATTGCAGTATATAAGATCCTGAACAGTGGATATGGAAAGGATGTTTCTTGAGTGGACCCAGAACTAGGGGGTACTAGTTTAAAATTAGGAGTTGCCCTTTTAGGACACAGACGAAGAGAACTTTTTTCTCGAGGGTTGTACAACTTTGGAACTCTTACCTTATAAGGCGTTGGAGGTGGGGTCTTTGAATATTTTTAAGGTAGCAGTAGATAGATTCTTGGTAGGGAATCACAGGATATTGAAAGCGTCAGAAATTCAAAACACAAACAGATCAGCCATGAACTTAATGAACAGCAGGGCAGGCTCAAGGGGCTACATGGCCTACTTCTGTTTCGATTTTGTTTTTCATAAAGTGGATATTCCTTGCAAAGCTCTGGACTGTTGAAGATTTCTGATTTCATAATTAATATATTTTAACAGTGTAACTTTTAGGTGTGCGAGTTGTTGAAGTGTTAAATGTAAGGTGAGTGGAAAAACCTGGGTTTGAGAAATGAATAAACACCCCTAAGATAATTACCATTCAAAGGGTAGTCCATGTTTACATAAAGCAGTCTGAGATGGAAGAGTGGAAATGCTCAGAAATAGGCTTTTATTCTGAGACAATATTATTCTAATGACGGTTTGAATTATTCGTATTGTTCCTGGATCAAAGATGCTAAAATCATTTTTTTCTTGCGTAACCAGCCAATCTGACGAGAGGGTCATTTACTCCATTGACATATAAATTATTCATATAAGCCCCAGAATCAGAAAGTTTGGTTTTGATGCTACAAGCTAATTATTTAAATATCTATTCGACATCTCAACCAATCTCTGTAACCAGAGAGATGAGTGGTTGAGGGTGGAGTCTTGGTTGGAATTCTGGGAAACTGTCTGTTGGACTTTTGCAGAAGGTTTTTGGGATTGGAGCTGAAAGCACCCAAGTTGATGGATTTAAACCCTGAGTTCAGAAACAGATGAAATAAATTGCAGAGAGCTGTGGGCCAGAAAAATGGCACTATTATAAACCAGCAGTGTTAATTTTCTGTCATTGCATACAAATTGAGTAAAGCTCAAAGTCTCAGACCTTGCAAAGCAAAAGTTTGCAGTTAGTTCCAAGAAAGTGGGAAACCTCAGATAGCCAAAGACTTTCTGGGGAAATCATTGTGGAAAAGAGATGGTTCAGGTGAGGATTTCAGTTTGGAATATCTGATTGTGTTTTAGTGTGCTTCTCGGCGTTAAGAATAAGTGTTAAGAATAAATAGGTGGTACGGTGGCACAGTGGTTAGCACTGCTATATCAAAGCACCAGGGGCCCGGTTCAAGTCTGTGCATTCCCCCAGTGGTCTGCGTGGGTTTCGTCCGGGTGCTCTGGTTTCCTCCCACGTTCTGAAAGACATGCTGGTTAGGTGCATTGGCCATGCTAAATTCTCCCTTAGTGTACCCGAACAGGTGCCAGATTGTGGCAACGAGGGGATTTTCACAGTAACTTCCATCGCAGTGTTAATGTTAGCCTACATGCAACACAAATGAATAAGCTTCAAGTAGTTGCCTAAAAGAGTGTTTTGTTTAGTCGTATTCGCATGATTCTTGTATAGTGAAATCCATTTATCTTTAAACCATTGCATCAAGTGGCTTCGTTCTTTCAGTAAATTACCGGATGTTCGAATTTCTTTTAAAGACATTAACTGTCTCTACGGAGAACAAAACTAAACTGATTTACATATCATAGAAGTTAAATGCAATTATTACCAAACCTAATTATAAGGAATGTAGAGTGGGTTGTTCCTTTAAACAAGACGGTTGCTTTTTCTTCCAATACAATGCTTTGAATTTGGGAAAATGACACAAAACCATTGACAGCAAGTGAATGCAACAGTACGGCTGCCACAGCATTTTCCGATGGAAACAGAAGTAACATGATGGAAAAATTTACTATTGAATATTAAGATTTGGAATGCACTGGCTGGAATTCTCCAGCCCTGCTGCCACTGCCAGAGAGGACAGAAAATTTGGCACTCAGCCAAATCCCCGTTCACTGCAGTAGAACACGAGAATCCCGCTGGTGTTAATGGCCAGTGAATCCCACCCACTGTCTGAAAGTAATAAAACCGATTCAGTAGCAGCTTTCAAAGGGAATCAGATAAAAGCCTGCATGAGGCAAAAGGATTAGGGCCAATTGGCCATCTCCTGCTCCTGTCTTCTATGTTTCTATGTTGTTCTACTTTGGAGGGGAATGATGCTAACTAGATTGCTTTTTGAGTTGACAAACTCAGTATATTGAATAACCTCCTGTGCTATGCTTTACTTCATTCTACGTGACAGATAACTTACGGACACCAAGAAACTGCACACACCAAATGCAATGAATGTTCAGTTAATCTGTTGTGTTGATTGATGCATTGTCCAGAAAACTTTAGCTCTGTTTGAATAGTGTGTATTTTTATTCATCATAACCAGCAGTTCCCTGTCTCATTTGAAGAACCTCACATCTGGTGACACAGAACTGTCTGTATTGTACTGGAAGTGTTTCCCATGTAGATTGTTTTTAAATCCTGGAGTGGAACTTGAAGCGACAATATTCTTCTTCAGAAGCACAATTGCTAACTGAATTCAGTTGACATTTGAAATTATTCGCTGAGGGCATATGATCTGAAGGAGTAGGATGAACTAGATGATCAAGAAGAGCAAAGGATAAAAATAAGGAGAGAAGAGAGTGGAAGCTCACTCCGACAATAGGCAAGATCAGCGGGGATAAAAGTGCGGAAAGAAGAGCACGTGAGCTCACTCCGAGAATGGGCAAGAACAGCGGGGGGGGTTAAAGTGCAGAGAGAAGAGCGCAGAAACTCATTCCAAGAAGAGGCAAGGGGAGCGGGGTAAACGTGCTGAGAGTGGAAGCTCATTCAGAGAGTTTTGTGAAAATAGAGGGAGAGAGAAGAAGCTCACTGAGAGTTGCTGAGAAGCTGGGGGATGACCTCTAACCAGTTTCTGCATTCTAAAACAAAATTCAAGGTGTACATTATAGGGGAACATATAATGTACCCCTATATACATCCTTTATATATTGGATGTGCTCGTTTGTCTTTCAAGTTGGTCATCTATTTGTAATTGTAATGTTTTGTCAGTATAAGTAAGGTTTATAAATAGTAGTAAGCTTATCCTGAGTAGTACGATTTGTTAATTATGAATAAGAAAAAAGTAATTTATCCAGGGTGACGGCTTGAGCAAAAATAAATGCCCTAAAATGAATTACAGGGTAAAGTTTACCGATTGACACCAAACCACATACACACATTTTGGTCTTGGGCAAGCAGGTCAAAGAACAAATATTTCTCATTTAGCCATGATCTCTTGATGACTACATCTGTAGGAAGGGTCATCAGCTGCAGAAACTTCAGCTCCAGGTTGTGGAACTTGAATGGTCCCTATGGTGCATCCATAAGGCTGAGGATTATGTGGATAGCATGTTTAGAGAGGTGGTCACGACACTGTTAAGCAGTACACAGGCAGAGAGGGAATAGGTGACCACTAAAGTATATAAGAAACAGGCAAGTAGTGCTGGAATTTCCTGAGGCCATCTTGCTCTCCAACTGCTTTTCCGTTTTGGATACTGGTGAGCAGGATGGTTAGAATCATCAAAAAGAAAGAGCGAATAATGAGTGAAGGGCATCGTGAAAGTACAGAACAGAAAATGAGATAACATTTTAGTGTAAAGAGCCTCAGAATGATTCAGCACAGAATAATTTGTAGAACCAATATGACCTTCGTTCGAGGATGACCAATGTTCAAGTGGCATCTGGAATAGAGGGATAGGCAGGGAATACAGGGATATGGACCACGTAGAGGCAAGAAAATATTAGATTAGAGAGGCATCTGTGTCGGCACAGACTTGGTGGGCCGAAGGGCCTGTTCCTCTGCTATACTGTTCTTTGTTCTTGACCATGAACTTTGGTTTGATAGGAAGCAGATATAATTAGTTTTGAAATGACAGAGCCAGTCTAAGGGAAGTGAAATGATGAGTCATAAATCAATCATTTAAGCTGTAGCAGAATGAATGAATGCGCAGTCAGCAATTCTTGTAGAATAAAATTTCAGGGAATGCTGACTGGATAAAAATTGATTTTAAATCTAGTGAGTAGCCTATTCATTTTAATATTTAAACAAGAGTGTTATAAGACACTGCAATAATTATTGTGGTCATCATTATTAGAACTGAATGGTCTTGTTAGTGACAGACAACGTGGTTTTGTATGAGGGAGGTCATGTCTCTATTTTGATTGAGATTTTTGAGGAGGTGACAAAAATGATTAACGAGGGAAGAGCCGTGGATGTTGTCTACATGGACTTTAGTAAAGCATTTGACAAGGTCCTTTATGGTAGATTGGTACAAAAGGTTAATCCCTCAAGATCAAGGGTGAACTAGCTAGACGGATTCATAACTGGCTTGGCCATAAACAGAGGGTAGCGGTGGAAGGATTTTTTTTCTGAATGGAGGTCTTTAACTAGTGGTGTTCCGCTGGGACCTCTTCCATTTATAATATATATAAGTGACTTGGAAGAAATGGTAGCTGGTCTGATTTGCAAGTTTGCGGATTAAACTAAGATTGCTGGAGTTGTGGATAGTGGTGAAGATTGTCAGAGAATACAGCAGGATATAGATAGACTGCAAAACTGGGTGGAGAAATGGCAGATGGAATTCAATCTGGACAAATGCGAGGTGATGCATTTTGGTAGATCCAAATCAAGTGGGAGCTATAAAATAAATGGCAGAACCATTAGGAGCATAGACACACCAAGTTCTGGGAGTACAGGTCCACAGATCTTAAAAGTGGCAGCACAGGTGGAAAAGGTGGTGAAGAAAGCATATAAGAACATAAGAAATAGGAGCAGGAGTAGGCCATCTAGCCCCTCGAGCCTGCCCCGTCATTCAATAAGATCATTGCTGATCTGATAGTAGTTTAGTTCCACTTACCCGTCCGCTCCCCATAACCCTTAATTCCCTTATTGATCAGAAATCTATCTACCTGTGTCTTAAACATATTTAACGAGGTAGCCTCCACTGCTTCAATGGGTAGAGAATTCCAGAGATTCACTACCCTCTGAGAGAAGAAGTTCCTCCTCAACTCTGTCCTAAACTGACTCCCCCTTATTTTGAGGCTGTGTCCTCTAGTTCTTGTTTCCTTTCTAAGTGGAAAGAATCTCTCTGCCTCTACCCTGTCTTAGCCCCTTCATTATCTTAATTGTCTCTATAAGATCTCCCCTCAGCCTTCTAAACTCCAACGAGTACAGGCCTAATCTACTTAATCTCTCCACGTAAGCTAACCCCCTCATCTCCGGTATCAACCTGGTGAACTTTCTCTGTACTCCCTCCAAGGCCAATACATCCTTCTGCAAATAAGGGGACCGAAATTGCACACACACCTCCAGTTGCGGCCTCACCAGTACCTTGTACAATTGCAGCAACACCTCCCTGCTTTTATACTCCATCCCCTTCGTGATAAAGGCCAACATTCCATTTGCCTTCTTGATCACCTGCTGCACCTGCAAACTGAGTTTTTGCACAAGGACCCCCAGGTCCCTTTGCACAGTAGCATGTTGTAATTTTTCACCATTTAAATAATAGTCCATTTTACTATTATTCCTTCCAAAGTGGATAACCCCACACTTGTCAACGTTATACTCCATCTGCCAGATCCTCGCCCACTCGCTTATCCTATCCAAATCTCTCTGCAGACTTTCCGCATCCTCCATGCAATTCGCTTTCCCACTCATCTTTGTATCATCCGCAAACTTTGTTACCATACACTCGGTCCCCTCCTCCAGATCGTCTACGTACATGGTAAACAGTTGAGGCCCCAGCACCAGTCCCTACGGCACGCCACTAGTCACCAACTGCCAACCAGAAAAGCACCTATTTATTCCAACTCTCTGCTTCCTGTTAGATAGCCAATCCTCAATCCACGCTAACACTTTACCCCCAACTCCGTGTTCCCATATCTTCTGCAGCAACCTTTTGTGAGGCACCTTATCAAACGCCTTCTGGAAATCCAAAAATACCACATCCACCGGTTCCCCTCTGTCAACTGCACTCGTTACATCTTCATAAAAATCCAGTAAATTCGTCAAACACGACTTTCCCTTCATGAATCCATGCTGCGTCTGCTTGATCGAACCATTTTTTTCCAGGTGTCCTGCTATTTCTTCTTTAATGATGGATTCCAGCAATTTCCCAACTACGGACGTTAAGCTAACCGGCCTGTAGATACCTGTCTTTTGTCTACCTCCTTTTTTAAACAGTGGCATGCTTGCCTTCATCGGACGGGGCATTGAATATAAAAGTTGGCAAATTATGTTACAGTTGTATAAAACGTTGGTTAGGCCACATTTGGAATACTGTGTCCAATTCTGGTCACCACACGACCAGAAGGACATGGAGACTTTGGAGAGAGTACAGAAAAGGTTTACCAGGATGTTGCCTGGTATGGAGGGTATTAGCTATGAGGAGAGATTGAATAAACTGGGATTGTTCTCCCTGGAAAGATGGAGGCTGAAGGGCGACCTGATAGAGGTTTATGCAAGTATTTGGGGCAAAGATAAGGTGAACAGTTGGAAGCTTTTTCCCAGGGCAGAAATGACAATTACAAGGGCGGCACGGTAGCACAGTGGTTAGCACTGCTGCTTCACAGCTCCAGAGACCTGGGTTCGATTCCCGGCTTGGGTCACTGTCTGTGTGGAGTTTGCACATTCTCCTCGTGTCTGCGTGGGTTTCCTCTGGGTGCTCCGGTTTCCTCCCACAGTCCAAAAATGTGCAGGTTAGGTTGATTGGCTATGCTAAAAATTGCCCTTAGTGTCCTGAGATGTGTAGATTAGAGGGATTAGTGGGTAAATATGTAGGGATATGGGGGTAGGGCCTGGGTGGGATTGTGGTCGGTGCAGACTCGATGGGCCGAATGGCCTCTTTCTGTACTGTAGGGTTTCTATGATTTCTAAGGGGGCACAAGTTCAAAGTAAAGGGGGGGAGGTTCAGTGGAGATGTGTGGGGGAAGTTTTTTTTACATACAGGGTGGTGGAATGCACTGCCAAGTGAGGTGGTTGAGGCAGACATGTTAGCCACCTTAAGACTTATCTGGATAGACGCATGTATAAACGGGGAATAGAGGGATACAGGCGGTTGGTCTAGATAGGACAACGTGATCGGTGCAGGCTTGGAGGGTTGAAGGGCCTGTTTCTGTGCTATGCTATTCTTTGTTCTCTGTGCTTGTCATTATGAATGTTTTCTATGACTGAGGCAACTTGCCACATTCCTCCTTCCCCTTCTACCCTAAAATAACTTCACTTTTTTGATGTGCACATTAGGATGTTTCTTCCAACCATGTGAAATTTGGGCATTGTTCATCTTTTGAAGTTTTTTTTTGCTGAGTGCTAATTACATACAGGTCAGAACTCTGGCCAGTTAGTTCATTTTTCTAAATCTAGTCAGTTGTGTCTCGCTGTGGAGCTCGAGGATAAGTTGTTCTACACTTGGGCTGATTTCAACTTCTGGAGCTCTGGCCCTTTTATGAACTTGGATTAATCAAACATTTTGATATACGTACACCTTGCTATCTGCATTGTATTTCCCACTGGAGTATTTGGTTCACATTTTAAAAATACCAAGCTTTAAATTGGACATGCGCGAACATTTTCCCCTCGTAGAAATGGCATGTGGCTCCGGCATGAATCTTTGAAATTAAGTCTCTTGGTTAGATTTTAAAAAGGTAAGAACTTGTTATTTGAAGTTAGTTTAGTTATAAAGTTTGGCTGCAAATTTCTGCAGTATAAAATTAGATAAAGTTCACTTTAACTAAGTCATTCATTACATGGTATAAAATTCCAGATAAGAACACAGTTTGATCATTTCTGATGGGTGAATGAAGTGCTTTAGCCCATGGTGTGCAAGGAACTGCTGACCAGTGAGTTTCTCATCAGTGGCAGTGAAACAATTGGAGAAAGTTCTGGAGAGAATCTATCTCCCATTTGGAGAGGCAAGGCTTGGTCAGGGATAGTTAGCATGTCTTTGTTAGAGGAAGGTCATGCCTAACAAATTTGGTAAAATATTTTGAGGAGGTGACTAGGTGTGTAGATGAGGATACTGCAGTTGATGTAGCTTATATGGATTTCAGCAAAGCCTTTGACAAGGTCCTGCATGGGAGACTTGTAAAGAAGATAAATGCACATGGCATACAGGGTAATTTGATAAAGTGGATTCAAAATTGGCTCAGTTGTAGGAGACGGGGGGTGATAACAGAAGGCTGACTTAGTGACTGGAAGCCAGTGGCGTATCACAGGGATCTGTGGGTCCCTATTATTTGTCATTTATGTAAATGACATTGATGACTGGGGGGGTAGGATTAACAAGTTTGCTGATGACACAAAGATTGGCTAGTGGTTAACATTGAGGTTAAGTGTGTTGGGCTAAAAGGAGACATAGACGGGATGGTCAAATGGGCAGATAAGTGGCAGATGGAATTTAACCCTGAAAAGTGTGAGGTGATGCACTTTGGAAGGAGTAATTTGACAAGGAAATATTCAATGAATGGCATGACACTAGGAAGTTCTGTGGAACAAAGGGACTTTGGCATGTTTGTCCGTAGATCTCTGAAGAGGAAGGCCTTGTTAAAAGGCATACGGGGCATTTGCCTTTATCAATCTTGGCATAGATTACAAAAGCAGTGAAGTCATGTTGGAGTTGTATGGAGTTATATAGTTGTATATTTGGTGAGACCACAGCTGGAGTACTGTGTGCAGTCCTGGTTGTCACATTATAAGAAGGAAGTGATTACACTGGAGGGGGTGCAGAGGAGATTCCTCAGGGTGCTGCCTGGGATGGAGCATTTAAGTTATGAAGAGAGATTGGATAGGCTTGGATTGTTTTCATTGGAGCAGAGAAGACTGAAGGGACGACCTGATTGAGGGGCATGGACAGGATGGATAAAGAGCAGCTTTTCACTTTAGTTAAAGGGTCAGTCATGAGGGGATATAGAGTCATAGAGGTTTACAGCATGGAAACAGGCCCTTCGGCCCAACTTGTCCATGCCGCCCTTTTTAAAAAAAAAAATCCCTAAGTTAATCCCAATTGCCCGCATTTGGCCCATATTCCTCTATACCCATCGTATCCATGTAACTATCTAAATGCTTTTTAAAAGACAAAATTGTACCCGCCTCTACTACCTCTGGCAGCTTGTTCCAGACACTCACCACCCTCTGTGTGAAAAAATTGCCCCTCTGGACACTTTTGTATCTCTCCCCTCTCACCTTAAACCTATGCCCTCTAGTTTTAGACTCCCCTACCTTTGGGAAAAGATATTGACTATCTAGCTGATCTGTGCCCCTCATTATTTTATAGACCTCCTATAAGATCACCTCTCAGCCTCCTGCGCTCCAGAGAAAAAGTTGCAGTCTATCCAGCTTCTCCTTATAACTCAAGCCATCAAGTCCTGGTAGCATCCTAGTAAATCTTTTCTGCACTCTTTCTAGTTTAATAATATCCTTTCTATAATAGGGTGACCAGAATTGCACACAGTATTCTAAGTATGGCCTTACCAATGTCTTGTACAACTTCAACAAGACATTCCAACTCCTGTTCTGACCGATGAAACCAAGCATGCCGAATGCCGCCTTCACCACTCTGTCCATCTGTGACTCCACTTTCAAGGAGCTATGAACACGTACCCCTAGATCTCTTTGTTCTGTAACTCTCCCCAGCGCCCAACCATTAACTGAGTAAGTCCTGCCCTGGTTCAGTCTACCAAAATGCATCACCTCGCATTTGTCTAAATTAAACTCCATCTGCCATTCGTCAGCCCACTGGCCCAATTGATCAAGATATGGGTTCAAGGTGAGGGGCAGGAGGTTTAGAGGGATGCGGGGAATATCCTTTCTACCTCGAAGTTGGTGACGGTCTGGAATGCGCTGCCTGGGAGGGTGGTAGAGGAGAGTTGCCTCGTGTTCTTTACAAAGTACCTGAATGAGCACTTGGCACGTCATAACATTCAAGGATATGGGCCAACTGCTGGTAAATGGGATTAGGTGAGAAATCGGGTGTTTCAGACGTGTCGGTGCAGACTTGATGGCCAAAGGGCCTCTTCTGCATTGTATGATTCTAAATGACATCAAGAATGAGCAGTGTAAAGTATTTGTTTCACGATAGTCAAATACTGAAGTAATTTCTAATTTCCAGATAAGAACCTGAAGGCAATTGTCAACAGACTTCTACAGAGTGGTTACTTTGACAGCATTCATAATCACCAGAATGGTGTGTGTGAAGAAGAAGAACCGTCCCCTGTACCTGTTGAAGAACAGCCTCCAGAACCTGGTAAACAACTTGTGTGACCTTTTTCCGTTAAATAGGGTACTTGCATTTTAATGTATGGATTTTAATGTGTTAGATAGCCCCCCCACTAACTTGTTGTCTAGGTTGACTGACATTCTTTCTCTCTCTCCTCTCTCTCTCCACCCCCCCTCCCCAAAAAAACCCCGATTTCCCCTATAAGTTTATTAATGTCTTAGTAATCACAAACATTTTACACTTAAATCAGAGATTTTAATATGGATTTAGAGATTCATATAGGTTATGCATTTTAAATAACTAATTTTAAATAATTTGGAAATATGTTGCTCTTTAACACTGAAGTTCAAAATGCCACCCTGGGCAATGTGACTTCCGCCAAGACCTAACCTTTGAATCTCAGCTTCGTCCTGTTTGTTTTAGTATTGCTTATTTGATTTTTATTTTTGTTCTTGATCATCTGGAGGCTTAGAAGAATGCTCGTGGCAGTGTTACCTCATTAATGGAAAATCCTAGTTTTACAACACCTGAATCTATTTTGTCAGAAAATGGGAAATAAATCTAATCTTAGAAGGTTCCATCATGTGCACACATCTGACCCAGGACGAAAAGAAATTGGTTTAGGTTGGAGGGTCACAGTTTTTTTTTTTAACTGGTCGGTGCAACATCGTGGGCCGAAGGGCCTGTTCTGCGCTGTAATGTTCTATGTTCTATGACCCATGAAAACAAGCACCTGGACATCTTCCTGCATAACAATAGTTGCTTAGAACAGATAGGTATATGGTCAGCCGGACTGCATTTTACCTGAAAAAGCAGTGTCAACACAAAGCAAAAATAATTGCTCCTGCCTTCCTTTGTTTTCATTGTTTATGAACAAAGACTTGACTGCAAATTGTCCTTCTATTTTGCATGGGTGAGTGAGTGTGACTTCTATTTAAATATCCAAATTAGCTCTTATTTTTATAAAGTGTGTGTAGTTTGAGATTGTATGTGGCAACTTGGGATTTTCACAGTAACTTCATTGCAGTGTTAATGTAAACCTACTTGTGACACTAATAAATAAACTAAACTTGTTCAGTTTTGCTGCCTCTGAGCACTGACCTCTTCTATTAACACGTTCTGCTCTCCTATTCTACTATTAACACTCTTCAGTCTCTAATGACACCATTAACAGCAATGTTTCCTCATTTCCATGACATCTTTGTCAATCGCCCCTTAACACTGACCTATCACCAACATTCCATTCTGCCCCCAGCTCCCTCTCCAAATATATAATTAATCACATTTCTGTCCCTTTTCAGTTCTGTGGAAGGGTCATATGAACTCGAATCGTGAACTGCGTTTCTCTGGAGTTTATCCAGCATTTTCTGTTTTTATTTCAGATTTACAGCATCTGCAGTATATTGCTTTTGTTTGAACCTTTTCTCTGCACTTCAATTTGTCTATTTCTAGTTTTTTTTCCCTTTCTGTTTGAAACACAAGATTTTTCTGCTGTTTTGCTTGTTGGAATTGAAGTTCAAGTATTTGCATTTCTCTCTCAAATTCCAGTTACTTCATTTGCAACTGAATTCTGGCTAACTTGACGTGTTTTATATGGATTGCTTTTTTTTTTGTTCAAGTGTTGATCCAATACCTCAATAATTTCTGGAAAATCTCAGCAGGTCTGGCAGCATCTGTAAGGAGAGAAAGGGTCGACTATTTGTCGAAGGTCATCTCTTTTCGAAACGTCAGCTCCTTTCTCTCCTTACAGGTGCTGCCAGACCTGCTGAGATTTACCAGCATTTTCTCTTTTGGTTTCAGATTCCAACATCTGCAGTAATTTGCTTTTATCCTCAATAATTTCTGTCCTTTTAGTCCCAATTTTTAAATCTATTTCCAAATTCTCTGCTATTTTCTTCAATTTGACCTTTGTTAACTGTTGCGAGGCACTCGCAGACTTTCTTGAGAAATGCTTCGGCAATAAATACAATATTAACTTGACAACCAATACATCAAAAGTCACTAAAATCATTTGTTTAAACTCTGACAAATCCCATAGAACCATAGAAAATTACAGCTCAGAAACAGGCCTTTTGGCCCTTCTTGTCTGTGCCGAACCATTTTATGCCTAGTCCCACTGACCTGCACTTGGACCATATCCCTCCACACCCCTCTCATCCATGAACCTGTCCAAGTTTTTCTTAAATGTTAAAAGTGACCCCGCATTTACCACTTTATCCGGCAGCTCATTCCACACTCCCACCACTCTCTGCGTGAAGAAGCCCCCCCTAATATTCCCTTTAAACTTTTCTCCTTTCACCCTTAACCCATGCCCTCTGGTTTTTTTCTCCCCTAGCCTCAGCGGAAAAAGCCTGCTTGCATTCACTCTATCTATACCCATCAAAATCTTATACACCTCTATCAAATCTCCCCTCAATCTTCTACGCTCCAGGGAATAAAGTCCCAACCTATTCAATCTCTCTCTGTAACTCAGCTTCTCAAGTCCTTGTGAACCTTCTCTGCACTCTTTCAATCTTATTGACATCCTTCCTGTAACTAGGTGACCAAAACTGTACACAATACTCCAAATTCGGCCTCACCAATGCCTTATATAACCTTACCATAACACTCCAACTTTTATACTCGATACTCCGATTTATAAAGGCCAATGTACCAAAGGCACTCTTTACGACCCTATCCACCTGTGACGTCACTTTTAGGGAATTCTGTACCTGTATTCCCAGATCCCTCTGTTCAACTGCACTCTTCAGAGTCCTACCATTTACCCTGTACGTTCTTCTTTGGTTTGTCCTTCCAAAGTGCAATATCTCACACTTGTCTGCGTTAAATTCCATTTGCCATTTTTCAGCCCATTTTTCGAGTTGGTCCAAATCCCTCTGCAAGCTTTGAAAACCTTCCTCACTGTCCACTACACCTCCAATCTTTGTATCATCAGCAAACTTGCTGATCCAATTTACCACATTATCATCCAGATCATTGATATAGATGACAAACAACAATGGACCCAACACCGATCCCTGTGGCACACCACTAGTCACAGACCTCCCCACATCTCATCTTTTTTTTATTCATTCGTGGAACATGGACATCACTGGCTGGCCAGCATTTATTGTCCATCCTTAGTTGCCCTTGAGAAGGTGGTGGTGAGCTGCTGCCTTGAATCACTGCAGTCCAGCTCAGCCTATGGATTTGAATTCTGCCTTTGCCTCCTATTTGTTGCAATCACTGCAACAACTTTTTAAGGAGATATTTGAATTGCCAGTGACTGACTGAAAGCATCACATGTCAAGATTTCAAGTTTTTAGACTTTTTTACTAAAACGAAAAAATTTAAAGCAACATTGATAAACTGCTATTTAGTAACCAACTTACTTTTTAAACAACAAAAAAGATCCCCCATATTACTTTCAACATGACCAAAAATCACACAACACGGTTGTATTTTAAGTAGACACTTTTTCTCACAGAGGCGGTCTAAAGTTATTCTCCATTTCCCAAAGCCTGTTTCCTTCTTTCCTTTTCCCAGCTGGGTGACATCTAATTCCAGAACTGATTTGATTTATTATTGTCACATGTATTAGTTTACAGTAAAAAGTATTGTTTCTTGTGTGGAACACAGACAAAGCATACCATTCATAGAGAAGGAAAGAGAATGGTGCAAAATGTAGTGTTGCAGTCATAGCTAGGGTGTAAAGAAAGATCAACTTAATATAAGGTAAGTTCATTCAAAAGTCTGATGGCAGCAGGGAAGAAGCTGTTCTTGAGTTGGTTGGTACATGAACTGGCTTCACCATGAAGGTTACATGGGAGGTTCTTTCCTGCTGACCCCAACTAGACTATTCTTCCAGCCTCCTTTTAACTCCTCACAAAATCAGCCTAAGGGCGGCACAGTGGTTAGCACTACTGCCTAACAGCACCAGGGACCTGGGTTCAATTCCGGCCTTGGGTAACTGTGTGGAGTTTGCACGTTTTCCTCGTGTCTGCGTGGATTTCCTCCTACACTCCAAAGATGTGCAGGTCAGGTAGATTGGCCATGGTAAATTGCCTCTTCATGTCAGGGGGATTAGCAGGGTAAATATGTGGAGTTATGGGTATAGGGCCTGGGTGGGATTACTGCTCAGGGAGACGAGAGATGAAATTGCTGGGCCTCTGACGGAAATCTTTGTCGCTTCTTTGGACACGGGTGAGGTCCCTGAGGATTGGAGGATAGCGAATGTGGTCCCGTTGTTTAAGAAGGGTAGCAGGGATAACCCAGGAAATTATAGGCCGGTGAGCTTGAAGTCCGTGGTAGGGAAGTTGTTGGAGAGGATTCTTAGAGACAGGATGTATGTGCATTTAGAACGGAACAATCTCATTAGTGACAGACAGCATGGTTTTGTAAGAGGGAGGTTGTGCCTTACAAATTTGGTGGAGTTTTTTGAGGAAGTGACAAAAACGGTTGATGAAGGAAGGGCCGTGGATGTCGTCTATATGGATTTCAGTAAGGCATTTGACAAAGTCCCACATGGCAGGTTGGTTAAGAAGGTTAAGGCTCATGGGATACAAGGAGAAGTGGCTAGATGGGTGGAGAACTGGCTTGGCCATAGGAGACAGAGGGTAGTGGTCGAAGGGTCTTTTTCCGGCTGGAGGTCTGTGACCAGTGGTGTTCCGCAGGGCTCTGTACTGGGACCTCTGCTATTTGTGATATATATAAATGATTTGGAAGAAGGTGTAACTGGTGTAATCAGCAAGTTTGCGGATGACACGAAGATGGCTGGACTTGCGGATAGCGAAGAGCATTGTCGGGCAATACAGCAGGATATAGATAGGCTGGAAAATTGGGCGGAGAGGTGGCAGATGGAGTTTAATCCGGATAAATGCGAAGTGATGCAATTTGGAAGAAATAATGTAGGGAGGAGTTATACAATAAATGGCAGAGTCATCAGGAGTATAGAAACACAGAGGGACCTAGGTGTGCAAGTCCACAAATCCTTGAAGGTGGCAACACAGGTGGAGAAGGTGGTGAAGAAGGCATATGGTATGCTTGCCTTTATAGGACGGGGTATAGAGTATAAAAGCTGGAGTCTGATGATGCAGCTGTATAGAACGCTGGTTAGGCCACATTTGGAGTACTGCGTCCAGTTCTGGTCGCCGCACTACCAGAAGGACGTGGAGGCGTTAGAGAGAGTGCAGAGAAGGTTTACCAGGATGTTGCCTGGTATGGAGGGTCTTAGCTATGAGGAGAGATTGGGTAAACTGGGGCTGTTCTCCCTGGAAAGACGGAGAATGAGGGGAGATCTAACAGAGGTGTACAAGATTATGAAGGGGATAGATAGGGTGAACGGTGGGAAGCTTTTTCCCAGATCAGAAGTGACGTTCACGAGGGGTCACGGGCTCAAGGTGAGAGGGGCGAAGTATAACCCAGATGTTAGAGGGATGTTTTTTTACACAGAGGGTGGTGGGGGCCTGGAATGCGCTGCCAAGTAGGGTGGTGGAGGCAGGCACGCGGACATCGTTTAAGACTTACCTGGATAGTCACATGAGCAGCCAGGGAATGGAGGGATACAAACGATTGGTCTAGTTGGACCAAGGAGCGGCACAGGCTTGGAGGGCCGAAGGGCCTGTTTCCTGTGCTGTACTGTTCTTTGTTCTTTATTGTCAGTGCAGGCTCATTGGGCCGAATGGCCTACTTCTGCACTTTAGGGATTCTATGATTCTCAGTATGAACTCCCACCGCGTTCTGAATGCTGAACCATTGGGGCAGCATTTCCTTTGCTGCAGATCTAGCTGTCTCTATTGCTTGCTGCAATGTTCCATTGAAGCCCAATATAGAAACATAGAAGATAGGAGCAGAAGGAGGCCATTTGGCCCTTTGAGCTTGCTCCACCATTCATTATGATCATGGCTGATCATCCAACTCAGTCGCCTAATCCTGCTTTTCCCCAGAACCTTTGATCCCATTCGCCCCAAGTGCTATATCTAGCCACCTCTTGAATACATTCAATGTTTAGGCATCAACTACTTCCTGTGGTAATGAATTCCACAGGCTCACCACGCTTTGGGTAAAGAAATGTCTCCTCATCTCTGTCCTGAATGGTCTACCCCGAATGCTCAGACTGTGACCCTTGGTTCTGGACTCCCCCACCATCGGGAACATAAGAACTAGGAGCAGGAGAAGGCCATCTGGCTCCTTGAGCTTGCTCCACCATTCAATAAGATCATGGCTGATCTTTTTGTGGTCTCAGTTCCACTTACTTGCCCGCTCATCATAGCCCTAAGTTCCTTCGCTGTTCAAAAATTTGTCTATCCTTGCCTTAAAAACATTCAATGAGGTAGTCTCGACTGCCTCACTGGGCAGGGAATTCCACAGATTCACAATCCTTTGTGTGAAGACGTTCCTCCTCAACTCAGTCCTAAATTGGCTTCCCCTTATTTTGAGGCCATACCTCCTAATTCTAGTTTCACCTGCCAGTGGAAGCAACTTCCCTGCTTCTGTCTTATCTATTCCCTCCATAATCTTGTATGTTTCTATAAGATCTCCCCTCATTCTTCTGAATTCCAATGAGTATAGCCCCAGTCTACTCAGTCTCTCCTCATAAGCCGACCCTCTTAACTCCAAAATCAACTGAGTGAATCTCCTCTGCACCCCTCCAAGTGTAGGTATATCTTTTCTCAAGTAAGGAGACCAAAACTGTACAAACTACTCCAGGTGTGGCTTCACCAGCACCTTTTATACAGCTGCAACATAGATGCAGTTTAAAAACAGTGAGGTTCTCCAGCAATGAAGGACAAAATTCCATTTGCCGCCTTAATTACCTGCTGCACCTGCAAACCCAACGTTTTGTAATTAATATGCAAGGTGCTAAATTGGGGGGAAGACTAATCACAACAATATTAGGCAGGAACTGAAGAATGTAGATTGGGGCAGATGTTTGAGGGCAAATCAACACCTGGCATGTGGGAGACTTTCAAGTGTAAGTTGATAGGAATTCAGGACTGGCACATTCCTGTAAGGATGAAGGCTAAGTATGGCAAGTTTTGGGAACCTTGGATAACGAGAGATATTGTGAGCCGAGTCAAAGAGAAAAAGGAAGCATTTGTCAAAGCTAGGAGGCTGAGAACACACGAAGCAAGTGTGGAACACAAGGAAAGCAGAAAGAAACTTGAGTAAGGAGGGGCTAAATGGAGTCATGAAAAAGCATTGGCCAGCGGGATTAAGGAAAATCCCAAGGCTTTTTATACATATGTAAAGAGCAAAAGGCTAGCCAGGGAGAGGGTTGGCCCACTCAAGGACAAGGGAGGGAATCTATGCGTGGAGCCAGAGGAAATGGGCGAGGTATTAAATGAGTACTTTGCGTCAGTATTCACCGAAGAGAAGGACTTGGTGATTGATGAGTCTTGGAAAGGATGTTTAGATAGTTTGAGTCATGTTGAAATCAAAAAGGAGGTATTGGGGTTCTTGAGAAACATTAAGATCGACAAGTCCCCAGGGCCTGATGGGATATACCCCAGAATACTCAGCGAGGCAAGGGAGGAAATTGCTGGGGCCTTGAGAGAAATCTTTGTATGTTCAGTGGCTACAGGGGAGGTCACAATGTGGAGCTGTCGGTGTTGGGCTGGGGTAAACACAGTAAGAAGTCTCACAACACCAGGTTACAGTCCACCAGGTTTATTTGGTAGCACAAGCCACTAACTTTCGGACTGCTGCTCCTTCATCAGGTAAGTGGGAGTTCTGTTCACAAACAGGGCATATAAAGACACAAACTCAATCTACAAAATAATGATTGGAATGAGAGTCTTTACAGGTAATCAAGTCTTAAAGGTACAGACAATGTGAGTGGAGAGAGGGTTAAGCACAGATTAAAGAGAAGTGTATTGTCTCCAGCCAGGACGGGTAGTGAGATTTTGCAAGCCCAGGCAAGTCGTGGAGGTTACAGATAGTGTGACATGAACCCAAGATTCCGGTTGAGGCCGTCCTCGTGTGTGGAACTTGGCTATCAGTCTCTGCTCAGCGACTCTACACTGTCGTGTGTCGTGAAGGCGGCCTTGGAGAACACTTACCCGAAGATCGGAGGCCAAATGCCTGTGAGCGCTGAAATGTTCCCCAACAGGAAGAGAATACTCTTCATAGTCACCCCACAGTGCAGAAAGAGGCCATTTGGCCCATCGCGTCTGCACCGACCACAAACCCACCCAGGCCCTACCCCCTTATCCCTGCATATTTACCCGTTAATCCCTCTAACCTACGCATCTCAGGACACTTAGGGGCAATTTTAGCATGGCCAATCAACCTAACCCGCACGTCTTTGGACTGGTGATTGTCGAGCGGTGTTCATTCATCCATTGTCGTAGCGTCTGCGTGGTCATCCCAGTGTACCATGCCTCGGGACATCCTTTCCTGCAGCATATCAGGTAGACAACGTTGGCTGAGATGCAAGTGTCTGTACTGTGTATCTGGTGGATGGTGTTCTCATGTGAGATGATGGCACCCGTGATCCGGCACATGTTGCAGAGGTTGCTGTGGCAGGGTTGTGTGGTGTCGTGGTCACTGTTCGCCTGAAGGCTGGGTAGTTTGCTGCGGACAATGGTCTGTTTGAGGTTGTGCGGTTGTTTGAAGGCAAGAAGTGGGGGTGTGGGGATGGCCTTGGCGAGATGTTCGTCTTCATCAATGACATGTTCAAGGTTCTGGCTACACCGCGGGCAACCTGAAACCCATTGTACAAAGAATCCCCAGCTTTTGTCGTGACACTATGGACTTCCTACAGAAACTCAGCACACATGGAGCAGTTGAACCAGGAGCACTCTTCGTCACAATGGATGTCTCGGCACTCTACACCAACATTCTCCACGACGATGGCATTGCTGCAACAGCCTCAGTACTCAACGCCGACAACTGCCAGTTTCCAGTTTTACAACTCATCCGCTTCATCCTGGACCACAATGTCTTCACCTTCAACAACCAGTTCTTCATCCAGACAAACGGAACAGCCATGGGGACCAAATTCGCACCTCAATATGCCAACATCTTCATGCACAGGTTCAAACAAGAGTTCTTCACTGCACAGGACCTCCAACCGGTGCTATCCACTAGATACATTGATGACATTTTCTTCTTTTGGACTTACGGTGAACAATCACTGAAACAACCATATGATGACATCAACAAGTTCCATCCCACCATCAGACTCACCATGGACTACTCTCCGGAATCGGCTGCATTCTTGGACACATGCATCTCCATCAAGGACGGTCACCTCAGCACTTCACTGTGCCGCAAACACACGGATAACCTCACAATGCTCCACTTCTCCAGATTCCACCCTAAACACGTTAAAGAAGCCATCCCCGACAGGTAAGCCCTCCGTATACACAGGATCTTCTCAGATGAGGAGGATCGCAACAGACACCTCCAGACGCTGAAGGATGCCCTCATAAGAACAGGATATGACGCTCGACTCACCGATCGACAGTTCCAACGCGCCACAGCGATGAACCGCACCGACCTCCTGAGAAGACAAACACGGGACATGGCGGACAGAGTACCTATCGTCGTCCAGTACTTCTCCGGAGCGGAGAAGCTACGACATCTTCTCCGGAGCCTTCAACATGTCATTGATGAAGACGAACATCTCGCCAAGGCCATCCCCACACCCCCTCTTCTTGCCTTCAAACAACCGCACAACCTCAAATAGACCATTGTCCACAGCAAACCACCCAGCCTTCAGGAGAACAGTGACCACGACACCGCACAAACCTGCCACAGCAACCTCTGCAAGACGGGCTGGATCATCGACTCGGATGCCATCATCTCCCATGAGAACACCATACACTTGCAACTTGGCCAACATTGTCTACCTGATACGCTGCAGGAAAGGATGTCCCGAGGCATGGTACTTTGGGGAGACCATGCAGACGCTACGATAACGGATGAATGAACACCGCTCGACAATCACCAGGCAAGAGTGTTCTCCACTAGGTTGATTCCGGAGTTGAGAGGGTTGGCTTACGAGGAGAGGCTGAGTAAACTGGGGCTATACTCATTGGAATTCGGAAGAATGAGAACAAGAACAAAGAACAGTACAGCACAGGAAACAGGCCCTTCGGCCCTCCAAGCCTGTGCCGCTCCTTGGTCCAACTAGACCAATCGTTTGTATCCCTCCATTCCCAGGCTGCTCATGTGACTATCCAGGTAAGTCTTAAACGATGTCCGCGTGCCTGCCTCCACCACCCTACTTGGCAGCGCATTCCAGGCCCCCACCACCCTCTGTGTAAAAAACATCCCTCTAATATCTGAGTTATACTTCGCCCCTCTCACCTTGAGCTCGTGAACGTCACTTCTGATCTGGGAAAAAGCTTCCCACTGTTCACCCTATCTATCCCCTTCATAATCTTGTACACCTCTCTTAGATCTCCCCTCATTCTCCGTCTTTCCAGGGAGAACAACCCCAGTTTACCCAATCTCTCCTCATAGCTAAGACCCTCCATACCAGACAACATCCTGGTAAACCTTCTCTGCACTCTCTCTAACACCTCCACGTCCTTCTGGTAGTGCGGCGACCAGAACTGGACGCAGTACTCCAAATGTGGCCTAACCTGCGTTCTATACAGCTGCATCATCAGACTCCAGCTTTTATACTCTATACCCCGTCCTATAAAGGCAAGCATACCATATGCCTTCTTCACCACCTTCTCCACCTGTGTTGCCACCTTCAAGGATTTGTGGACTTGCACACCTAGGTCCCTCTGTGTTTCTATACTCCTGATGACTCTGCCATTTATTGTATAACTCCTCCCTACATTATTTCTTCCAAAATGCATCACTTCGCATTTATCCGGATTAAACTCCATCTGCCACCTCTCCGCCCAATTTTCCAGCCTATCTATATCCTGCTGTATTGCCCGACAATGCTCTTCGCTATCCGCAAGTCCAGCCATCTTCGTGTCATCCGCAAACTTGCTGATTACACCAGTTACACCTTCTTCCAAATCATTTATATATATATATCACAAATAGCAGAGGTCCCAGCACAGAGCCCTGCGGAACACCACTGGTCACAGACCTCCAGCCGGAAAAAGACCCTTCGACCACTACCCTCTGTCTCCTATGGCCAAGCCAGTTCTCCACCCATCTAGCCACTTCTTGTATCCCATGAGCCTTAACCTTCTTAACCAACCTGCCATGTGGGACTTTGTCAAATGCCTTACTGAAATCCATGTAGACGACATCCACGGCCCTTCCTTCTTCAACCGTTTTTGTCACTTCCTCAAAAATCTCCACGAAATTTGTAAGGCACGACCTCCCTCTTACAAAACCATGCTGTCTGTCATTAATGAGATTGTTCCGTTCTAAATGCACATACATCCTGTCTCTAAGAATCCTCTCCAACAACTTCCCTACCACGGACTTCAAGCTCACCGGCCTATAATTTCCTGGGTTATCCCTGCTACCCTTCTTAAACAACGGGACCACATTCGCTATCCTACAATCCTCAGGGACCTCACCCGTGTCCAAAGAAGCGACAAAGATTTCCGTCAGAGGCCCAGCAATTTCATCTCTCGTCTCCCTGAGCAGTCCAGGATAGATGCCATCAGGCCCTGGGGCTTTGTCAGTTTTAATGTTCCCTAAAAAACCTAACACTTCCTCTCTTGTAATGGAGATTTTCTCTAACGGGTCAACACCTCCCTCCGAGACATTCCCGGTTAACACGCCCCTCTCCTTCGTGAATACCGATGCAAAGTATTCATGAGGGGCGATCTTATAGAAACATATACGATTATGAAGAGAATAGATAGGATAGAAGCAGGGAAGTTGTTTCCACTGGAGGGTGAAACTAGAACTAGGGGGCATAGCCTCAAAATAAGGGGATGCCGATTTAGGACTGAGTTGAGAAGGAACTTCTTCACACGAAGGGTTGTGAATCTGTGGAATTCCCTGCCCAGTGAAGCAGTTGAGGCTACCTCATTGAATGTTTTCAAGGCAAGGATAGATACATTTTTGAACACTAAAGGAATTAAGGGTTATGGTGAGCGGGCGGGTACGTGGAGTTGAGTCCACAGAAAGATCAGCCATGATCTTTTTGAATGGCGGAGCAGGCTCGAGCGGCCAGATGGCCTACTCCTGCTCCTTGTTCTTATGTTCCTGTTGGGGAAAACTTCAGTGGTCACGGGCATTTGGCCTCTGATCTTCGGGTAAGCATTCTCCAAGGCGGCCTGCACGACACATGACAACGCAGAGTCGCTGAGCAGAGACTGATAACCAAGTTCCGCACACAGGAGGACAGCCTCAACCGGGATGTTGGGTTCATGTCACACGATCTGTAACCCCCATGACTTGCCTGGGCTTGCAAAATCTCACTAACTGTCCTGTCTGGAGGCAATACACATCTCTTAAACCTGTGCTTAACCCTGTCTCCACTCACCTTGTCTGTACCTTTAAGACTTGGTTAACTGTAAAGACTCGCATTCCAACCATTATTTTGTAAAGTGAGTTTGTGTCTTTATATGCCCTGTTTGTGAACAGAACTTCCACTTACCTGATGAAGGAGCAGCACTCCGAAAGCTAGTTGCTTGAGCTACCAAATAAACCTGTTGGACTTTAACCTGGTGTTGTGAGACTTCATACAGGGAAGGTCCCAGAGGATTGGAGAATAGCCAATGTTGTTCCTTTGTTTATGAAGGGTAGCAAGAATAATCCACGTAATACATCAGTGGTAGGGAAATTATTGGAGAGGGTTCTTCGAGACAGGATTTATTCCCACTTGGAAATAAGTGGACGTATGAGTGAGAGGCGACATGGTTTTGTGAAAGGGGGGCCGTGTCTCACGAACTTGATCGAGTTTTTTGAGGAAGTGACGAAGATGATTGATGAGGTTAGGGAAGTGGATGTTGTCTACATGGACTTCAGTAAGGCCTTTGACATGGCAGACAGGTGCAGAAGATGAAGTCGCAAGGCGAGCTGGCAAGGTGGATACAAAACTGGCGCGGTCAAAGAAGACAGAGGGTAGCAATCGAAGAGTGCGTTTCTGAATGGAGGCCTGTGACAAGTGGCATTCCTCAGGGATCAGTGCTAGGACCTTTGCTGTTTGTAATATATGTAAATTATTTGCAGTAATATATATAAATGATTTGCAGGAAAATGTAACTGGTTTGATTGTAAGTTTGCAGACAACACAAAGGTTGGTGGATTTGCGGATAGCGATGAGGACCATCAGAGGATACAGCAGGATATAGATCAATTGGAGACTTGGGCGGAGAGATGGCAGATGGAATTTAATCCAGACAAATGTGAGGTGATGCATTTTGGAAGGTCTAATACAGATAGGAAATATACAGTAAATGGCAGAACCCTTAAGAGTATTGATAGGCAAAGGGATCTGGATGTACAGCTACACAGGTCACTGAAAGTGGCTTTGCAGGTGGAGAAGGTAGTCAAGAAGGCATACGGCATGCTTGCCTTCATCGGCCGGGGCATTGAGTTTAAAAATTGGCAAGTCATGTTGCAGCTTTATAGAACCTTAGTTAGGCCACACTTGGAATATAGTGTTCAGTTCTGGTCGCCACACAATCAGAAAGATTTGGAGGCTTAGGAGAGGGTACAGAAAAGATTTACCAGGATGTTGCCTGGTATGGAGGGCATTTGCTATGAAGAGAGGTTGGAGAAAGTTGGTTTGTTCTCACTGGAATGACGGAGGTTGAGGGGCGACCTGATAGAAGTCGACAAGATTATGAGAGGCATGGACAGAGTGGATAGTCAGAAGCTTTTTCCCAGGGTGGAAGAGTCAATTACTAGGGGGCACAGGTTTAAGGTGCGAGGGGCAAGATTTAAAGGAGATGTATGAGGCAGATTTTTTACACAGAGAGTAGTGGGTCGTGGAACCTGTTGTCGGGGGAGGTAGTGGAAGCGGATACGGTAGTCACTTTTAAGGGGTGTCTTGACAAATGCATGAATAGGATGGGAATAGAGGGATATGGTCCCTGGAAGGGTCGGGGGTTTTAGCTCAGTCGGGCAGCATGGTTGGTGCAGGCTTGGAGGACTGAGGGCCTGTTCCTGTGCTGTAATTTTCTTTGTTCTTTGACACCCAAGTCCCTCTGCACATGCTGCAATTTTTTACCATTTAAATAATAGTCCATTTTGCTGTTGTTCCTTCCAAAATGGACAACCTAACATTTACCAACATTGTACTCTATCTGCCATACCCTTGCCCACTCAAGACTACCTACATCCTTTTGCAGACTTTCTGCGTCCTCTGCACACTTTGCTCTGCCACTGATCTTCGTGTCATCTGTGAATTTTGACACACTATGCTGGATCCCCAACTCCAAATTATCTATGTAAATAGTAAACAGTTGCGGTCCCAATACTGATCCCTGAGGCACACCACTTGTCACTGATCGCCAACCAGAAAAATACCCTTTTTTAATTTAATTTTTATAATTCATTTGTGAGACGTGTGTCACTGGTTGGCCAGCACGTAATGCCCATAAAGTCCTTGAGAAGTCCAAGATAGATAAGTCGCCAGGTCCGGATGGGTACATCCCAGGTTACTGTGGGAGGCGAGGGAAGAGATTGCAGAGCCTCTGGCGATGATCTTTGAGTCGTCGATGGAGACGGGAGAGGTGCCGGAGGATTGGAGGATTGTGGATGTGGTTCCTATTTTCAAGAAGGGGAATAGGGATAGCCCAGGAAATTACTGACCAGTGAGTCTAACCTCAGTGGTTGGTAAGCAGATGGAGAAGATCCTGAGGGACAAGATTTATGAGCATTTAGATAGGTTTAGTATGCTCAAGAATACTCAGCATGGCTTTGTCAAAGGCAGATCGTGCCTTACGAGCCTGGTGGAGTTCTTCGAAAATGTGACTAAACACATTGACGAAGGGAAAGTGGTAGATGTGGTTTATATGGATTTTAGCAAGGCGTTTGATAAGGTCCCCCATGCGAGGCTTCCAGGAAAATTGAGAGGGCATGGGATCCAAGGGGCTGCTGCCCTGTGGATCCAGAACTGGCTTGCCCAAAGGAGGCAGAGAGTGGGTATAGATGGGTCTTTTTCTAAATGGAGGTCGGTCACCAGTGGTGTGCCCCAGGGATCTGTTCTGGGACCCTTGCAGTTTGTCATTTTCATAAATGACCTGGATGAGGAAGCAGAGGGATGGGTTGGTACGTTTGCTGACGACACGAAGGTTGGTGGGGTTGTGGATAGTCTGGAGGGATGTCAGAAGTTACAGAGGGGCATAGATAGGATGCAGGACTGGGTGGAGAAGTGGCAGATTGACTTCAACCCAGATAAATGCGTAGTGGTCCATTTTGGCAGGTCAAATGGGGTGAAGGAGTACAATATAAAGGGAAAGACTCTTAGTACATAGAACATAGAACAGCACAGAACAGGCTCTTTGGCCCACGATGTTGTGCCAAGCTTTATCTGAAACCAAGATCAAGCTATCCCACTCCCTATCATCCTGGTGTGCTCCATGTGCCTATCCAATAACCGCTTAAATGTTCCTAAAGTGTCTGACTCCACTATCACTGCAGGCAGTCCACTCCACACCACAACCACTCTCTGAGTAAAGAACCTATCTCTGATATCCTTCCTATATCTCCCACCACGAACCCTATAGTTATGCCCCCTTGTAATAGCTCCATCCACCCGAGGAAATAGTCTTTGAACGTTCACTCTATCTATCCCCTTCATCATTTTATAAACCTCTATTAAGTCTCCCCTCAGCCTCCTCCGCTCCCTCAACCTTTCCTCATAAGACCTACCCTCCAAACCAGGCAGCACCCTGGTAAATCTCCTCTGCACTCTTTCCAGCGCTTCCACATCCTTCTTATAGTGAGGTGACCAGAGCTGCACACAATATTCCAAATGTGGTCTCACCAAGGTCCTGTACAGTTGCAGCATAACGCCACGGCTCTTAAACTCCAACCCCCTGTTAATAAAAGCTAACACACTATAGGCCTTCTTCACAGCTCTATCCACTTGAGTGGCGACCTTTAGAGATCTGTGGATATGTTCCCCAAGATCTCTCTGTTCCTCCACAGTCTTCAGAACCCTACCTTTGACCCTGTAATCCACATTTAAATTAGTCCTACCAAAATGAATCACCTCACATTTATCAGTGTTAAACTCCATTTGCCATTTTTCAGCCCAGCTTTGCATCCTATCTGTCTCTTTGCAGCCTACAACAGCCCTCCACCTCATCCATTACTCCACCAATCTTGGTGTCATCAGCAAATTTACTGATCCACCCTTCAGCCCCCTCCTCTAAGTCATTAATAAAAATCACAAAGAGCAGAGGACCAAGCACTGATCCCTGTGGCACTCCGCTAGCAACCTGCCTCCAATCCGAAAATTTTCCATCCACCACCACCCTCTGTCTTCGATCAGACAGTCAGTTACCTATCCAATCGGCCAACTTTCCCTCTATCCCACACCTCCTCACTTTCATCATAAGCCGACCATGGGGGACCTTATCAAACGCCTTACTAAAATCCATGTATATGACATCAACTGCCCTACCTTCATCAACACACTTAGTTACCTCCTCAAAAAATTCAATCAAATTTGTGAGGCACGACTTGCCCTTCACGAATCCGTGCTGACTATCCCGGATTAATCTGCATCTTTCTAAATGGTCGTAAATCCCATCCCTAAGGACCTTTTCCATCTATTTACCAACCACCGAAGTAAGACTAACCGGTCTATAATTACCAGGGTCGTTTCTATTCCCTTTCTTAAACAGAGGAACAACATTCGCCATTCTCCAGTCCTCTGGCACCATCCCCGTGGACAGCGAGGACCCAAAGATCAAAGCCAAAGGCTCTGCAATCTCATCCCTTGCCTCCCAAAGAATCCTAGGATATATTTCATCAGGCCCAGGGGACTTATCGACCTTCAGTTTATTCAAAACTGCCAGGACATCCTCCCTCCGAACATCTATTTCCTCCAGCCTATTAGCCTATAACACCTTCTCTTCCTCAAAAACATGGCCCCTCTCCTTGGTGAACACTGAAGAAAAGTATTCATTCATCACCTCGCCTATCTCCACTGACTCCATACACAAGTTCTGTAGAGGATCAGAAGGACCTTGTGGTCCGGGTCCGTAGGACTCTAAAATCGGCCCCGCAGGTGGAGGAGATGGTTAAGAAGGCGTGGTGTGCTGGCTTTTATCAATAGAGGATTGAGGTTAGGAGTCTGGGGATAATGATGCAGCTATATAAGACCTTCGTCAGGCCCCACTTGGAGTACTGTGCTCAGTTCTGGTCGCCTCATTACAGGAAGGATGTGGAAAAGATTGAAAGGGTGCAGAGGCGATTCACAAGGATGTTGCCTGGATTGAGTGGCATGCCTTATGAGGATAGGCTGAGGGAGCTGGATCTTTACTCCTTGGAGAGACGTAGGATGAGAGGAGACCTAATAGAGGTATATAAGATGTTGAGAGGCATAGATCGGGTGGACTCTCAGAGGCTTTTTCCCAGGGTGGAAATGGCTGCTACGAGAGGACACAGATTTAAGGTGCTGTGGGGTAGGTACAGGGGAAATGTTAGGGGTAAGTTTTTCACACAGAGGGTGGTGGGCGTGTGGAATCAGCTGCCGTCGGTGGTGGAGCAAACTCAATAGGGTCTTATAACAGACTCCTGGATGAGTACATGGGACTTAATAGGATGGAGGGTTATAGGTCGGCCTAAAAGGTCGGGCTATGTTCGGCTCAACTTGTGGGGCCGAAGGGTCTGTTTTGTGCTGTAGTTTTTCTATGTTTCTCCAATTGATTTGAGAATATTCCCACTACCAATGTTAGGCTCACTGGTCTATAATTCCCTGTTTTATCTTAACTCCCTTTTTGAATATTGGAGTGACATTCGCCATCCTCCAATCTTCAGGGACTGTTCCAGAGTCTATAAAATCCTGGAAGATGACCACCAATGCATCCACAATTGCTAGAGCCATTTCCTTAAGTACTCTGGGATGTAGATTATCAAGCCCTGGGAATTTATCCACCTTCAATCCCATCAATTTTCCCAGCACCATTTGACTACTAATATTGATCTCCCTCAGTTCTTCCCTCTCACTAAATCTTGCATTCTCCAACATTTCTGGAATCTGATTTGTGTCCTCTTTTGTGACGACAGAACCAAAGTATGTCTTTAGTTGCTCGGCCATTTCTTTGTCCCCTATTATACGTTCCCCTGTTTCTGTCTGTAGGGGGCCTACATTTGTCTTCACCAACCTCTTTCTCTTCACGCATCTATAGAAACTTAGTGTCAATCTTTATGTTTCCTTTATTAAGATTTAGCACCCTCATCTCTGAATCAACTACTTCACTCTCCGTCTTGATAAAAAATTCTATCATGTTATGGTCGCTCATCCCTAAGGGGTCTCGCACAACTAGATTGGCAATGATTCCCTTCTCATTACACAGTACCCAGTCTAAGATGGCCTGCTCTCTAACTGCTTCCTCCACATATTGGTCAAGAAAACCATTCCGTATACACTCCAGGAATTCCTCCTCGAGGGCATTGTAACTAATTTGATTTGCCCAATCTATGTGCAGATTAAAATCACCCATCATCACTGATATTCCCTTATCACATGCATCTCTAATTTAATGTTCAATGCCATTCCCAACATCACCACTGAAGTTTGGGGGTCTATATGACACCCACTAATGTTTTTTGCCCCTTGGTATTTCTCAACTCTACTCATACAGACTTCACGTTAGAACATAGAACATAGAACATTACAGCGCAGAACAGGCCCTTCGGCCCACGATGTTGCACCGACCAGTTAAAAAAAAAACTGTGACCCTCCAACCTAAACCAATTTCTTTTCGTCCATGAACCTATCTACGGATCTCTTAAACGCCCCCAAACTAGGCGCATTTACTACTGATGCTGGCAGGGCATTCCAATCCCTCACCACCCTCTGGGTAAAGAACCTACCCCTGACATCGGTTCTATAACTACCCCCCCTCAATTTAAAGCCATGCCCCCTCGTGCTGGATTTCTCCATCAGAGGAAAAAGGCTATCACTATCCACCCTATCTAAACCTCTAATCATCTTATATGTTTCAATAAGATCCCCTCTTAGCCGCCGCCTTTCCAGCGAAAACAATCCCAAATCCCTCAGCCTCTCCTCATAGGATCTCCCCTCCATACCAGGCAACATCCTGGTAAACCTCCTCTGCACCCTCTCCAAAGCCTCCACATCCTTCCTGTAATGTGGGGACCAGAACTGCACACAGTACTCCAAGTGCGGCCGCACCAGAGTTGTGTACAGTTGCAACATAACGCTACGACTCCTAAATTCAATCCCCCTACCAATAAACGCCAAGACACCATATGCCTTCTTAACAACCTTATCTACTTGATTCCCAACTTTCAGGGATCTATGCACACATACACCTAGATCCCTCTGCTCCTCCACACTATTCAAAGTCCTCCCGTTAGCCCTATACTCAACACATCTGTTATTCCTACCAAAGTGAATTACCTCACACTTCTCCGCATTAAACTCCATCCGCCACCTCTCGGCCCAACTTTGCAACCTGTCTAAGTCTTCCTGCAAACTACGACACCCTTCCTCACTGTCTACCACACCACCGACTTTGGTGTCATCAGCAAATTTGCTAATCCACCCAACTATACCCTCATCCAGATCATTAATAAATATTACAAACAGCAGTGGCCCCAAAACAGATCCCTGAGGTACACCACTTGTAACCGCACTCCATGATGAATATTTACTATCAACCACCACCCTCTGTTTCCTATCCGCTAGCCAATTCCTGATCCAATTTCCTAGATCACCCCCAATCCCATATATCTGCATTTTCTGCAGAAGCCTACCATGGTGAACCTTATCAAACGCCTTACTAAAATCCATATATACCACGTCCACTGCCTTGCCCCCATCCACCTCCTTGGTCACTTTCTCAAAAAACTCAATAAGGTTAGTAAGGCACGACCTACCTGCCACAAAACCATGCTGACTATCACCTATCAATTCATTACTCTCCAAATAACTATAAATCCTATCCCTTATAATTTTTTCCAACATCTTGCCGACAACAGAAGTGAGACTCACCGGTCTATAATTCCCGGGGAAGTCTCTGTTCCCCTTCTTAAACAATGGGACAACATTCGCTAACCTCCAATCTTCTGGTACTATACCAGAGGCCAACGACGACCTGAAGATCAGAGCCAGAGGCTCTGCAATCACTTCTCTTGCCTCCCAGAGAATCCTTGGATAAATCCCATCCGGACCAGTTGTCAGAGCTAATATCCTTTCTCACTATTGTGTAAATTTCCCCTTTAACCAGCAGTGCCACTCCACCACCTTTTCCTTTATGCATGTCTTTCCTCACTATTGAATACCCTGGGACATTCAGTTCCCACCCCTGGTTACCCTGCAGCCATGTCTCTGTAATCCCAATTATATAGAATTACATCGATCTACGTGATTAGTTCATCCACTTTATTGCAAATGCTCCACCCATTAAGGCACAGAGTCTTTAAGCTTGTCTTTTTAAAATTGTTCGTCTCGCTCCCAATATTTTTCTCTATAGCCCTGTTTGAACTTTGTCCTTGGTTTCTCTGCCTTTCACGTTTGTGATTCCCTTTTCTACCTCTTGTTTCTGTCCTTGCTCCCTCCTTCCATGACTCTTTACATAGGTTCCCACCCCCCTGACATATTATTTAACCCTCCCCAACCGCTCTAGCAAACAGTCCCCCAAAGCATTCCCTCTTCTGATTTGGCATGTTATAGCATTGCAGACTTTTGACGCTTTTCAGAATTAAATGTTGATAGTTTTAATGGTGTGGTGGGGACTGTAACACAACTTTCATTCGAGTTATATTATTGTAAACAGATCTTTTCGGATAAATATTTGTGGTAGCTAACTTTGAGCTGTGGCTCAGGTGGTCGTACATTTGCCTCCTAGTTAGAAGGATGGCAGTTCAAATCCCACCCCTGAGATTTGAGCACGTAATCTAGATTGATGTTGCAAGGCACCAGAGTGGGAGGGTTGTGGTGGAACTTCTATTTTTTATATATGAAACATTAAACTGAGGCCCTGTCTGCCCTCTGAAGGGGATATAAAAAAGGATGTGGCACTGTTTTGAAGAAGAATAGGACCATTTTCCCTGGTATCCTAGTACATATTTCATCCCTCAACCAACATCACTGAAACATTATCATTTCCAGTTTGCGGGACCTCGTTTGCAAATTGCCAGCTGCATTTCCCACAGTACAGTTGCAACTAAACTTGAGAAATACTTCATAAACAGTGAATTGCTTTGGGAAGTCATAAGGTTGTGGAAGATGTTACATAAATGCAAGAATTTTACAAAAATGTCTGGTTTTGATTTAGATCATGTATGTTATTTTAACCGTACTTTTGCAGAACCTGAAGCAGTTGAAGAATATGTGGAACAAACTGATGTAGAAGCAAGAGAGGTGAGTGACATTCAATTTCTAGTTACCAGATTTTACAACAGCATGAATGAGGGATAAACTAGCTGCAAAAAAATAGCATAAGCAGCAGAAGTAGGAGTATGCCATTTGATCCCTTGAGCCTGCTCCACAATTCAATAAGACCACGCTGATCTGATTGTGGCCTTATCTCCACTTTACTGTCTCCCCTTCCCTGCCATATTCTTTGACTCCCTTGTTGTTCAAAAATCTACCTAACTCGGCTTTGAATATATTCATTGACTCAGCCTCCACTGCACTCTGACTTCCAAAGATTAATTGAGAGAAGAAATTTCTCATCTCATTCTAAATCAGAGAGCCTGTGAAACTTTGCCCCCAACCTCTAGAATCACCCATGGGGAAACATTCTACGCATTTCCTCTTTTAAGCCCTCTCACAATCAAAGGAAAAGGTAGCAGTGTAGCTCTGTAAATTAAGGATAACAGTCCCATAGTGAGCGGAACGTTAGTCTTAAAGATCAAAATATAGAATCAGTTTGGATTGGGACAAGAAATTGCAACGCTAAGAAGTCACTTGTGAGAGTAGTTTATAAGTCCCCTAATAGTAACTATACTGCCGGACAGCGTATACAGGAAGAAATAATTGGGGCTTGTAAGAAAGGTACTGCAACAATCATGAGTGATTTTAATCTACATACAGATTGGTAAATGTAACCTGGAAGATGAACTCGTGGTGTTTTCAGGACATTTCATAGAACAGCACATTCTAGAACCAACCAGAGAACAGGCTTTTCTAAACCTGGTATTGTGGAATGAGACAGGTCAGTAGGGGGAGGAGATCATGCCTGAGTAAGACAAAGATAGTGTGAGTATTGGGACTTTGAATCAAAGTGGAAACTCAACTGGTAAGCCTCGAGTTTAAATTTAGTTAATAATCAGACCTAGAAGTAGTAGTAATTAACCTACAAGTAAGTTAAATTATTTAGTTGAACGGGGCCTGCCTGGTTCTGACAGTTATCTGTCGATCATCTGAAAGTTCTTGGTTAAATTGGTGCTAATTACTGTAGTAGGAAGCTAAATCAGCTGGTGACTCATCAGAGTCTCTATATATAAGAGAGGGTTTTTTAAAGGGAGGAGACGGAGACAGACTGAGTACTTGGGAGTTTGATTCAAAGTCGGATGTCAGTGCAATTAGGAGAAAGAGGTGCTTCAGGGAAAGTTTATTGCAAGAAGTAAAGCTTATGGAGTGGATTAATCAGTAATGCTAAGTAACGAGAGAGATTGAGAGCTTGAATGACTTGCAAGAGCTGAGCTGACCACGTTCTATGCCACATGAAAATGTTGCCATTGAGAAACAGGTAAGGTGTGCATTGGTGTGTGTTTTGTTCAATTATCTTTCAATGCTTAGGTGATTTATTAGGTCTTATTAGTAAGGATCACTAGCATAAGTCAAGTTTATTGGGAGCACAATGTTCAGCATCATTCGCGACGACTCATACTGAAGCAGTCCATGTTCAAATGCAACAAGATCTGGGCAATATCCAGACTTGGGCTGACAAGTGGCAAATAACATTCGTGCCAGACATGCCATCACCAATAAGAGACACTCTAACCACTGCTCCGTTCAGTGGTGTTACCATCACTGAATCCCCCATTGTTGACATCCTTAGGGTTACCATTGACCAAAAACTCAACTGGACTCGCCACATAAACACAGTGGCTACAAGAGCAAGACAGAGGCTAGGAATGCTGCAATAAGTAACTCTCCTCCTGATTCCCCAAAGTCTCTCCTCCATCTACAAGGCACGCGTCAGGAGTGTGATGGAATACTCCCCACTTGCCAGGATGGGTGCAGCTCCAACAACACTCGAAGCTTGACACCATCCTGGACGTAACAGCTAGCTTGATTTGCACCACATCCACAAACATCCACTCCGTCCACCACTGCTCAGTATTAGCAGTGTGTACTTTCTACATGATGCACTGCAGCAATTCACCAAAGATCCTTAGCACCTTCCAAACCCACGACCACTTCCATCTAAAAGGGCAAGGCCAGCAGATACATGGGAACACCACCACCTGCAAGTTCCCCTCCAAGCCACTCACTATCCTAACTTGGAAGTATATTGCCGTCCCTTTGCAGTCGCTGGGTTAAAATCCTGGAATTCCCTCCGTAACAGCATTGTGGGTCAACCCACTGCAATGATTCAAGAAGGCAGGTCGCCACCACCTTCTCAAGGGCAACCAGGGATGGGCAATAAATATGGCTAGCCAGCGATGCCCATGTCTCACGAATGAATAAGAAAAAGAACTAACTTAATCAAACTAATTAACACACAATGATGGCAGGTCCGGTTATGTGTTGCAATTGCAGCACATGGAAGCTTCTGGATGCCACTGTGGTCATGGGGAATTACGTCTGCATTAAGTTTTTCCGGCTGCAGAAACTTTGGCGAAGGGTGTATGAGCTGGAGGTTGAGCTGCAGACACTGACTCAACTGGTGGTTTTGGAAGAGGGAAGAGGATGTTACCTGGATGCTTTGTACCAGGAGGTCATACCCCATGGATTAGTGCCTTCTGATTTGGTTAGTGGTCAGGGGCAGGAGGGTGTGACCATGAATGAGACAGGCAAGGGGACCCAGAGAGCAGGAGTACAGAAGCCTCGATCTCTACATTTGTCAAACAGATTTGAGGTTCTTTCTGCTTGTTTGGATGTGAGAGGGGGCTCCAGGACGGATGAGTTAACTGACCATGGCATTGTGGTACAGGAAGCCAGAAGGGGATAGTATAGTGAGGGGCTTACATACATTTCTGCTCTAGTCCAGAAGGACTCGATGGGCCAAATGGCCTAATTCTGCTCCTTTATCTTATGGCCTTATGGGTAAATGCAGGTAAGATGTTTGCCCTGGTTGGGGAATCTAGACCAGAGGGACAATTTGAAAATAGGGGATTTTTTTTTTACTTGAGTGCTCTGAATCTTTAGAATTCTCTACTCCAGAGGGCTATGGAAGCTCAGATAGGGGTATGTTTAAAAGTAAAGATTTGCAATTTTTTAGTACCAATGACATAAAGGGATATGGGAATTTTGTGGGGTGGGGGGGAGGGGGGCATTGAAGCGATGATCAGCCATGATTATTGAATGGAGCATGCTTGACGGGCTGAATGGCTTACTCCTGCTCCTATGTTCCAATGCCCTACATTCCTAACCTCCATACTAAATTATGTTTGATTGAGTTTTGACCAGATTATGAGAAATTTTGGCTTGATGCACACACATGCAATTGAAAGTTTCCATATCCTCTTTAAGCACCCTTTTAGGAATCCTACATAAAGGTTGCAGCTTACGGTCAGTGTGTTTTAGCTTAGTAAGCTGTAAGACTTTGATAACTCAATGCCCTCAGACTGGTCTGTTTTGGCTCAGTAAGTGTTTAATAATGTTTGTGAACTGTATTTAACAGCTTTAGGACTGATCAGTTCTAATTGAAATATAGTCGCTGGGTCATTTGTGTTTGGAAACTACAGCACTGAAGTTTATTTTTGTTTCATTTGAAATGAAGTTCTTCTGTGCCAAAATTTAGCTTGTTTCTGGGAATCAAGAATATTTGGCAATGATGACTCGTAAATTAAGTAACACATAGCTTGAGTTACTTAGCCCTTTTTTACAGTCCAATATGCTTATAGCTTTTGTATAGCAGCTAGCTACATAAGGAAAATTCTAAGAATTGTTGCTTTGACGAGGCAGCTCGGTATGATCAGTATTGTGAATGTTTTGGGTTTAAAGCCACCAGTTTTTGCGCTTTGTTTTTGTAAATTCCTGTCTCTGTTTCAGATATAGGAGGATTTCCATGTACAAAGCCCCTCCAGCTCTTGATTCTTTTGATGACTAGGGATTTCTTTTTCAGTTTAGGTTACATTTGACAAGGTACCGCATGGTAGGTTGTTGCATAAGGTTAAATCTCTCGGAACCCAGGGTGAAATAGCTAAATGGATATAAAATTGGCTTGATGACAGAAGCCAGAGGGTGGTTGTAGAGGGTTGTTTTTCAAACTAGAGGCCTGTGACCAGCGGTGTGCCTCAGGGATCAGTGCTGGGTCCACTGTTATTTGTCATTTGTATTAATGATTTGGATGAGAATATAGGAGGCATGGTTAGTAAGTTTGCAGATGACACCAAGATTGGTGGCATAGTGGACAATGAAGAAGGTTATCTCTGATTGCAACGGGATCTTGATCAATTGGGCCAGTGGGCTGACGAATGGCAGATGGAGTTTAATTTAGATAAATGCGAGGTAATGCATTTTGGTAGATTGAACCAGGGCAGGACTTACTCAGTTAATGGTCGGGCGTTGGGGAGAGAACAAAGAGATCTGGGGGTACAGGTTCATAGCTCCTTGAAAGTGGAGTCGCAGGTGGACAGAGTGGTGAAGAAGGCATTCAGCATGCTTTGTTTCATTGGTCAGAACATTGATTATAGGAGTTGGGACATCTTGCTGAAGTTGTACAAAACATTGGTAAGGACACACTTGGAATACTGTGTACACTTCTGGTCACCCCATTATAGAAAGGATATTATTAAACTAGAAAGAGTGCAGAAAAGATTTACATGGATGCTACCAGGACTTGATGGTTTGAGTTATAAGGAGAAGCTGGATAGAATGCGACTTTTTTCTCTGGAGCGTAGAAGGCTGAGGGGTGATCTTATAGAGGTCTACAAAATAATGAGGGGCACAGATCAGTTAGATAGTCAATATCTTTTCCCAAAGGTAGGGGAGTCTAAAACTTTTCCCAAAGGTAGGGGAGGGCATAGGTTTAAGGTGAGAGAGGAGAGATGCAAAAGTGTCCAGCGGGGCAATTTTTTCACAGCGAGGGTGGTGTGTGTCTGGAATAAGCTGCCAGAGGTAGTAGTCGAGACGGGTACAGCTTTGTCTTTTAAAAAGTGTTTAGACAGTTACATGGGTAAGATGGATATAGAGGGATATGGGTCAAATGCGGGCAATTGAAATTACTTAGGGGTTTAAAAACAAAGGGGCGACATGGACAAGTTGGGCCAAAGGGCCTGTTTGCATGCTGTAAACGACTATGACTATTTGTGTTGTCACAAAATCTCTTCCCTGCTGAAACTAAAAGCCTATGGGTGTGATTCAGTTTAAAGTTTATTTATTAGTCACAAGTAAGGCTTACACTAACACTACATGAAGTTACTGTGAAATTCCTCTAGTCGGCACAGTCCGGCGCCTGTCCGGGTCAATGCACCTAACTAGCGCGTCTTTTGGAATGTGGGACGAAACTGGAGCACCCAGAGGAAACCCATGCAGACACGGGGGAAACATGCAGACTCCGCACAGTCAGTGGTCCAAGCCGGGAATCAATCCCGGGTCTCTGGCGCTGTGAGGCATCAGTGCTACTGTTAGCTAGTGTAACAGCACTAATTCACTGAAATGATTTTCAATTGTGGAAGTTTAAAATCAACTTAAGGCGAAAGACTGATGATTTCATATTTTTACTATTTTCCTTGGTAGCCAAATTATCATGGCTATAGTTGGTACATTTGTACCAGGAATACTTATTCCCTAGAGTTTGGTGATGGGATCTTTTTATTAACATTCAATTTGCTTTCCAGTTTGTGAACAGGCAGTTCATTGCAGAGACGCAGTTCAGCAGCGGCCAGAAAGAGCAAGCTGATGAATGGAACACGGAAACAGTTGAGGTAACTAATTTATTTGCCTAGTTTTATTTGGAGGGATGGAGAAGGAATTGTTCGGTTCTGTTCCATTCAGTTGTACAAGGCTGAACATAATGGCAGTTGCAGAGTATTTTCTACAACACAAGTCATATTATAGTTTTATATTTGGATAATAGCTTGACTGTGTAATTTTCATGACATGTTTGTTCAGGATGGGTTCATAGCATTTTTGAGAAGGCCTGAGCTAGTACTCGACTTTGGTTGAATTCGCCATTCTCCCCCCCCCCCAACAACCAGACACACACACAACAGTGATACTGAGGTAAACTCTGCTACAGATGCTACTGAAGGCTAAGATCAGGTAATAGTGCAATAAAGGACTGAATCTGAAGATCTGCTTGGTGTACTGCTGGACCAAATGATGCCTTTGCATGAGGCCATTGGGAAACTTGCCAACTCACAATCTTCCTCTGCCACCAACCGCACCCTTGTGTATAATTGCAGTACATTGCATCGGCCTTAGATGTGAAGATGTGACCACTGTAACATTTTAGCATTAATGAAACTAATGCTAAAATGTTACAGTGGTCACATCTTCACAATTGTAAACAAACTGAGTTGAGAAAGAATGGGTAACATCCATTTTCACTTTGGATACAAAGGCAGAATAACTTCTTGCTAAATTATGTTTCATTTTTGTGTATCTGGTTCAGGAGTGAATTGTCGTCAATAAAAACAGAATGACATAATTTGTTTAAATTCGCCTTCGGTTTTGTAGGTTGTAAATTCACTGCAGCAACAATCACAACAGCAACAGTCGCAACCAACCACAGTAGCTGAAAACCATGCACTGAACACTGTTGCTCCCTCAGACCCTTTGGTTAGAAGACAGAGGGTGCAAGACCTTATGGCACAAATGCAGGGAACTTTCAACTTTATACAGGTAAGCAACATTTGGTTTGGTTTTTAAATCTATTCCAAAGGTTAAAGTGCAATGTTCAGAAATTTTTAACACTTATCACCATTCTTTAGCATCTGGGAGCTGGCAGATACCAGTGTGATCCACAACAACCATCTCATCAGTAGGTGTATACAATTTGGAAGACCTTCACCTTAGAGTTAATCAACTGGAGTCTAAGCTTCGGACACTGTCTTACATCAGGGAGAAGAAAAAATTACCCAGTTAGGTTCTAGGAGGTAGTCACACCCCTTAGGTTAAATACTTCAAATTTGGACCATGGTCAAGGGCAGGAAGTATGACTACAGGTCGGGCAGGTACATGAATTCACAGTGCTTGCAGCCTGGTTTGGCAAGTGCAGGGACTGCAGGACGGATGAGCTAGTGCACTATTCATGTTTGGCAGAGGGATATAGTTGTGGTAGGGGACAGACACTGTTTTCTGCAGCAGAGTGTGTGTTGCCTGCCAGGGTTTAATGGCATCTCCTTGGGGTTGTAGAGGAACTTGCAAGTGGGAGGGGAAGGATCCAGTTCATGGTCCATGTAGTAGCTGATGACATGGGTAGGACAAAGAGAGAGGTTCTGCTGAGGGAGTATAAGCAGTTACTGTCTAAATTAAAAATCAAAACCATAAAGGTAGTAATACGAACAAGGGGCAGGAGTAGCCCATTCAGTTCCTCGAGCCTGCTCCACATTTAATAAGATTATTGCTGATAATCACCTCAGATCTGTATCCTGCCTACCTCCAGTAACCTATCACCCACTTGCTAACCAAGAATCTATCCATCTTTATATTTAAAGACTCTGCTTCCATCACCTTTTCAGGAAGCGTTCCAAAGACTCATGACCATCAGAAAAAATGTTGCCTCCTCTCCATTTTAATTGGTGGCATCTTAGTTTTAAACAGTGACCTCTAGTTTTGGATTCTCTGAAAAGAACGATGTTCTCTCCATATCCACCTTGTCAGGCTCCCTTTGGAACTAATGTTTCAATCAAATTGCCTCTTACCCATCTAAACTCCAGTGGATACAAGCCTAGCTAGTCCAGCCTTTCCTCATAAGACAGCCCACTATTCCAGATATTAGTCCGGTAAACCTCTGAACTGCTTCCAGTGCATTCACATCTTTCCTTAAATTAGGTGACCAATACAACTGCGGGTCCAACTAGTGCTCTGTACAACTGAAGCATAACCTACTTTTGTATTCAATTCCTCTCAATTATAATATTCTCACAGAATCATGGAATCCTACAGATCAGAATGGGAGGCTCAAGGGTTGTATTGCCTACATTGATTTCTTATGTTCCTTTATATTCTATATTTTTTTCAGAAGCAATTGCCTGTTGTTTGCATCAGTGCTAACTTACGCACATGTGATTGACATGATTAATCCGTTTTTCTCCCTTTGCAACTGGAACAATACCTTGAAACTGGAACAATCACTGGTGTAGCACAGAGATCAAAGGAAGGCCTATTTGTCTGTCATACCTGTGCAGCCTTTTTCATAAAGCTATCTAATTAGCCCTATTCTCATGATCTTTCCTATAAATCTAGTTTTTCTATTTCCAAGTATTTGTACAAATCCTTTTCAGAGGCAAAAGGCAAATGCTATGTTGACCTTCATAGTGAGAGGATTGAAGTGCAGGAACAGGGATGTCTTGCTGCAATTATGATGTGGAGATGCTGGCGTTGGACTGGGGCGAACACAGTAAGAGTTTTAACAACACCAGGTGAAAGTTCAACAGGTTTATTTGGCAGCAAATACCATTAGCTTTCGGAGCGCTGCTCAGATGGAGTGGAAATGTGCTCTCAAACAGGGCACAGAGACACAAAATCAAGTTACAGAATACTGATTGGAATGCGAATCCCTACAGCCAACCAGATCTTAAAGATACAGACAATGTGGGTGGAGGGAGCATTAAGCACAGGTTAAAGAGATGTGTATTGTCTCCAGACAGGATAGCCTGCAAGTCCAGGAGGCAAGCTGTGGGGGTTACTGATAATGTGACATAAATCCAACATCCCGGTTTAGGTCGTCCTCGTGAGCGGAACTTGGCTATCAGTTTCTGCTCAGCGACTCTGCGCTGTCGTGTGTCGTGAAGGCTGCCTTGGAGAACGCTTACCTGATGATCAGAGGCTGAATGCCCGAGACTGCTGAAGTGCTCCCCCACAGGAAGAGAACAGTCTTGCCTGGTGATTGTCAAGCGGTGTTCATTCATCTGTTGTCGTAGCGTCTGCATGGTTTCCCCAATGTACCATGCCTCGGGACATCCTTTTCTGCAGCATATCAGGTCGACAACATTGGCCGAGTTGCAAGAGTAGGTACCGTGTACCTGGTAGGTGGTGTTCTCACGTGAGATGATGGCATCCGCGTTGATGATCCGGCATGTCTTGCAGAGGTTGCTGTGGCAGGGTTGTGTGGTGTCGTGGTCACTATTCTCCTGAAGGCTGGGTAGTTTGCTGCGGACAATGGTCTGTTTGAGGTTGCGTGGTTGTTTGAAGGCAAGAAGTGGGGGTGTGGGGATGGCCTTGGCGAGATGTTCGTCTTCATCAATGACATGTTGAAGGCTCCGGAGGAGATGCTGTAGATTCTCCGCTCCAGGGAAGTACTGGATGACGAAGGGTACTTTGTCCACCGTGTCCCGTGTTTGTCTTCTGAGGAGGTCGGTGCAGTTTTTCGCTGTTTTTCGCCACAGGGGGGTGGGAACCTATGTAAAGAGTCATGGAAGGAGGGAACAAGGACAGAAACAAGAGGTAGAAAAGGGAATCACAAACGTGAAAGGCAGAGAAACCAAGGACAAAGTTCAAACAGGGCTATAGAGAAAAATATTGGGAGCGAGACGAACAATTTTAAAAAGACAAGCTTAAAGACTCTGTGCCTTAATGCGTGAAGCATTTGCAATAAAGTGGATGAACTAATCACGTAGATAGATGTAAATATATATAATTGGGATTACAGAGACATGGCTGCAGGGTAACCAGGGGTGGGAACTGAATGTCCCAGGGTATTCAATAGTGAGGAAAGACATGCATAAAGGAAAAGGTGGTGAAGTGGCACTGCTGGTTAAAGGGGAAATTTACACAATAGTGAGAAAGGATATTAGCTCTGACAACGTGAAGTCTGTATGAGTAGAGTTGAGAAATACCAAGGGGCAAAAAACATTAGTGGGTGTCATATAGACCCCCAAACTTCAGTGGTGATGTTGGGAATGGCATTGAACATTAAATTAGAGATGCATGTGATAAGGGAATATCAGTGATGATGGGTGATTTTAATCTGCACATAGATTGGGCAAATCAAATTAGTTACAATGCCCTCGAGGAGGAATTCCTGGAGTGTATACGGAATGGTTTTCTTGACCAATATGTGGAGGAAGCAGTTAGAGAGCAGGCCATCTTAGACTGGGTACTGTGTAATGAGAAGGGAATCATTGCCAATCTAGTTGTGCGAGACCCCTTAGGGATGAGCGACCATAACATGATAGAATTTTTTATCAAGATGGAGAGTGAAGTAGTTGATTCGGAGACGAGGGTGCTAAATCTTAATAAAGGAAACATAAAGATTGACACTAAGTTTCTATAGATGCGTGAAGAGAAAGAGGTTGGTGAAGACAAATGTAGACCTGGTGTTGTTAAAACTCACTTGCTGCAATTATACAGGGCCTTGGTGAGGCCACACCGGGAATATTGTGTGCAGTTTTGGCCTCCTTATCTGAGGAAGGATGTTCTTCCTATGGAAGAAGGTTTATCAGACTGATTCCTGGGATGGCAGGACTGACGTCTGAGGAGAGATTGAGTTGGTTAGGTTTGTATTCGCTGGAGTTCCGATGAACGATGGGGGATCTCATAGCAATTCATAAAATTCTAACAGGACTCGATAGGGTAGATGCAGGAAGGATGTTCCCAATCCTAAATGAATACTTTGCATCGGTATTCACGAAGGAGAGGGACGTGTTAACCGCGAGTGTCTCGGAGGGAGGTGTTGACCCGTTAGAGAAAATCTCCATGCAAGGGAGGAAGTGTTAGGTTTTTAAGGGAACATTAAAACTGACAAAGCCCCAGGGCCTGATGGCATCTATCCTAGACTGCTCAGGGAGACGAGAGATGAAATTGCTGGGCCTTTGACGGAATTCTTTGTCGCTTCTTTGGACACAGGTGAGGTCCCTGAGGATTGGAGGATAGCGAATGTGGCCCCGTTGTTTAAGAAGGGTAGCAGGGATAACCCGGGAAATTATAGGCCGGTGAGCTTGACGTCCGTGGTAAGGAAGTTGTTGGAGAGGATTCTTAGAGACGAGATGTATGTGCATTTAGAACGGAACAATCTCATTAGTGACAGACAGCATGGTTTTGTCAGAGGGAGGTCGTGCCTTACAAATTTGGTGGAGTTGTTTGAGGAAGTGACAAAAACAGTTGACGAAGGAAGGGCCGTGGATGTCGTCTATATGGATTTCAGTAAGGCATTTGACAAAGTCCCACATGGCAGGTTGGTTAAGAAGGTTAAGGCTCATGGGATACAAGGAGAAGTGGCGAGATGGGTGGAGAACTGGCTTGGCCATAGGAAGAAGTCTCACAACACCAGGTTAAAGTCCAACAGGTTTATTTGGTAGCAAATACCATAAGCTTTCGGAGCACTGCTCCTTCGTCAGATGGAGTGGAATTGTGCTCTCAAACAGTGCAAACAGACAAAATCAAGTTGCAGAATACTGATTAGAATGCGAATCCTACAGCCAGCCAGGTCTTAAAGGTACAGACAATGTGGGTGGAGGGATCATTAAACACAGGTTAAAGAGATGTGTATTGTCTCCAGACAGAACAGCTAGTGAGATTCTGCAAGCCCAGGAGGCAAGCTATGGGGGTTACTGATAATGTGACATAAATCCAACATCCCGGTTTAGGCCGTCCTCATGTGTGTGGAACTTGGCTATCAGTTTCTGCTCAGCGACTCTGCGCTGTCGTGTGTCGTGAAGGCCGCCTTGGAGAACGCTTACCTGAAGATCCAAGGCTGAATTCCCGTGACTGCTGAAGTGCTCCCCCACAGGAAGAGAACAGTCTTGCCTGGTGATTGTCAAGCGGTGTTCATTCATCCGTTGTCGTAGCGTCTGCATGGTTTCCCCAATGTACCATGCCTTGGGACATCCTTTCCTGCAGCGTATCAGGTCGACAATGTTGGCCGAGTTGCAAGAGTAGGTACCATGTACCTGGTAGATGGTGTTCTCACGTGAGATGATGGCATCCATGTCGATCCGGCACGTCTTGCAGAGGTTGCTGTGGCAGGGTTGTGTGGTGTCGTGGTCACTGTTCTCCTGAAGGCTGGGTAGTTTGCTGCGGACAGTGGTCCGTTTGAGGTTGCGTGGTTGTTTGGAGACAAGAAGTGGGGGTGTGGGGATGGCTTTGGCAGGATGTTTGTCTTCATCAATGACATGTTGAAGGCTCCGGAGGAGATGCCGTAGCTTCTCCGCTCCAGGGAAGTACTGGACGACGAAGGGTACTCTGTCCACCGTGTCCCGTGTTTGTCTTCTGAGGAGGTCGGTGCGGTCTTTCGCTGTGGCGCGTCGGAACTGTTGATCGATGAGTCGAGCGCCATATCCTGTTCTTATGAGGGCATCTTTCAGCATCTGGAGGTGTCTGTTGCGATCCTCCTCATCCGAGCACCTCAATATGCCAACATCTTCATGCACAGGTTCGAACAAGACTTCTTCACCGCACAGGACCATCAACCGATGCTATACACTAGATACATCGATGACATTTTCTTCCTTTGGAGTCATGGTGAGCAATCACTGAAACAACTATATGATGACATTAACAAGTTCCACCCCACCATCAGACTCACCATGGATTACTCTCCGGAATCGGTTGCATTCTTGGACACACGCATCTCCATTAAGGATGGTCACCTCAGCAACTCACTTCCGCAAGCCCACGGATAACCTCACGATGCTCCATTTCTCCAGCTTCCACCCTAAATACGTTAACGAAGCCATCCCCTACGGACAAGCCCTCCGAATACACAGGATCTGCTTAGATGCTTAGCCTTCAACATGTCATTGATGAAGACGAACATTTCGCCAAGGCCATCCCCACACCCCCACTTCTTGCCTTCAAACAACCACGCAACCTCAAACAGACCATTGTCCGCAGCAAACTACCCAGCCTTCAGGAGAACAGTGACCACGACACCACACAACCCTGCCACAGCAACCTCTGCAAGACGTGCCGGATCATCGACACGGATGCCATCATCTCACGTGAGAACGCCATCTACCAGGTACACGGTACCTACTCTTGCAACTCGGCCAACATTGTCGACCTGATACGCTGCAGGAAAGGATGTCCCGAGGCATGGTACATTGAGCAAGCCATGCCGACGCTACGACAACGGATGAATGAACACCGCTCGACAATCACCAGGCAAGACTGTTCTCTTCCTGTGGGGGAGCACTTCAGCAGTCACGGGCATTCAGTCTTGGATCTTCAGGTAAGCGTTCTCCAAGGCGGCCTTCACGACACACGACAGCGCAGAGTCACTGAGCAGAAACTGATAGCCAAGTTCCGCACACATGAGGACGGCCTAAACCGGGATGTTGGATTTATGTCACATTATCAGTAACCCCCACAGCTTGCCTCCTGGGCTTGCAGAATCTCACTAGCTGTTCTGTCTGGAGACAATACACATCTCTTTAACCTGTGTTTAATGTTCCCTCCACCCACATTGTCTGTTCCTTTAAGACCTGGCTGGCTGTAGGATTCGCATTCTAATCAGTATTCTGCAACTTGATTTTGTCTGTTTTCACTGTTTGAGAGCACATTTCCACTCCATCTGACGAAGGAGCAGTGCTCCGAAAGCTTATGGTATTTGCTACCAAATAAACATAAGAACATAAGAACATAACCTGTTGGACTTTAACCTGATGTTGTGAGACTTCTTACTGTGTTTACCCCAGTCCAACGCCGGCATCTGCACATCTTGGCCATAGGAGACAGAGGGTAGCGGTCGAAGGGTCTTTTTCCGGCTGGAGGTCTGTGACCAGTGGTGTTCCGCAGGGCTCTACTGGGACCTCTGCTATTTGTGATATATGTAAATGATTTGGAAGGATGACTGGTGTTATCAGCAAGTTTGCGGATGACACGAAGATGGCTGGACATGTGGATAGCGATGAGCATTGGCGGGCAATACAGCAGGATATGGATAGGCTGGAAAATTGGGCGGAGAGGTGGCAGATGGAATTTAATCCAGATAAATGCAAAGTGATGCATTTTGGAAGCAATAATGTAGGGAGGAGTTATACAATAAATGGCAGAGTCATCAAGAGTATAGGAACACAGAGGGACCTAGGTGTGCAAGTCCACAAATCCTTGAAGCTGGCAACACAGGTGGAGAAGGTGGTGAAGAAGGCATATGGTATGCTTGCCTTTATAGGACGGGGTATAGAGTATAAAAGCTGGAGTCTGATGATGCAGCTGTATAGAACGCTGGTTAGGCCACATTTGGAGTACTGCGTCCAGTTCTGGTCGCCGCACTTCCAGAAGGACGTGGAGGCGTTAGAAAGAGTGCAGAGAAGGTTTACCAAGATGTTGCCTGGTATGGAGAGTCTTAGCTATGAGGAGAGATTGGGTAAACTGGGCTAGTTCTCCCTGCAAAGACGGAGAATGAGGGGAGATCTAATAGAGGTGTACAAGATTATGAAGGGGATAGATCGGGTGAACGGTGGGAAGCTTTTTCCCAGATCAGAAGTGACGATCACGAGGGGTCACGGACTCAAGGTGAGAGGGGCGAAGTATAACTCAGATATTAGAGGGACGTTTTTTACACAGAGGGTGGTGGGGGCCTGGAATGCGCTGCCAAGTATGGTGGTGGAGGCAGACACGCTGGCATCGTTTAAGACTTACTTGGATAGTCACATGAGCAGCCTGGGAATGGAGGGATACAAACGATTGGTCTAGTTGGACCAAGGAGCGGCACAGGCTTGGAGGGCCGAAGGGCCTGTTTCCTGTGCTGTACTGTTCTTTGTTCTTCGGTGGCAAAGGTGATCAAAGGATATGAGGGGAACACAGTATCAAGCTTTTTTTTCATAGAATCCCTACAGTGCAGAAAGAGGCCATTCGGCCCATTGAGCCTGCACCAACAACAATCCCACCCACGCCCTATCCTTGTAAATCCATGTATTTACCCTGCCAATCTCATTGAAACTAAGGACACTTTTGCATGGCCAATCAACCTAACCCACCCATCTTTGGACTGTGGGAGGAAACTGGAGTACCCGAAGGAAATCCAAGGAGACATGGGGAGAATGCGCGAACTCCGCACACAAGGCCAGAATTGAACCCAGGTCCCTGGTACTGTGAGGCAGCAGTGCTAGCCACTGTGCCGCGAGTTCGACGATCATTGTGAATGGGGATGCACTGTAGAAGGGCCGAATGACCTACTGCTCCTATTTTCTATCTTTCTATGCAAGTTGGGGGAAACGATGGCCTCGTGGTATTATTTCTAGACGATTCATCCAAAAACTGTGTTCTGGGGTCGCAGGTTCATAGAATCGTAGAATCCTACAGTGCAGAAAGAGGCCATTCGGCCCATCGAGTCTGCACCAACCACAATCCCACCCAGGCCCTATCCACATATCCCTACATATTTACCCACTACCCCTCTAACCTATGCATCACGGGTCCCTAAGGGGCAATTTAGAATGGCCAATCAACCTGGCCCGCACATCTTTGGACTGTGGGAGGAAACCGGAGCACCCGGAGGAAACCCACGCAGACATAAGGAGAATGTGCAAACTCCACACAGACAGCGACCAAGTCGGGATTCGAACCCAGGTGCCTGGATCTGTGAAGCAGCAGTGCTAACCACTGTGCTACTGTGCCGCCCATTTCCGTTCGAATGGTGATTGACATGATGAATTTGTTTTTCTCCCTTTGCGACTGGGCTTTTTTTCTCCGGAGCGTAGGAGGCTCCAGAGGTCTATAAAATAATGAGGGGCATAGATCAGCTAGATGATCAATACCTTTTCCTAAAGGTAGGGGAGTGTAAAGCTAGAGGGCATAGGTTTAAGGTGAGAGGGGAGAGAGACAAAAGGGTCCAGAGGGGCAATTGTTTCTCACACAGGGTGGTGAGTGTCTGGATCAAGCTGCCAGAGGTAGTAATAGAGGCGGGTACAATTTTGTCTTTTAAACAGCATTTAGACAGTTACATGGCTAAAATGGGTATAGAGGGATATGGGCCAAACGTGGGGAATTGGGACTTGCTTAGTGGCTAAAAACAAAGGGGCGGCATGGACAAGTTGGGCCGAAGGGCCTGTTTCCATGCTGTAAACCTCTGACTTAATAAAAAAAATCTGGAATCAAGCATCTATTGATGACCATGAATCCATTGTCGATTGTCAGAAAAATCCATCTGGTTCACTAATGTCCTTTTAGGGAAAGAAATCTGCTGTCCTTACCCGGTCTGGCCTACATGTGACTCCAGAGCCAGAGTAATGTGGTTGACTCTCAACTGCCCTCTGAACAAGGTCAACTAGGGACTGGCAATAAATGTTGGCCAGCCAGCGATGCCCATGCCCACAAATGAATTTAAAAAAAATTGAATCTGATTCCACCACCCTTGCGGGTATGCATTTGAGGTGTCTCAAACTTGCTGCGTAAATTATTTTTACAGCCCTATCTTTTCCAGTCTTTACACACAACTGAAATTCCTTGTTTCTTCTGTACCCTCTGAGGTCTTGATATCCTCCTAAAGTTTGGAGTCCAGAATTGGACAAGTTACTCCAGCTGAAGCCTAAACCGTGTTATGTATATGTTCATAACTTATTTGCTTTCGTACTATATGCTTAATAAATCCAAGGACAGGAGTATACTATTTTGACGGGTCAAGTGCAGAAGGCTGATCTAACTTTCTTGTTACCTCAAAGATCTCGAGAGATTTCTCAGACATGACTTCCCCTTGACAAAGCCGTGCTGACTCAGTCCTATTTTATCATGCACTTCTAAGTACTCCGCGATCTCATCTTTAATAATGGTCTCTAAAATTTTGCCAATGACTGAAGTCAGGCTAACCAGCCTATAATTTCCCGTCTGCTGCCTCCCTCCCTTCTTAAACAGCAGTGTTACATTAGCTACTTTCCAGTCCTCTGGTACCCTCCCTGCCATGATGTGGAGATGTCGGCGTTGGACTGGGGTAAACACAGTAAGAAGTTTAACAACACCAGGTTAAAGTCCAACAGGTTTATTTGGTAGCAAAAGCCACACAAGCTTTCGGAGCTCCAAGCCCCTTCTTCAGGTGAGTGGGAATTCTGTTCACAAACAGCCTCCAGTGCCTCCCTGCCTCCAGTGATTCCTGAAAGATCACCACCATTGCCTCCACAATTTCCTCAGCTATCTCTTTTAGAACCCTGGGGTATAGTCCATCCGGTCCAGGTGGTTTACCCATCTTCAGACCTTTCTGTTTCCCCAGAACCTTCTCCTTAGTGATGGTCACTACACTCACCTGTGCCCCTGATTCTCCTGGAGCTCTGGCATCCCACTGGTGTCTTCCACCGCGAAGACTGATGCAAAGTAACTATTCAGTTCCTCTGCCATTTCTTTGTTTCCTATTATTACTTCTCCAGCCTCATTTTCCAGTGGTCCAATGTCTATTTTTGCCTTTTCTTTATATATTGAAAAAATTCTTCCCATCTTCTTTTATATTACTAGCTAGCTTACACTCATATTTCACCTTCTCCCCCCTTATTGCTTTTTTAGTATTTTTTTTACTACATTTGAGTTTCATGTCATATGCAGACTTTAAAATTATGTCCCATATATCAAGCAATTTGAGACTGGGCATCCATGAGGCAGTGTGGGCCATCAGCAGCATTGAGCTCCGTCACAATCTGTAAACTCGAGGCCTGTCATATTTCTGCCACTGTACGATTACTGGCAATCATGATGTAGAGATGCTGGCGTTGGACTGGGGTAAACACAGTAAGAAGTCTAACAACACCAGGTTAAAGTCCAACAGGTTTATTTGGTTGCAAATGCCACTCGCTTTCGGAGCGCTGCCCCTTCGTCAGGTGAGTGGGAGTTCTGTTCACAAACAGGGCATATAAAGACACAAACTCAATTTACAGAATAATGGTTAGAATGCGAGTCTTTACAGGTAATCAAGCCTTAAAGGTAAGACCATAAGACCATAAGACATAGGAGCGGAAGTAAGGCCATTCGGCCCATCGAGTCCACTCCACCATTCAATCATGGTTGATTTCAACTCCATTTACCCGCTCTCTCCCCATAGCCCTTAATTCCTCGAGAAATCAAGAATTTATCAATTTCTGTCTTGAAGACGCTCAACGTCTCGGCCTCCACAGCCCTCTGTGGCAATGAATTCCACAGACCCACCACTCTCTGGCTGAAGAAATTTCTCCTCATCTCTGTTCTAAAGTGACTCCCTTTTATTCTAAGGCTGTGCCCCCGCGTCCTAGTCTCCCCTGTTAATGGAAACAGACAATGTGAGTGGAGAGAGGGTTAAGCACAGGTTAAAGAGATGTGTATTGTCTCCAGACAGGACAGTTAGTGAGATTTTACAAGCCCAGGCAAGTCGTGGGGATTACAGATAGTGACCGGGCGTTCAGCCTCTGATCTTTGGGTAAGCATTCTCCAAGGCGGCCTTCACAACACACGACACCGCAGGGTCGCTGAACAGAAACTGATAGCCAAGTTCCGCACACGTGAGGAAGACCTCAACCGGGATCTTGGGTTCATGTCACACTATCTGTAACTCCCACAACTTGCCTGGACTTGCAAAATCTCACTCGCTGTCCTGTCTGGAGACAATACACATCTCTTTAACCTGTGCTTAATGCTCTCTCCACTCACATTGTCTGTACCTTGAAGACTTGATTAGCTGTATTAGCATTGATTAGCTTTCCAATCTGTATTATTCTGTAAATTGAGTTTGTGTCTCTGTATGCCCTGTTTGTGAGCACATCTCTCACTCCACCTGACGATGGGGCAGTGCTCCGAAAACTAGTGGCATTTGCTACCAAATAAACCTGTTGGACTTTAACCTGGTGTTGTTAGACTTCTTACTGCCATTACTGGCAAGTCAGGGGGTCAACCCTGGTTTAATGAAGAGTGCAGGAGGGCATGTCAGCTGCAGCACAAGAAATACCTAAAAATGAGGTGTCAATTTGGTGAAGCTATAATAGAGAGCTACTTGTTTCCCAAATGAGCTTAAGCACCAAGTAATAGATGGAGCTAAGCAATTCCATAACCAATTGATCATATCTAAGCTGTGTTTTCCTGCCACATCCAGTCTTGAAAGGTGGTGGTTGATAAAACAACTCTCTGGAGAAGGAGGCTCTTTAAAAAAAAAATCCCCATCCTCAATGGGGGAGCCCAGCACATCAGTGCAAAAGATAAGGCTGAAGCATTTGCAATAAATTTCAGCCAGTAGTGCCAAATCAATGATCCATCTCAGCCTCTTCCAGAGGTTCCCAATATCATCGATGTCAGTCTTCAGCCAACTCAATTCACTCCACTTGACATCAAGAAATGTCTGAAGACCCAGGATGCTGTAAAGGTTATGGGCCTACTGACAAAATTCTAGTGATAGTACTGAAGACTTGTTCTTCAGAACACACCATGCCCCTAGTCAGGCTGTCCCAATACAGCTACAACACTGACATCTACCCGGCAACGTTAAAATTACCCAGGGATGTCCTGTGCACAAAAAGCAGAACAAATCCAACATGGCCAATTAGTGATTTGATTTTGATTTGATTTATTATTGTCACAGGTATTAACATGCAGTGAAAAGTATTGTTTCTTGCGCGCTATGCAGGCAAAGCATATCATTCATAGAGAAGGAAACGAGAGAGTGTTGAATGTAGTGTTACAGTCATACCTAAGGCACAGAGAAAGATCAACTTAATGCAAGGTAAGTCCATTCTCTGGGAGGCTAGAGAGGAGATTGCAGAGCTTTTGGCTTTGATCTTTGTGTCATCATTGTCTACAGGAACAGTGCCAGAAGACTGGAGGATAGCAATTGTTGTCCCCTTGTTCAAGAAGGGGAGTAGGGACAACCCTGGTAATTATAGACCGGTGAGCCTTACTTCTGTTGTGGGAAAAGTATTGGAAAGGATTATAAGAGATAGGATTTATAATCACCTCGAAAGGAATAATTTGATTAGGGATAGAAACATAGAAAAACTACAGCACAAACAGGCCCTTCGGCCCACAAGTTGTGCCGAACACATCCCTACCTTCTAGACCTACCTATAACCCTCCATCCTATTAAGCTCCATGTACTCATCCAGGAGTCTCTTAAAAGACCCTATTGGGTTTGCCTCCACCACCACTGACGGCAGCCGATTCCACTCGCCCACCACCCTCTGTGTGAAAAACTTACCCCTAACATCTCCCCTGTACCTACCCCCCAGCACCCTAAACCTGTGTCCTCTCATAGCAGACATTTCCACCCTGGGAAAAAGCTTCTGAGAGTCCTCCCGATCTATGCCTCTCAACACCTTATACACCTCTATTAGGTCTCCTCTCATCCTTCGTCTCTCCAAGGAGAAAAGACCGAGCTCCCTCAGCCTATCCTCATAAGGCATGCCACTCAATCCGGGCAACATCCTTGTAAATCTCCTCTGCACCCTTTCAATCTTTTCCACATCCTTCCTGCAATGAGGCGACCAGAACTGAGCACAGTACTCCAAGTGGGGTCTGACGAGGGTCTTATGTAGCTGCATCATTATCCCCGGACTCCTAAACTCAATCCCTCGATTGATAAAGGCCAGCACACTATACGCCTTCTTAACCACCTCCTCCACCTGCGGGGCCGATTTCAGAGTCCTATGGACCCGGACCCCAAAGTCCTTCTGATCCTCGACCGTACTAAGAGTCTTTCCCTTTATAATGTACTCCTTCATCCCATTTGACCTACCAAAATGGACCACTACGCATTTATCTGGGTTGAAGTCCATCTGCCACTTGTCCGTCCAGTCTTGCATCCTATCTATGTCCCTCTGTAACTTCTGACATCCCTCCAGACTATCCACAACCCCACCAACCTTCGTGTCTTCGGCAAACTTACCAACCCATCCCTCCGCTTCCTCATCCAGGTCATTTATGAAAATGACAAACAGCAAGGGTCCCAGAACAGATCCCTGGGGCACACCACTGGTGACCGACCTCCATTTAGAAAAAGACCCATCTATACCCACTCTCTGCCTCCTTTGGGCAAGCCAGTTCTGGATCCACCGGGCAGCAGTCCCTTGGATCCCATGCCCTCTCACTTTTTCTAGAAGCCTTGCATGGGGGACCTTATCGAACGTCTTGCTAAATTCCATATACACCACATCTACCGCCTTCCCTTCGTCAATGTGTTTAGTCACATTTTCGAAGAACTCCACCAGGCTCGTAAGGCACGATCTGCCCTTGACAAAGCCATGCTGAGTATTCTTGAGCATACTAAACCTCTCTAAATGCTCATATATCCTATCCCTCAGGATCTTCTCCATCAGTTTACCAACCACTGAGGTTCGACTCACCGGTCGGTAATTACCTGGGCTATCCCTATTCCCTTTCTTGAAAATAGGAACCACATCCGCAATCCTCTGGCACCTCTCCCGTCTCCATCGACGACACAAAGATCATCGCCAGAGGCTCTGCAATCTCTTCCCTCGCCTCCCACAGTAACCTGGGGTACATTCGTGAAGGGCAAGTTGTGCCTCACAAATTTGATAGAATTTTTTGAAGAGGTAACTAAGTGTGTTGATGAAGGTAGGGCAGTTGATGTCATATACATGGATTTTAGTAAGGCATTTGATAAGGTCCCCCATGGTCGGCTTATGATGAAAGTGAGGAGGTGTGGGATAGAGGGAAAGTTGGCCGATTGGATAGGTAACTGGCTGTCTGATCGAAGACAGAGGGTGGTGGAGGATGGAAAATTTTCAGATTGGAGGCAGGTTGCTAGCGGAGTGCCACAGGGATCAGTGCTTGGTCCTCTGCTCTTTGTGATTTTTATTAATGACTTAGAGGCGGGGGCTGAAGGGTGGATCAGTAAGATCAGTAAATTTGCTGATGACACCAAGATTGGTGGAGTAGTGGATGAGGTGGAGGGCTGTTGTAGGCTGCAAAGAGACATAGATAGGATGCAAAGCTGGGCTGAGAAATGGTAAATGGAGTTTAACCCTGATAAATGTGAGGTGATTCATTTTGGTAGGACTAATTTAAATGTGGATTACAGGGTCAAAGGTAGGGTTCTGAAGACTGTGGAGGAACAGAGAGATCTTGGGGTCTATATCCACAGATCTCTAAAGGTTGCCACTCAAGTGGCTAGAGCTGTGAAGAAGGCCTATAGTGTGTTACCTTTTATTATGTGGAGATGCCGGCGTTGGACTGGGGTAAGCACAGTAAGAAGTCTCACAACACCAGGTTAAAGTCCAACAGGTTTATTTGGTAGCAAATACCATAAGCTTTCGGAGCAATGCTCCTTCGTCAGATGGAGTGGTCTCTGTTCTCAAACAGGGCACAGACACAGAACTCAAATTACAGAATACTGATTAGAATGCAAATCTCTACAGCCAGCCATGTCTTAAATGCACAGACAATGTGGGTGGAGGGAGCATTCAACACAGGTTAAAGAGATGTGTGTTGTCTCCAGACAGTACAGCTTGTGAAATTGTGCAAGTCCAGGAGTCAAGCTGTGGGGGTTACTGATAATGTGACATAAATCCAACATCCCGGTTTAGACCGTCCTCATGTGTGCGAAACTTGGCTATCAGTTTCTGCTCAGTGACTCTGCGCTGTCGTGTGTTGTGAAGGCCGCTTTGGAGAACGCTTACCTGAAGATCCAAGGCTGAATGCCCGTGACTGCTGTTGTGCTCCCCCACAGGAAGAGAACAGTCTTGCCTGGTGATTGTCAAGCGGTGTTCATTCATCCGTTGTCGTAGCGTCTGCATGGTTTCCCCAATGTACCATGCCTCGGGACATCCTTTCTTGCAGCGTATCAGGTAGACAACGTTGGCCGAGTTGCAAAAGTAGGTACCATGTACCTGGTAGATGGTGTTCTCACGTGAGATGCCATCATCTCACGTGAGAACACCATCTACCAGGTACATGGTACCTACTCTTGCAACTCGGCCAACGTTGTCTACCTGATACGCTGCAAGAAAGGATGTCCTGAGGCATGGTACATTGGGGAAACTATGCAGACGCTACGACAACGGATGAATGAACACCGCTCGACAATCACCAGGCAAGACTGTTCTCTTCCTGTGGGGGAGCACAACAGCAGTCACGGGCGTTCAGTCTTGGATCTTCAGGTAAGCGTTCTCCAAGGCGGCCTTCACGACACACGACAGCGCAGAGTCACTGAGCAGAAACTGATAGCCAAGTTTCGCACACATGAGGATGGTCTAAACCGGGATGTTGGATTTATGTCACATTATCAGTAACCCCCACAGCTTGACTCCTGGACTTGCACAATTTCACAAGCTGTACTGTCTGGAGACAATACACATCTCTTTAACCTGTGTTGAATGCTCCCTCCACCCACAATGTCTGTGCATTTAAGACATGGCTGGCTGTAGAGATTTGCATTCTAATCAGTATTCTGTAATTTGATTTCTGTGTCTGTGCCCTGTTTGAGAACAGAGACCACTCCATCTGACGAAGGAGCATTGCTCCGAAAGCTTATGGTATTTGCTACCAAATAAACCTGTTGGACTTTAACCTGGTGTTGTGAGACTTCTTACTGTGCTTACCTTTTATTAACAGGGGGTTGGAGTTTAAGAGCCGTGGGGTTATGCTGCAACTGTACAGGACCTTGGTGAGACCACATTTGGAATATTGTGTGCAGTTCTGGTCACCTCACTATAAGAAGGATGTGGAAGCGCTGGAAAGAGTGCAGAGGAGATTTACCAGGGTGCTGCCTGGTTTGGAGGGTAGGTCTTATGAGGAAAGGTTGAGGGAGCTAGGGCTGTTCTCTCTGGAGCGGAGGAGGCTGAGGGGAGACTTAATAGAGGTTTATAAAATGATGAAGGGGATAGATAGAGTGAACGTTCAAAGACTATTTCCTCGGGTGGATGGAGCTATTACAAGGGGGCATAACTATAGGGTTCGTGGTGGGAGATATAGGTAGGATATCAGAGGTAGGTTCTTTACGCAGAGAGTGGTTGGGGTGTGGAATGGACTGCCTGCAGTGATAGTGGAGTCAGACACTTTAGGAACATTTAAGCGGTTATTGGATAGGCACATGGAGCACACCAGGATGATAGGGAGTGGGATAGTTTGATCTTGGTGTCAGATAAAGCTCGGCACAACATTGTGGGCCGAAGGGCCTGTTCTGTGCTGTACTGTTCTATGTTCTATCCCATCCGGGATAGTCATCACGGTTTTGTGAAGGGTAGGTCGTGCCTCACAAACCTTATTGAGTTCTTTGAGAAGGTGACCAAAGAGGTGGATGAGGGTAAAGCGGTTGATGTGGTGTATATGGATTTCAGTAAAGCGTTTGATAAGGTTCCCCATGGTAAGCTTTTGCAGAAAATACGGAGGCATGGGATTGAGGGTGATTTAGTGGATTGGATCAGGAATTGGCTAGCTGTAAGAAAACAAAGGGTGGTGGTTGATGGGAAATATTCATCCTGGAGTTCAGTTACTAGTGGTGTACCGCAAGGACCTGTTTTGGGGCCACTGCTGTTTGTCATTTTTATTAATGACCCGGATGAGGGCGTAGAAGGATGGATTAGTAAATTTGCGGATGACACTAAAGTCGGTGGAGTTGTAGACAGTGCGGAGGGAAGTGGCAGGTTACAGAGGGACATAGATAAGCTGCAGAGCTGGGCTGAGAGGTGGCAAATGGAGTTTAATGCGGAAAAGTGTGAGGTGATTCACTTTGGAAGGAGTAACAGGAATACGGAGTACTGGGCTAATGGTAAGATACTTGGTAGTGTGGATGAACAGAGGGATCTGGGTGTCCAGTGTGCATAGATCCCTGAAAGTTGGCACCCAGGTTGATAGGGTTGTTAAGAAGGCGTACGGTATGTTAGCTTTTATTGGTAGAGGAATTGAGTTTCGGAGCCAGGAGGTCATGCTGCAACTGTACAAAACTCTGGTGCGGCCGCATTTGGAGTATTGCATACAGTTCTGGTCACCGCATTATAGGAAAGATGTGGAAGTGTTGGAAAGGGTGCAGAGGAGATTTACCAGGATGTTGCCTGGTATGGTGGGAAAATCGTATGAGGAAAGGCTGAGGGGCTTGAGGTTGTTTTTGTTAGAGAAAAGAAGGTTAAGAGGTGACTTAATAGAGGCATACAAGATGATCAGAGGATTAGATAGGGTGGATAGTGAGAGCCTTTTTCCTCGGATGGTGATGGCTAGCACGAGGGGACATAGCTTTAAATTGAGGGGTGAGAGATATAGGACAGATGTTAGAGGTAGGTTCTTTACTCAGAGAGTAGTAAAGGCGTGGAATGCCCTGCCTGCAGCAGTAGTGGACTCGTCAACATTAAGAGCATTCAAATGGTTATTGGATAAACATATGGATGATATTGGAATAGTGTAGATTAGAGGGGCTTTAGATTGATTCCACTGGTCGGCGCAACATCGAGGGCCGAAAGGCCTGTACTGCGCTGTAATGTTCTATGTTCTATTCAAAAGTCTGACAGCAGCAGGGGAGAAGCTGTTCTTGAGTCGGTTGGTACATGACCTCAGACGTCTGTATCTTTTTCCTGACGGAAGAAGGTGGAAGAGAGAATGTCTAGGATGCGTGGGGTCCTTAATTATGCTGGCTACTTTGCTGAGGCAGCATGAAGTGTAGACAGAGTCAATGGATGGGAGGCTGGTTTGCGTGATGGATTAGGCGACATTCACAACCTTCTGTAGTTTCTTGTAGTGCCCAATTTGTCTGCTGACGATCATCAGTAAAGTGATGGTAGGGGTCATCAGCAGTGCTCCAAAGCGACATTTGCTTAGCAATACTTGGTCACTGATGTTCAGTTTGGGTTCTGCCAGTTCGATCAGCTTCTGACATCATTGTAACTTTGGTTCAAACTTAGGCAAACAAACTGAATTCAAACTGAGGTGTGAACTACCCTTGACATTGTTGTGACTGATGGGAGGAGTGTGGTTTCTCTAGCCCCACTGCACCCTGAGTAAATGTTTGACTCACTCACCAAAAATGGCCAACTGTTTATTTCCGCTATTGTTAGAACCAGAATAAAACAGAGTTTAAGCAGGCTTAGAACATAGAACAGTACAGCACAGAACAGGCCCTTCGGCCCATGATGTTGTGCCGAGCTTTATCTGAAACCAAGATCAAGCTATCCCACTCCCTATCATCCTGGTGTGCTCCATGTGCCTATCCAATAACCGCTTAAATTTTTCTAAAGTGTCTGACTCCACTATCACTGCAGGCAGTCCATTCCACACCCCAACCACTCTCTGCGTAAAGAACCTACCTCTGATATCCTTCCTATATCTCCCACCACGAACCCTATAGTTATGCCCCCTTGTAATAGCTCCATCCACCCGAGGAAATAGTCTTTGAACGTTCACTCTATCTATCCCCTTCATCATTTTATAAACCTCTATTAAGTCTCCCCTCAGCCTCCTCCGCTCCAGAGAGAACAGCCCTAGCTCCCTCAACCTTTCCTCCTAAGTTTCCAATAAACTTAAATGGTTTATTGTGAAACAAAATTTATTTTTAAAAGTATTATTCATTTGAGTGGTTGTACATTTGCTTTGAGTTGATCACATGATTTGTTGGCATTGTCCTTGGTGTATCGCATGTCCTGTTTGGGTTTCATTTTCTGTACAGGTAACAGCTCCTGCAATAAACCTGTTGTTGTTTTGAATTTACATGTACCACCCACATAGTTTTCTGTGTGTCAAACCCACAACCCCTAACTTAGTTGGGACATTCCAAAAAGCTGGAAAAATTGGTTATCATACAGTTAGTAATCTGGAAGTGTAAGCATTCATGTGTGCGTCCGCACACAGCAAAACAAACAGGGTCTCTACAGAGGTTGGCTTTTAAGGGACAAACCACCTTTTGGCCAATGGGAGCATTTCATGTCAAGGATAAAGTTGGGAAGGGTTTTGACACAGTTGATTTGGTGTTCCTCCATGCGAAGACATTGCCAGTCACAGTAGTTGTCTGGAAGTTCATTCCAAAGATGTTTTGGTGTGGAGGAGAACATAACTGTTTTTGGAATCTCTTTCTCGTCTCATTTTCTTATGTTTCCAAATACATATAATTTACATAGAAACTAGAAGCAGGAGTAGGCCATTCGGCCCTTCGAGTCTGTCATTTATTTTGATCATGGCTAATCTTCGAATTCAATATCCTGATTTTCTCCCCACCTCCCAATCCCTTGATCCCTTTAGCCCCAAGTGCTATATCTAATTTCTTCTTGAAATCACACAATGTTTTGGCCTCAGCTGCTTTCTGTAGTCATGAATTCCAGCCTCACATTCACCAGCCTCTGAGTAAAGAAATTTCTCCTCACCTCAGTCCTAAAAGGTTTACTCCTTATCCTCAAATTGTGACTCTTAGTTCTGGACTCTCCCATCATCGGGAACATTCTTTCTGAATCTACCCTGTCTAATCCTGTTAGAATTTTATAAGTTATGAGATCCCCTCTCACTTTTCTAAACTCCAGTGAATATAATCCTAACTGACTTAATCTCTCCTTATTTATTCTTATAAAGCATTTCTAGCTCAAAGCTTTGTCAAAGGGTCATGTGGACTCGAAACGTCAGCTCTTTTCTCTCCTTACAGATGGTGCCAGACGTGCTGAGATTTTCCAGCATTTTCTCTTTTGGTTTCAGAATCCAGCATCCGCAGTAATTTGCTTTTTTTCATTTATTTTATTCCCCCCCCCACACACAGACACTCACACTCACCTTCAGGCCAACTGCTACATTCCTCAGGCAGTCCTTTTCTAAGCTGCAACTTTGTTTTGCCATTCACGCATTCTGATCACTTAATGGACACTTTCAACACCCACTCAGCCTTCTGCATGCTCATTTACGTTCCCTCCAGTTCCATCACCCTCCCTATCCTCATGGCATAAATCTCTGCTGACTCGCTTTCCCCTCAGCTCTGACGAAGGGTCATCTAGACTCAAAATGTTTTCTCTATTCTCTCTCCACTGCTGTCAGACCTGCTGAGATTTTCCAACATTTTTCTGTTTTTGTTTCACTTTCAAGCATCTGCAGTATTTTGCGTTTATCCTGTTGTATCTGCTGACAATCCCTGGCACTATCAGCAACTCTACCAATCTTTGTGTCATCCCAAACTGACTAATTAGACCACCCACATTTTCCTCCAGATTATTTATATATACTACAAACAACAGAGGTCCCAGCACTGATCTCTCTGTTACACCACTAGTTACAGATCTCCATTCTGAAAAACACTCTTCCATCGCTACCCTCTATTTTCTATAATCAAGCCAGTTCTGTATCCATCTAGCAGCCCACCCTGAATCCCATGTGATTTTAGTTTTTGTACCAGTCTGCCATGTGGGACCTTGTCAAATGTCCATATAAATTACATCCACAGCCCAAAGCTTGAGTATGCGGATGAAGATAAAATGGTTTGGAGCAGAATTTTGTCGACACTTTGTATTTGAATGTGCTTGTATTTATTTCCCAACAGGAATCCATGCTCGAGTTTGAGAGTCAAACAATGGACCCTGCTATTGTTTCAGCACAGCCCATGAATACAGCACAATCCATGGAGATGCCCCAAATGATGTGTACACAAGGTGAGTAGTTGCAGGGGACATGTGTTTGGGCAGCAAATCAGCCATTACTCTATTATTTAAAGAGAACCTGACTTGCAAGTTGGCTGAAAACTTCTGTGAAATGTTTGAATAGTTGAGTAATTACACTTGGAATATAAACCTTTGTGTAACAAATGGGTTGGTCTTGGGTTATGTTACATACTACCCCTTGGGAACATGATCTGAAATGTCGTGTCAGTTTTCCAAGGTATTCTGACAAAAACCAGTTCAACTTCATCACCTTTCTTCAACCGTCATGGAATTGTCAGACTGCTTGTCCAGTATCCAGTAATGGATGAAAATAACCTTTCTCCAATTAAATATAGTCTTTGGTCCTCATTCCATTCCTTACCCATAAACTGCGTGATCCTTGTGTCCTATTTAGACTGCATATTGCTAAGACTGTCTATTTCTACCTCTGTAATGTCACACAGCTCAGCCCTGCCTCAGGTTATCTGTAGTTGCCGCCCTTATCCAGGCCTTTGTTACTGCTAGACATCTGACTTCTGTCCTTGCACCAAATCTTGTTCACCCATGAGCTCATTGACCTACATTGACTTCTGTGACTTCCTGATAACCAAAGCCTCAATTTTAAAATTCTCGTTCTTGTTTTCAAATTCCTGCATGACCTTGCCCCTTCCCATATCTGTAAACTCCTCCAAACTCTCAACTTTCCAAGATATCTGTGCCCTTTTAATTATTGTCTCTTGAGTATCCCAATTGATAGTGTTCCTTCTCCTGCCTAAGCCTCAATCCCTGGAATTCTCTCCCTAATCCTCTCTGCCACTGTTGGCTTGTTTTTTTCCTTGTTAAGACCCTCAAAATCAATTTTTTGACAGCTTTTGGCCGTCTTCCCTAATATATCCCTATGTGGCTCAGCACAATATTTTGCTTTATAATGCTCCTGTGAGGCACCTTGGAATGTTTTCTACATTAAAGGTCCAAATGAATAAAAGTTGATGCTATTCTTTCTTTTTGAATTTTTTGACTATGTCACAAGTACATTGAGAAACCAAAATTGTCAAGTCATTAAGTTCAATTATTCTAGGTAATATGTGATTTGCCTTTTGCTTAGCATATTAAGTTAAGAAACAAAGGTTCTTGTACAAATCTGTTTCCGAGCAGTGACTTGTCTGAATATTTTTGTTGTCATTCTCCCCCTATTTTCCAGTGCATAATGAATCCAGACATGGCCAGCCTAACACAGTTCCTGTTCAGTCTGAAGCTACACAGGTAATGTAGCCTCTTTTAAAGGGCCATTCTTAAAGTAGTAGCAAACCACTTTGAAAGCAGAACCTAAGGAAAGAAGCATAAGCACATATAAAAATAGAAGCAATAGTAGGCCAATTAGCCAGTCAAACCTGCTCTGCCATTCAGTAGGACCATGGCTGATCTGATTGTGGCCTTCCCTCTACTTTTGTACCTACACACTCCCAAAAAGTCTCGACTCTATTGTGGGTCAAAAATCTGTCTGACTCAGCCTCAGTTACCAAGCCTCAACCTCAAACTGACCCATTTATCCTGACTCTTGTTTCCTGTTAGCCAATATGTGCTAATATATTACTCCCAACAGCATGAGCTATTTTGTATACTAAACAGTTATGTACCTTATCAATGCCTTTTGCAACTCCAAATGCATTACATCAAGGGATTACTGCAAGAGTTCCTCAGGGTAGTGTTCTAAGCCCAATCATTTTCAACTGCTTCATCAATGACCTTCCCTCTATCATCAGTTCAGAAGTGGGGATATTTGCTGATACTTGCACTGTATTCAACATCATTCATGACTCCTTAGATATGAAGCAGTCTATGCCCATATACAATAAGACCTGGGCAATCTTCAGGCTTGGGCTGATGAATGGCATATGAACATATGTACATACGAATTAGGAACAGAATTAAACCACTCAATTTCTTGAACCTTTTCCGCCATTCAATAAGTTCATGGCTCATCTGATTTGTCACCTCAACTTCACATTCCCGTCTACCCCAATAAGCTTTCACCCCCTTATACAGAATCTATCTACCCCTCTCAAAAGGGGTAGATTCAGGTGGATTTAGAGGGATATGGACCAAGGACAGGCAGAAGGGATTAGTTTAATTTGGTGTTATGTTCGGCACAACATCGTGAGCCGAAGGGCTTGTTCCTGTGCTGTACTATTCTATGTTCTAAAGATCTGCTTCTACTGTCTTTTGAGGAAGAGTTCCAAAAACAGACATCTCAAAAAAAACATTTCTCCTCATTTCTGTTTTAAATGCATAATCCTTCATTTTTTTAAAATAGTGACCCCTAGTTCGAGATTCTCCCGCACAAGGAAACATCCTCTCCGGATCCACTCTGCCAAGATCCCTCAGGATCTCAAAGGTTTCAATCAAGTCGAGTCCTACTCTTAAACTCTAACAGATACCTGTCCAATCTGTCCCACCTTTCTTCATAAGGCAAGCCTCCCATTCCAGGGATTAGTCTAGTAAACTTTTTCTGAACTGCTTCCAATGCATTTAAATACTTTTAAGGAGGCCAATATTGTACACAGTACTCCAGACATGATCTCATCAATGTACTGTATAACTGAAGCATAACCATCTCCTTTTGTAATCAATGCCCCTCACAATTAATAAAATTCTATTAGCTTTCATAATTACATGCTGTACCTGCATACTTTTGCAATTCCTGCACTAGGGCAGCCGGATCCCTCTTCTGAGCCTGTAATCTCGTCATTTGTGAAATATGCTTCACTCACTCCTGCTGCCAAAATGTACAATTTAATATTTTCCCACTTTATTCAAATAATAGTCACAGCACACAAGTGTTAGACAATGTCCATCTCCAACAAGAGAGATTCAAACCATCTCCCCTGTGCATTCCAAGACATTATCACTATTATCTCCACTGATTCCCCCCACTATCAACATGCTAGGGGTTACTATTGACCAGAAACATAACTGGACCAGCCATACAAATACTGTGACTAGAAGAGCAGGTCAGAGGTTAAGTATACGGCAGAGAGTAACTCCTCACTTGATTCAACAAAGCCTGTCCATCATCTGCAGTGTTTGTAGCTTGAGGAGTTTCAGCACAGAATCATTGAGCTGATGCTCAAATTGCAGAAACTATGATGCATCAGGGAGGGGGAAAATTACTTGTATACTTTGTACCAGGAGGCAGCTGCACCCCTTAGGATAGAGTCATTTGATTTGGTCAGTGATTAGGGACAGGAGGGTGTGACTGAGCCAATTGTCCAACAGGTTTGAGGTTCTTGCAGCCTGTATGGATGAAAGTGATGGTTGCAAGGTGGAGGAGTAAACTGAACATGGTACAAGAAGCCATTCAAGTAGGGGAGTTAAGAAGAATGTACTGGTAGTTGGGGACAGCATAGCCTGGGGGATAGAACAGTTTTCTGCTGCCGCGAGTGGGAGTCCAGATGCCTGGTGCCAGGGTTTAATCATTTGCTCTGGGCTTGGGGAAGAATTACAGTGGGAGTTGGAGGATCCAGTGCTTGTGGTCCATGTAGGTTTCAACAACATGGGTAGCACCTACAAAGAGGTTCTACTAAGGGTATGAGCATCTAGAGGTTAAATTAAAAGCAAAACCTTCGAGAATAATCTCTGGGTTAACATAGAACAGTACAGCACAGAACAGGCCCTTCGGCCCACGATGTTGTGCCGAGCTTTATCTGAAACCAAGATCAAGCTATCCCACTCCCTATCATCCTGGTGTGCTCCATGTGCCTATCCAATAACCGCTTAAATGTTCCTAAAATGTCTGACTCCACTATCACTGCAGGCAGTCCATTCCACACCCCAACCACTCTCTGCGTAAAGAACCTACCTCTGATATCCTTCCTATATCTCCCACCGCGAACCCTATAGTTATGCCCCCTTGTAATAGCTCCATCCACCCGAGGAAATAGTCTTTGAACGTTCACTCTATCTATCCCCTTCATCATTTTATAAACCTCTATTAAGTCTCCCCTCAGCCTCCTCCGCTCCAGAGAGAACAGCCCGAGCTCCCTCAACCTTTCCTCATAAGACCTACCCTCCAAACCAGGCAGCATCCTGGTAAATCTCCTCTGCACTCTTTCCAGCGCTTCCACATCCTTCTTATAGTGAGGTGACCAGAACTGCACACAATATTCCAAATGTGGTCTCACCAAGGTCCTGTACAGTTGCAGCATAACCACACGGCTCTTAAACTCCAACCCCCTGTTAATAAAAGGTAACACACTATAGGCCTTCTTCACAGCTCTATCCACTTGAGTGGCAACCTTCAGAGATCTGTGGATATGGACCCCAAGATCTCTCTGTTCCTCCACAGTCTTCAGAACCCTACCTTTGACCCTGTAATCCGCATTTAAATTAGTCCTACCAAAATGAATCACCTCACATTTATCAGGGTTAAACTCCATTTGCCACTTTTCAGCCCAGCTTTGCATCCTATCTGTCTCTTTGCAGCCTACAACAGCCCTCCACCTCATCCACTACTCCACCAATCTTGGTGTCATCAGCAAATTTACTGATCCACCCTTCAGCCCCCGCCTCTAAGTCATTAATAAAAATCACAAAGAGCAGAGGACCAAGCACTGATCCCTGTGGCACTCCGCTAGCAACCTGCCTCCAATCCGAAAATTTTCCATCCACCACCACCCTCTGTCTTCGATCAGACAGCCAGTTACCTATCCAATCGGCCAACTTTCCCTCTATCCCACACCTCCTCACTTTCATCATAAGCCGACCATGGGGGACCTTATCAAACGCCTTACTAAAATCCGTGTATATGACATCAACTGCCCTACCTTCATCAACACACTTAGTTACCTCCTCAAAAAGTTCAAGCAAATTTGTGAGGCACGACCTGCCCTTCACGAATCCGTGCTGACTATCCCGGATTAATCCGCATCTTTTTAAATGGTCGTAAATCCCATCCCTAAGGACCTTTTCCATCAATTTACCAACCACCGAAGTAAGACTAACTGGTCTATAATTACCAGGGTCTGATTACCCCAGAGATTAGGGGGGACTTCTTCACACAGAGTGGTGGGAGTGTGGAATGAGCTGCCAGATGAAGTGGTGAATGCGGGCTCACTTTTAACATTTAAGAAAAACTTGGACAGGTACATGGATGAGAGGGGTGTGGAGGGATATGGTGCAGGTCAGTGGGACTAGGCAGAATTTTTTTTTGGCACAGCCAAGAAGGGCCAAAAGGCCTGTTGCTGTGCTGTAATGTTCTATGGTTCTATGAGCAAATTAGCATTGGATGAATCAGGATTGGAATGTTAAATGCATAGCTTAAATATTGCTGTGGGAGAAATGGGTTTAGATTTATGGGGCACTGGCATAAGTACTGGGCAATGTGGGAGTAGGGACGGTTTTCACTGGGATTCGTGATCTGGAGATCATGTAACTAGGGCAGTCGAGAGACCTGTAAACTACATTGTATAGGCAGGGGATCAAGTTTGGGAAGATGTCATGAATGGAGAAGATCAAGGTTGGAATAAGGGAAATGATGATCAGAGTGTGGTAGCAAGGAACAGAGTGCACCAGCAAATAAATCTTGAGGTTACAGAATAATGAAATGCCAGCATTAAAGGCTGTGCATCTGAATGCACATAGCATACGCAACAAAGTACAGCACAGCACTGGAACAGGCTCTTCGGCGCACCAAGTCTGTGCCTACACAGATGCCTCTCTAATATTTTCTTGCCTCTGCGTGGTCCATATCCCTCTATTCCCTGCCTGTTCACGTATCTATCCCGATGCCTCTTGAACGTTGTTATAGAATCTGCTTCCACCACCACCTCTGGCAGCGCTTTCCTCTGTGTGAAAAACTTGTCCCATACGTCTCCTTTAAACTTCCCCCCTCTCACTTTCAACCTATGCCCCTGAGTAATTGACCCTTCGACCCTGGGAAAAAGACTCTGACTATCCACTCTATCCAAGCCTGTCATAATTTTGTAAACCTCTATCAGGTCCCCCCTCATCCTCTGACACTTCAATGAAAATAATCCAAGTTTGCTCAATCTTTCTTCATAGTCCATATCCTTTGTCAAAGCTGACAAAGGGTTATCTGAACTCAAAACATCAGCTCTTTTCTCTCCTTACAGATGCTGTCAGACCTGCTGAGATTTTCCAGCATTTCCTCTTTTGGTTACAAAGATTTTGGCCAAGACCTCAGTAATTTCTTTCCTCATCTCTCCGTATTCTGGGATAGACTCTATCTGGCCGTGGGGACTTGTCCACCTCAATGTTTTTCAAAACCTCCAATACCACCTCCCTTTTTATCTCAACATGTCCTAGAAAGTCAACATCCTGTTGTTCAATGAACAGTATTTTTACATAATTGATAATGTAAATGTAGCTGGTAACCCAGAATCATAGAATACCTACAGTGCAGAAGGAGGCCATTTGGCCAATCAATTCTGCATTGACTTTCCAACAGAGCATATTACCCAGACCCGCAGGCACGAAGAACACACAAACTCTCCACACACGCAGTCACCCAAGGCTGGGATTGAACCCGGGTCCCTGGCACACTCAAGGTAGCAGTGCTAACCACTGTGCCACCATGCTGCCTATATACTTGAAACTATTTATAATTTGAAAATACTTATTTCAGTTGATTTCATTCTATCTCCTTGTATTGTTTTGGATTTTTACATAATATTGAATCATCTTAAAGTTCATTTATTAGTCACAAATAGGGCTTACATTAACACTGCAATGAAGTTACTGTGAAATTCCCCTAGTCACCACAGTCAGGCACCTGTTCGGGTCAATGCACCTAACCAGCACATCTTTCAGAATGTGGGAGGAAACCGGAGCACCCTGAGGAAACCCACGTAGACACGAGGAGAACGTGCAAACTCCACATAGACAGTGACCCAAGCTGAGAATTGAACCCGGGTCCCTGGTGCTGTGAAGCAGCAGTGCGAACCATTGTGCCAGCGTGCCGCCATATAATTCACTTATGACTCACTGGCAGCAAATGCCTCTCGTACGTGCTTCAGCTTCACTGGCCATGTATGGAAACTCTGTTTCAGGCCAAGTAATGTGAATAAAGGTGAAACAGTGCTGAGGACGAAAGCCTCTATATACAACTTCCTCTTCCTGCCATCGACCCACCCTCCCTCCACCACTTGGCTTTCATAAGAACATAAAAAATAGGAGCAGGAGTAGGCCATTTAGCCCCTCGAGCCTGCCCCGCCATTCAATAAGATCATGGCTGATCTGACGTGGATCAGTACCACTTACCCGCCTGATCCCCATAACCCTTAATTCCCTTACCGATCAGGAATCCATCCATCCACGCTTTAAACATATTCAGCGAGGTAGCCTCCACCACCTCAGTGGGCAGAGAATTCCAGAGATTCACCACCCTCTGGGAGAAGAAGTTCCTCCTCAACTCTGTCTTAAACCGACCCCCCTTTATTTTGAGGCTGTGTCCTCTAGTTTTAATTTCCTTACTAAGTGGAAAGAATCTCTCCGCCTCCACCCTATCCAGCCCCCGCATTATCTTATAAGTCTCCATAAGATCCCCCCTCATCCTTCTAAACTCCAACGAGTACAAACCCAATCTCCTCAGCCTCTCCTCATAATCCAAACCCCTCATCTCCGGTATCAACCTGGTGAACCTTCTCTGCACTCCCTCCAATGCCAATATATCCTTCCTCATATAAGGGGACCAATACTGCACACAGTATTCCAGCTGCGGCCTCACCAATGCCCTGTACAGGTGCATCAAGACATCCCTGCTTTTATATTCTATCCCCCTCGCAATATAGGCCAACATCCCATTTGCCTTCTTGATCACCTGTTGTACCTGCAGACTGGGCTTTTGCGTCTCATGCACAAGGACCCCCAGGTCCCTTTGCACGGTAGCATGTTTTAATTTGTTTCCATTGAGATAGTAATCCCATTTGTTATTATTTCCTCCAAAGTGTATAACCTCGCATTTCTCAACGTTATACTCCATTTGCCATATCCTCGCCCACTCACTCAGCCTGTCCAAATCTCTCTGCAGATCTTCTCCGTCCTCCACACGATTCACTTTTCCACTTATCTTTGTGTCGTCTGCAAACTTCGTTACCCTACACTCCGTCCCCTCCTCCAGATCATCTATATAAATGGTAAACAGTTGCGGCCCGAGTACCGATCCCTGCGGCACGCCACTAGTTACCTTCCTCCAACCGGAAAAACACCCATTTATTCCGACTCTTTGCTTCCTGTCGGATAGCCAGTCCCCAATCCACTTTAACACACTACCCCCAACTCCGTGTGCCCTAATCTTCTTCAGCAGCCTTTTATGGGGCACCTTATCAAACGCCTTATGGAAATCCAAAAACACCGCATCCACCGGTTCTCCTCCATCAACCGCCCTAGTCACATCTTCATAAAAATCCAACATGTTCGTCAAGCACGACTTTCCCCTCGTGAATCCATGCTGCGTCTGATTGATCGAACCATTTCTATCCAGATGCCCTGCTATCTCCTCTTTAATAATGGATTCCAGCATTTTCCCTACTACAGACGTTAAGCTGACCGGCCTATAGTTACCCGCCTTTTGTCTCCTTCCTTTTTTAAACAGCGGCGTAACATTAGCCGTTTTCCAATCAACCGGCACTACCCCAGAATGCAACGAGTTTTGATAAATAATCACTAACGCATCCACTATTACCTCTGACATTTCTTTCAATACCCTGGGATGCATTCCATCCGGACCCGGGGACTTGTCCACCTTCAGTCCCATTAGTCTACCCAGCACTGCCTCTCTGGTAACATTAATTGTATTAAGTATTTCTCCTGCTGCCAACCCTCTATCGTTAATATTTGGCATACTATTTGTGTCCTCCACCGTGAAGACCGACACAAAAAACTTATTTAAAGACTCAGCCATATCCTCATCTTCATCAGGATAACATTGCTCTCTGTACTCCATAGTTTTGAAACTACGTATTATTTTGCATTCAACATTGTTTGAAGTCCTTCATACGTGTATGAATCCAATATCTACCCTTCTTGTCTTTGGAAAGGTTGCACAATAAGAGCAAGGCTATAAAGTATGCTTTTTAAATTTGATTTTGTCTCATTGGCACTGCTATTGTAAAGTGGGGAATCTCTTTGATTGTAACTTACTGTATAATTCATTGCATTATATTTTGAGTTGCTGTCTCTAATGCAGCAAGGTAACATCTTTGATTTTGGTCATTTAGGCTTAAGTACAGCCGAAACAAGCTACCGTTAAGGAGATTAAATTTACCTGCATTTACTGCTGGGAATCACATTGTATCATTTCATTAATGCAATAAATGTAAAATTATGTGTTGTGCTTTATGCTGCAAAGATGGTCCAGTTTGATTTAAAAAAAATAGGCGGGAGTGATTGAACAAGTTTTATTAAATATATTCGACATTTGCTGCCCTTATAATTTTTTCATTCAAGTGTTTACATTTTAAAATTTTAGCATATTTATAATTAGGATTAGGAGACGAGATAAGATTTATAGCTGGCAGAATAGTTTTGTGTGCCTCTGCAGTATTGGAAACTCATATCCCCATGTTGTAATAATGGTAGCAGAGCCTTTGTATTTTCCCATTCTTTGTTATAGTGCAATCCATTGGCACTTATGTTTTCCCCCTTTTTTATTTCCTTTCATCATTAAGGTACCTTTGGTATCTTCCACAAATGAACCATACACACCATCTCAGCCTATGTACCAGCCTTCCCATGTGTCAGAGCAGCGAACCCAGAAAGAATCTATGGAATCTATTCAGGTAACTGCAACATGAGTACAGCAGAATCAAACAGGAAAGCTACATGTCCTTATCTCACATTTCAATTTTTGCAAAAATATCCACTCTTTCACAGTACATATTTATTTAAGAACTAGAATCATAGAAACCCTACAGTACAGAAAGAGGCCATTCGGCCCATCGAGTCTGCACCGACCATGATCCCACCCAGGCCCTACCCCTATTTCCCTACATATTTTACCCGCTAATCCCTCTAATCTACGTATCCCAGGACACTAAGGGGCAATTTTAGCATGGCCAAACAACCTAACCCGCACATCTTTGGACTGTGGGAGGAAACCGGAGCACGCGGAGGAAACCCATGCAGACACGAGGAGAATATGCAAACTCCACACAGATAGTGACCCAAGCTGGGAATCGAACCCAGGTCCCTGGAGCTGTGAAGCAGCAGTGCTAACCACTGTGCTACCGTGCCGCCCCGGCAGTAGGAACAGGAATAGGAAATTCAGCCCCGCAAGTCTGCTCCACCATTCAATATGATCATGGCTGATCTTATGATGGCCTCAACTCCACTTTCCAACCCATTCTCCATAACCCTTCAACCCATTACTAATTAAAAATCCATATCTCCTCAAATTTACTTCATGTCCTGACATCACTGCACACTGGGATGGGTAGTGAATTCCACAGATTCATGTCCCTTTGAAAGAAAAGATTTATCCTCATTTCTGTTTTAAATCTGCTACCCCTTATCCTAAAACTATAACCACTTGTTCTAGATTGCCCCACAAGAGGAAACATCCTGTCTACCCTATCAATTTCCTTCAGCATCTTGTATACCTCAATTAAATCTCCCCTCGTTCTTCTAAACTCCAGGGAATATCAGCCTAAACTGCTCAATCTCCCTTTATAAGACAAACCCAGGAATCAAACTAGTGAACCTCCTCTGAACTGCCTCCAATGCAACCACATCCCTCTTCAAGTAAGGGGACCAAAACTGTGCACAATATTTCAGGTGCAATCTCATTAATATCTTATACAGATGCAACAGCATGTCTTTTTTATACTTTATTCCTGCAACAATAAATGCCAAAATTCAATTTGCAACATTAGGGACCATCCAACTCCATCTGCTGAACTAGAAACATGGAAAAACTACAGCACAATACAGGCCCTTCAGCCCACAAAGTTGTGTCGAACATGTCCCTACCTTAGCGATTACTAGGCTTACCTATAACCCTCTATCTTACTAAGTTCCATGTACTTATCTAAAAGTCTCTTAAAAGACCCTATCGAATCCACCTCCACCACCGTTGCTGGCAGCCCATTCCACGCACCCACCACCCTCTGAGTGAAAAACTTACTCCTGACATCTCCTCTGTACCTACTCCCCAGCACCTTAAACCTGTGTCCTCTAGTGGCAACCATTTGAGCCCTGGGGAAAAGCCTCTGACTATCCACTCGATCAATACCTCTCAACATCTTATACACCTCTATCAGGTCACCCCTCATCCTTCGTCTCTCCAAGGTGAAAAGGCCGAGCTCACTCAACCTATCCTCATAAGGCATGCTCCCCAACCCAGGCAACATCCTTGTAAATCTCCTCTGCACCCTTTCTATGGCTTCCACATCCTTTCTGTAATGACCAGAACTGAGCACAGTACTCCAAGTGGAGTCTGACCAGGGTCTTCTATAGCTGCAACATTATCTCACGACTCCTAAACGCAATTCCTCGATTGATGAAGGCCAGTACACCATATGCCTTCTTAACCACAGCCTCAACCTGCACAGCTGCTTTGAGCGTCCTATGAACTCGGACCCCAAGATCCTTCTGATCTTCCACTCTGCCAAGAGTCCTACCATTAATATTATATTCCGCCATCCTATTTGACCTGCCAAAATGAACCACCATCTCTCACTTATCTGGGTTGAACTCCATCTGCCACTTCTCCGCCCAGTCTTGCATCCTATCAATGTCTCGCTGCAACTTCTGACATCCCTCCACACTATCCACAACACCTCCAACCTTTGAGTCGTCAGCAAACTTACCAACCCATCCCTCCACTTTCTCATCCAGTCATTTATAAAAATCACAAAGAGTAAGGGTCCCAGAACAGATCCCTGGGGCACTCCACTGGTGACCGACCGACCAACCATGCAGAATATGACCCATCTATAACCACTCTTTGCCTTCTGTGGGCAAGCCAGTTCTGGATCCACAAAGCAATGTCCCCTTGGGTCCCATGCCCCCTCACCTTTCTCAATAAGCCTTGCCTGGGGCACCTTATCAAATGTCTTGCTGAAGTCCATATATACTACATCTACTGCTCTTCCTTCATCAATATGTTTAGTCACATCCCCAAAAAATTGAATCAGGCTCGTAAGGCATGATCTGCCTTTGACAAAGCCATGCTGACTATTCTTAATCATATTATACCTCTCCAAATGTTCATAAATCCTGCCTCTCAGGATCTTCTCCATCAACTTACCAACCACTGAGGTTAGACTCATTGGTCTATAATTTCCAGGGCTATCACTACTCCCTTTCTTGAATAAAGGAACAACATCCGCAATCCTCCGGAACCTCTCCCGTCTCCATTGATGATGCAAAGATCATCGCCAGAGGCTCAGCAATCTCCTCCCTCGCCTCCCACAGTAGCCTGGGGTACATCTCATCCGGTCCCAGTGACTTATCTAACTTGATGCTTTTCAAAAGCTCCAACACATCTTCTTTCTTAATATCTACATGCTCAAGCTTTTCAGTCCGCTGCAAGTCTGCACAACAACCACCAAGATCCTTCTCCATAGTGAATACTGAAGTAAAGTATTCATTAAGTATCTCTGCTATTCCTTCCGGTTCCATACAAACTTTCTCACCATCACACTTGATAGGTCCTATTCTTTCACGTCTTATCCTCTTGCTCTTCACATACTTGTAGAACAAGGAACAGTACAGCACAGGAACAGGCCCTTTGGCCCTCCAAGCCTGTGCCACTCATGTGCCCACTAGACCATTTTTTTGTATCCCTCTATTCCCAGTCTGTTCATGTGGCTATCTTGGGGTTTTCCTTAATCCTGCCTGCCAAAGCCTTCTCATGACCCCTTCTGGCTCTCCTAATTTCCTTCTTAAGATCCTTCCGATTAGCCGTATACCCTTCAAGATCTCTAACATTACCGAGCTCCCTGAACCTTCTGTAAGCTTTTCTTTTCTTCTTGACTAGATTCATTACAGCCTTTGTACACCACGGTTCCTGTAACCTACCATAACTTCCCTGTCTCATTGGAACGTTGCTATGCAGAACTCCAGGCAAATGTTCCCTGAAAATTTGCCACATTTCTTCCGTGCATTTCCCTGAGAAAACCTCTTTCCAATTTAAGCCTCCAATTTCTTGCCTGATAGCCTCATAATTCCCCTTACTCCAATTAAACAAAGAACACTTTTCTAACTTGTCTGACCCTATCTCTCTCCAATGCTAATGTAAAGGAGATAGAATTATGATCACTATCTCCAAAATGCTCTCCCACTGAGAGATCTGACACCTGACCAGGTTCAATGCGAAATCAAGTACAGCCTCTCCTCTTGTAGGCTTATCTACATACTGTGTCAAGAAACCCTTCTGAACACACCTAACAAACTCCTCCCCATCTACACCCCTTACTCTAGGGAGGTTCCAATCAATATTTGGGAAATTAAAATCTCCCATCACAACAATTCTGTTATTATTACACCTTTCCAGTATCTGTTTCCCTATCTGCTCCTCAACATCCCTGTTACTATTGGGTGGCCTATAGAAAACACCCAGTAATGTTATTGACCCCTTCCTGTTCCTAACCTCCACCCACAGAGACTCTGTAGACAATCCCTCCATGGTGTCCATCTTTTCTGCAGCCGTGACACTATCTCTGATCAACAGTGCCACTCCCCCACCTCTTTTGCCTCCCTCCCTGTCCCTTCCGAAACATCTGAAACCCAGCACTTGAAGTAACCAGTCCTGTCCCTGAGTCATCCAAGTCTCTGTAATGGCCACCACATCATATCTCCCAAGTAGTGATCCACACTTTAAGCTCATCCACTTTGTTTGAAACAGTCCTTGCGTTAAAATAGACACATGTCAAACCTTCGGTCTGAGTGCTCCCCTTCTCTATCACCTGCCTATCCTCCCTCTCACACTGTTGGCAAGCTTTCTCTATTTGTGAGCTAACCCTCTCTCTCCCAGTCACTTCAATTTGAATCCCACCCCCCAACCATACTAGTTTAAACTCTCCCCAGTAGCCTTAGCAAACCTCCCCGCCAGGATATTGGTCCCCCTGGGATTCAAGGGCAACCCGTCCTTATTGTACAGGTCAACCTGCCCGAAAAGAGGTCCCAATGATCCAGTACCCTGAATCCCTGCCCCCTGCTCCAATCCCTCAGCCATGCCCTTATCCTCCACCTCATTCCATTCCTACACTCACTGTCGCGTGGCACAGGCAGCAATCCCGAGATTAGAATCATAGAAATCATAGAAACCCTACAGTCCAGAAAGAGGCCATTCGGCCCATCGAGTCTGCACCGACCACAATCCCACCCAGGCCCTACCCCCCATATCCCTACATATTTTACCCACTAATCTATGCATCCCAGGACACTAAGGGGCAATTTTTTAGCATGGCCAATCAACCAAACCCGCACATCTTTGGACTGTGGGAGGAAACCGGAGCACCCGGAGGAAACCCACGCAAACACGAGGAGAATGTGCAAACTCCACACAGGCAGTGACCCAAGCCGGGAATCGAACCCAGGCCCCTGGAGCTGTGCAGTCCTTCTTCTCAACTCCCTCTCCAACTCCCTATATTCTCCTTTCAGGACCTATTCCCTTTTCCGATCTATGTCATTGGTACCAATATGTACCACGACCTCTGGCTCTTCTCCCTCCCACTTCAGGATATCTTGGACGCCATCAGAAATATCCCGGATCCTGGCACCAGGGAGGCAAACTACCATCCGAGTTTCTTGACCGCGTCCACAGAATCGCCTGTCCGACCCCCTCACTATAGAGTCCCCTATTACTACTGCCTTCCTCCTCCTTTCCCTCCCCTTCTGAGCTACAGGGCCGGACTCTGTGCCAGAGGCACGGCCACTGTTGCTTCCCCCAGGTAGGCTGTTTCCCCCCCGCAACAGCACTCAAACAGGAGTACTTATTGTTCAGGGACACAGCCACTGGGTACTCTCTAGTACCTGTCCTTTCCCCTTCCCCTTAGAACCATAGAAAATTACAGCTCAGAAACAGGCCTTTTGGCCCTTTTGTGCCGAACCATTTTTTGCCTAGTCCCACTGACCTGCACTTGGACCATATCCCTCCACATCCCTCTCATCCATGAACCTGTCCAAGTTTTTCTTAAATGTTAAAAGTGACCCCGCATTTACCACTTTATCCGGCAGCTCATTCCACACTCCCACCACCCTCTGCGTGAAGAAGCCACCCCTAATATTCCCTTTAAACTTTTCTCCTTTCACCCTTAACCCATGCCCTCTGGTTTTTTTCTCCCCTAGCCTCAGCGGAAAAAGCCTGCTTGCATTCACTCCTATCTATACCTATCAAAATCTTATACACCTCTATCAAATCTCCCCTCCATCTTCTACACTCCAGGGAATAAAGTCCCAACCTATTCAATCTCTCTCTGTAACTCAGCTTCTCAAGTCCCGGCAACATCCTTGTGAACCTTCTCTGCACTCTTTCAACCTTATTTACATCCTTCCTGTAATTAGGTGACCAAAACTGTACACAATACTCCAAATTCGGCCTCACCAATGCCTTATATAACCGTACCATAACACTCCAACTTTTATACTCGATACTCCGATTTATAAAGGCCAATGTACCAAAGGCACTCTTTACGACCCTATCCACCTGTGACGTCACTTTTAGGGAATTCTGTACCTGTATTCCCAGATCCCTCTGTTCAACTGCACTCTTCAGAGTCCTACCATTTACCCTGTACGTTCTTCTTTGGTTTGTCCTTCCAAAGTGCAATACCTCACACTTGTCTGCGTTAAATTCTATTTGCCACTTTTCAGCCCATTTTTCTAGTTGGTCCAAATCCCTCTGCAAGCTTTGAAAACCTTCCTCACTGTCCACTACACCTCCAATCTTTGTATCATCAGCAAACTTGCTGATCCAATTTACCACATTATCATCCAGATCATTGATATAGATGACAAACAACAATGGACCCAACACCGATCCCTGCGGCACATCACTTGTCACAGGCCTCCACTCAGAGAAGCAATTCTCCACGACCACTCTCTGGCTTCTTCCACTGAGCCAGTGTCTAATCAAATTTACTACCTCCCCATGTATACCCAGCGACTGTACCTTCCTAACTAACCTCCCATGAGGGACCTTGTCAAAGGCCTTGCTGAAATCCAGGTAGACAACATCCACCGCCTTCCCTTCATCCACTTTCCTGGTAACCTCCTTGGAAAACTCTAATAGATTGGTCAAACATGACCTACCACGCACAAAGCCATGTTGACTCTCCCTAATAAGTCCTTGTCTATCCAAATATTTGTAGATCCTATCCCTTATCACACCTTCCAATAACTTGCCCACCACCGACGTCAAACTTACTGGCCTATAATTTCCCGGATTTCTTTTGGAACCTTTTTTAAACAACGGAACAACATGAGCCACCCTCCAATCATCCGGCACCTCCCCCGTGAATACTGACATTTTAAATATGTCTGCCAGGGCCCCTGCAAGTTCAACACTAGCTTCCCTCAAGGTCCGTGGGAATACCCTGTCCGGTCCTGGATTTATCCACTCTGATTTGCCTCAAGACAGCGAGCACCTCCTCCCCTTTAATCTGTAAAGGTTCCATGACCTCCCTACCAGTTTGTCCTATTTCCGTAGACTCCATGCCCGTTTCCTCAGTAAATACGGATGCAAAAAAACCATTTAGTATCTTCCTAACCGTGACCCACTTGTCTGCCTCCCGTGGCCCCGATATGACCACCTGCCTGTAAATCCTCTCTTTCACCACCTCCTTCTCCCTGACCAGACAAGGTCATCGAGTTGCAGCTCCAGTTCCCTAATGTGGTCCCTTAGGAGCTGCAGCTCGACACACCTGGCGCAGATATGGACGTCCGGGAGGCTAGGAGACTCCAGGACCTCCCACATCCGACACCGAGAACAACAAACTGGCCTCACACTCATAATTCCCCTTTCTTCAAATAACACAGGAAAAACTAAGAACTAAACCTACCCTGCCTCGCCCGTTTCCACCTAAGCCCGTTGAGCCAAAGCCCTTCAGCCTTCGCTCTGCTCCCCCTCACTCTGCCGCTAGTAGTAAGTATGATGATATGACTAATGTAGTTCACCCCCTTAAAAAAAATACTATTTTCATTATTACATACAAGCAGTCAATCCCAAGGATTCACCCACTCATTTTTATAGATTAATTTTGTAATGTTTTTGTCTTGTTTCGATCCTGTTATCCAAGCATCAGCATGTTTTAATCCAGGGATATAATGTTTGGAATTACTGTCCATTGGGAAATTCAATTATTTGATTTCTTTCTAAACTACCAATAGTGATCAGAACCCAAAGCATAGTTGTGTATTGCTTTGCACCGTGATGTCAAAGATGTAAGTTAAAAGAGAACTTGGTAAAATTATTTCTCCTGCATCTTCTCAGCTCCCAAAAATTCAGGCGTTTTTTTTAGTAAGTGTGGCTTTGTAACGAAGGAGTGTGCACACATCTAATGGGAACGTTTATTTATAAATGCATCAGATTCTGGAATGGAAGAAAATTATGTTTGCTATGGCTGCATCTAACTGGCACCTATATAGAACTGTGCTAAGCTTGAATGTGCCCTTTTTAGTAGCATTTAATAGTTACAGTTAGTTGTAGCTTTATTCATTTTTTTTTGTATTCTTCAAACTTCTGTATCTCCATAGACTGCAATGTCGCTGACCTCTGAACAGCCACCAGCATCAACAACACTTCCTGTTTCCCAGTCACAAGCTTTCAAGGCTCCTCCTAACAAACCGCTCCACAGCAGTGGCATAAATGTGAACGCTGCTCCATTCCAATCAATGCAGACGGTAAGATGGCCTTTATTTTGACAGCTATTTACCAAATCAAACCTTGATTAGGTTTGACCTAAAAGCAACCATTTAGTATAAGTGTTATAGAGTCATAGAATCATTTAAGTCACACAGTGCAGAAAAAGCCCTTCGGCCCATCGCATCGACAATATCTACCACTAAAGGTGCGCTAATCCATTTTCTTTTACTTGTCTGCCTAATCCACCAACAGGTATATGTCCTTTTGAGATTCAAGATTAGCCTAATCAAAGTTGACAATGTTTTCAATCTTTGTCATCTGCAAATTTTAAGATCATGCCCTGAATGGCACTGTTTAGGTTGTTAATATATATCAAGAGCAGCAAGTGTTCCAATTACGACCCTTTGGGAACTCTGGAAACCTTCCTCTAATCTGAAATAGGGGAAAACATTTGAGATATTTGTGTTCCTCTTATTCTGGCCTTTTAAGCATCCCTGATTTTAATCCCTGAACTTTTGGCAGCCATGCTTTTCAGTTGCTTTGGCCCTGAGGAATTTAATCAGGGCATTGAAATGAGAAAATAACAGGGTTTAAGATTTCATGTCTGGGATTTGATGGTTTCCATCCTAGATTGTTAGCGGAACATGGATGATGAATTTGCTGTTGTCAGTTGCAACTTTTAATCTGTTAGGGGTCTTGGATATGCCCTATCTGGAATTCTGTATACGTTTTTAAGAAAAAGTGTATAATTTTTGGAAGAAAGTGGGAAATGATAGATAAGACCTCTTATTTTTAAACTTTGCAGCCTAGTTCTAGATTCTCTGAAGAGGAAACATCCATTCGGCATCTACCCTATGGAACCCTCAATCTTTTTATGGTTCAATAAGATTACCTCTCATTCATCTAAACTTCAATGAGTACAGGTCCACTCTGCTCACCCTTCATAAGACAATGCGTTCATCCCAAGAATCAGCAAAGCAAACCTTCTCTGAACTGCTTCTAGTGCAAGTATCTGCTTCCTCGAGTAAGATGACCAAAACTGTTCACGGTGGCCTCACTCTATTTCCACGTACGGTTATAGCAAGGCGTTCCTACATTTTTGCTTAGTTATCCTTAATTAAAGGCCAACGTCTGATTGGACTTCCTATTCTTCTTGCTAATGAAGAAAACTTCACATTTTCACAAATCATACTCCATTTGCCAAATTTTTGCCCACTCACTCAACCTATCTATATCCCTTTGCAGACTCTTTGCATCCTCTTCACAACTTGCTCTCCAATCTATCTTTGCAGGTCGCAAATTTGACTACAATGCATTCGGTTTCTCAACCCAAGCACGGTGGCACAGTGGTTAGCACTGCTGCCTCACAGCGCCAGGGACCCGGGTTCGATTCCCGGCTCGGGTCACTGTCTGTGTGGAGTTTGCACATTCTCCCCGTGTCCGCGTGGGTTTCCTCTGGGTGCTCCGGTTTCCTCCCACAGTCCAAAACTGTGCGGGTTAAGTTGATTGGCCACGCTAAATTGCCCCTTAGTGTCAGGGGGACTAGCTAGGGTAAATGCAAGGGGTTGTGGGGATCGGGCTTGGGTGGGATTGTGGTCGGTGCAGACTCGATGGGCCGAACGGCGGCCTCCTGCACTGTAGGATTCTATGATTCTCCCAACTTTCAGGAGAATGTCTGCTCCTTCTGGCCAGTGAGCCATATGTGATTAGAAGAGTGTTCTTCCTCTTTCCTTTCCTTGGCCTGCCACGTTTTGATCAGGATGTCTATGTTCCTTTAACTGTTTCTTAGCTGCATGCAATAATTATCTTTGCTAAGGAATTTCCAAATGAATCTGTTGACTAAACCAATTTATAGCTGAAAGATCATAGAAAGAAATAAGCCTGGGGTGATACAATACTCATTTTGAAAAGCTTGAATGGACAGCATTATTTGGCATATTTTTGTTTGTAAATTGATCTCTGCAAGTTAATACGAAGGTACAGTTTTACAAAATCCATGAGAGTTGGTTTTAAAAGTTAAATTTCTGTTCTTTTTATATCACCTCCAACATTTTTTAAAGGTGTTTAATATGAATGCACCAGTGCCTCCTGCCAGTGACCCTGACACCCTCAAACAGCAGAGCCCATACCAGCCCAACTATAGCCAAGGTTTCAACAGCCAGCCTCAGCATCAGGTGGAGCAGCCTGAATTGCAGCAAGAGACGCTTACAACTGGTAAGAAAGTCTCTCAAATAAAATGAAGTGTACTATTGCTAATCGTTTTCTTTTGAATGTAGTAACTTGTCTATAATTGGACTGATGTGGTTTTGATTTTGAACATGAACTTTGTTTCATTGTTATTAATATTTCTGGACTGGAGACAATATAGGTGTTTTATGCCTATGTTACCATTTGACAGTTTCTTTTGTACTTCTGGCTGGCCTTCCACACTGTCTCCTGTATAAGCCTGGGGTCATCCAAAACTCTGCAGCCTGTGTCTTAACCCACAGCAAGTCCTGTTTCAGAGAAAAAGAAACCGAAGCAGGAGCAGGCAACTCGGTTCTTCCAGCTTGCTCTAGCATTATTATGATCGTGGCTGATCATCCAACTCAATAGTCTGATCCTGCTTTCCCCCATGTCCTTTGATCCTCTTCTCTTCTCTCTCCCCCCCCCCCCCCCAAAAAAAAAAAGAACTATAGCTAATTCCTCTTTGAAAACGTAAGAACATAAGAACTAGGAGCAGGAGTAGGCCATCTGGCCCCTCGAGCCGCCTGCTCCGCCATTCAATAAAATCATGGTCGATCTTTTCGTGGACTCAGCCCGCTTACCAAAAATCCTTAATTCCTTTACAGCTCAAAAATTGATCTATCCTTGCCTTAAAAACATTCAATGAGGTAGCCTCAACTGCTTCACTGGGCAGGGAATTCCACAGATTCACAACCCTTTGTGTGAAGAAGTTCCTCCTCAACTCAGCCCTAAATCTGCTCCCCCTTATTTTGACGCCATGCCCCCTAGTTCTAGTTTCACCCGCCAGTGGAAGCAACTTCCCTGCTTCTATCTTATCTATTCCGTTCATAATCTTATAGGTTTCTAGAGGATCTCCCCTCATTCTTCTGAATTCCAATGATGATAGCCCCAGTCTACTCAGTCTCTCCTCATAAGCCAACCCTCTCAACTCTGGAATCAACCTAGTGAATCTCCTCTACACCCTCTCTATTTTTTCCTTGATGATAGATTCAAGCATTTTCCCCACTACAGAAGTTAAGCTAACCGGCCTATAGTTGCCCGCCTTTTGTCTACTTCCTTTTTTAAACAGTGGCGTCATATTTGCTGTTTTTCAATCTGCGGGAACCACCCCAGAGTCCAGCGAATTTTGGTAAATTACCACTAGTGCATTTGCTATTTCCCCCCAGATCTCTTTTAGTACCTTGGGATGTATTCCATCAGGGCCAGGAGACTTGTCTACCTTTAGCCCCATTAGCTTGCCCAATACTACCTCTTTCGTGATGATAGTTTCTAGGTCCTCACCTGCCATAGCCTTCCTGTCATCAATTTTTGGCATGTTAGTTGTGTCTTCCACTGTGAAAACCGACACAAAATACCTGTTCAATGCCTCAGCCAATTTCTCATTTCCAGTTATTACATTGGTCCTTTAGAGGATGAGAATGGGGATGTAATAACTGGAAACTAGAAGCAGGAGTAGGCCATTTGGACCTTTGAGCCTGCTCTAACATTTATTTTGATCATGGCTCATCATCTAATTTAATATTCTGATACCGCCCCTCTTTCTTCCTCCATAACCCTTGATCCCTTTAGCCCCAGGGGTTTATCTAATTTCTTCTTAAAATCAGATGACGTTTTGGCCTCAACTACATTCTCTGGTAGTGAATTCCACACATTCACCACCCTCTGGGTGAAGAAATTTCTCCTCACCTCAGTTCTAAAACGTTTACCCTTTATCCTCAAACAATGACCCCTAGTTCTGGATTTCCCTTTTCATTGGGAACATTCTTTCTGAATCTACCCTGTCTAACCCTGTTAGAATTTTGTAAGTTTCTATGGGATCCCTGAATGTACAATGTTTTGGCCTTAACTGCTCTCTGTGGTAGTGAATTCCACAGATTCACTGATCTCTGAAATATTTCCTCATCTCAGTCCTAATAGGTTTACCCTGTATCCTTTGACTATGACCCCTGGTTCTGGATACCTATCACCCTGAACTGGCTGACGTACATTAGCTCCTGGTATAGCAGAGTTCTAATTTTAAAATTGCAATCTTTGTTTTCACAACTGTCAATGCTTCACCTCTTCCCATCTCTATAATAGCCCCCAACCCCACAACTTTCCAATACATCTGTCTCCATCTAATTCTGGATTTTTGAGCATTCAGGATTTTAATCAGCCCATCATAGGTTACTGTGCCCTCAGTTTCTTGGCCCCTAAGCTGTGCAATTTCCTCCTTTGATATTCTTTAAATCTAGCTCTTTGGCCAAGGTTTTGACACCTGACCTAATATTTCTTTGTGACTTGGTATTGTATTTTGTTTTATGATGCTTCTGTGAAGAAGCTTGGAGTGTTTTATTACATTAAAGATGCCATATTACTATGTTGTGTACATTTTACTATGTCTAGCTTCATATAGTTTGCCAGTCATGCATTTACAGAGAATGCTATTTTTGGTCATGGTTTAATCACAATCATACTTTTTACCTCGGAATGGCTGTACTGTAGAATCTCTCGATGTCAAATGAAAGTATTATGTGCCATGATCACAATTTCAACTTTATTGTCCTTTAGAAATTGCTGGATCAGAGTTTGTAATTTGCAAAGACTGTGTTGCTATTTCTGTGGAAACATCTATGGAAACTCTGTCCAAATTATGATGCTCCTGGAAAGTGTGACCATTTGTTCTTGTCAGTGAAATTTAAGCTTTGATGCTGAATAACCTATTGTCAGAAATGTTTTAACTACTGGGTATTTGCATGGTCACATTATTTTGCTAGCCTATAACTATCTAGGAGTGTTCATGAGTAGCGCACGTTGGGTTTATCTAAAGTTCCACAGACTATTGTGAAGTTTTTTCAATAAAAGTTACAAACACATTTCACTTTTGCAGGAAATTAATGTTCAAGTTTTATCTTCAAGTTGGTGCTTTTTTTGTTGTAACAAGGTATCAGTAAATGTGCACAAAAGTTGAACTTTGTTTAAAATTAACCTAATTTCACACTTGGTTGTATCTGGACACATTGCTTTAGCGGCATGAAGTAAATAAAACAATTAAACATAAGTTTAGGAATATTATTACAGCAAATTGCCTTGTCAAAACACGTCAGAACATATCAAGGTAAACGCAGCTCCTTTGACTCGTGCAGACACTGGTGTAGCATATGGAAGGCTGTGGGCCATTTGTAAGGCAGGGTCTCTATCACGTAAAGCATTGGTAATGACTGACTGCGAAGGACTAAAACACTAGCAAGACCGCAGCTAGAGTACTGTATTACAGGAAGGATGTGTTTGCACAGAGGAGCATACATGGGATTTTATGATGTTGTTGCCAGGAATAGATAATTTTAGCTGAGGAAAGATTGGATAGGCTGGCATTGTTTTCTTTGGAATGTAGAAGGTTGAGGGGAGATCTTATGGAGAGAAATTGAATAGCCTAGTTAGAGTGGCTAGGAAGGCCTTATTGCCAAGAGTAATCAGGGGCCACAGATTCAAAGTAATTGGTAGAAGGATTGGGGAGAGTTGACAAGTTCATCAATAGAGTATTGCAGCTCTCAAGTTCACTTGCTGAATGGCTGGTAGAGACAGCAATTGTCATTGCAATACAAAAATACTTGGGTACAAGAACTAGGAGCAGGAGTAGGCCATCTGGCCCCTCGAGCCTGCTCTGCCATTCAGTAAGATCATGGCTGATCTTTTCATGGACTCAACTTACCCGCCGGCTCACCATAATCCTTAATTCCTTTACTGTTCAAAAATGTCTCTATCCTTGCCTTAAAAACATTCAATGAGGTAGCCTCAACTGCTTCACTGGGCAGGGAATTCCACAGATTCACAACCCTTTGTTTGAAGAAGTTCCTCCTCAACTCAGTCCTAAATTGGCTTCCCCTTATTTTGAGGCCATGCCTCCTAATTCTAGTTTCACCTGCCAGTGGAAACAACTTCCCTGCTTCGATCTTATCTATTCCATTCATTATCTTGTATGTTTCTATAAGATCTTCCCTAACTCTTCTGAATTCCAGTGAGTATGAACAAAGCACAGTACAGCACAGGAAACAGGCCCTTCGGCCCTCCAAACCTGTGCCGCTCCTTGGTCCAACTAGACCAATCGTTTATATCACTCCATTCCCAGGCTGCTCATGTGACTATCCAGGTAAGTCTTAAACGATGTCAGCGTGCCTGCCTCCACCACCCTACTTGGCAGCGCATTCCTGGCCCCCACCACCCTCTGTGTAAAAAACGTCCCTCTAATATCTGAGTTATACTTCGCCCCTCTCACCTTGAGCCCGTGACCCCTCATGATCGTCACTTCTGATCTGGGAAAAAGCTTCCCACCATTCACCCTATCTATCCCCTTCATAATCTTGTACACCTCTATTAGATCTCTCCTCATTCTCCGTCTTTCCAGGGAGAACAAGCCCAGTTTACCCAATCTCTCCTCATAGCTAAGACCCTCCATACCAGGCAACGTCTTGGTAAACCTTCTCTGCACTCTCTCTAATGCCTCCACGTCCTTCTGGTAGTGCGGCGACCAGAACTGGACGCAGTACTCCAAATGTGGCCTAACCAGCATTCTATACAGCTGCATCATCAGACTCCAGCTTTTATGCTCTATACCCCGTCCTATAAAGGCAAGCATACCATATGCCTTCTTCACCACCACCTCCACCTGTGTTGCCACCTTCAAGGATTTGTGGACTTGCACACCTAGGTCCCTCTGTGTTTCTATACTCTTGATGACTCTGCCATTTATTGTATAACTCCTCTCTACATTATTTCTTCCAAAATGCATCACTTTGCATTTATCTGGATTTAATTCCACCTGCCACCTCTCCGCCCAATTTTCCAGCCTATCTATATCCTGCTGTATTGCCCGCCAATGCTCATCGCTATCCGCAAGTCCAGCCATCTTTGCGTCATCCGCAAACTTGCTGATTACACCAGTTACACCTTCTTCCAAATCATTTATATATATCACTAATAGCAGAGGTCCCAGTACAGAGCCCTGCGGAACACCACTGGTCACAGACCTCCAGCCGGAAAAAGACCCTTCGACCGCTACCCTCTGTATCCTGTGGCCAAGCCAGTTCTCCTTGTATCCCATGAGCCTTAACCTTCTTAACCAACCTGCCATGTGGGACTTTGTCAAATGCCTTACTGAAATCCATATAGACGACATCCACGGCCCTTCCTTCGTCAACAGTTTTTGTCACTTCCTCAAAAAACTCCACTAAATTTGTACGGCATGACTTCCCTCTTACAAAACCATGCTGTCTGTCATTAATGAGATTGTTCCGTTCTAAATGCATATACATCCTGTCTCTAAGAATCCTCTCCAACAACCTCCCTACCACGGACGTCAAGCTCACTGGCCTATAATTACCCGGGTTATCCCTGCTACCCTTCTTAAACAACGGGACCACATTCGCTATCCTCCAATCCTCAGGGACCTTACCTGTGTCCAAAGAAGCGACAAAGATTTCCATCAGAGGCCCAGCAATTTCACCTCTTGTCTCCCTGAGCAGTCTAGATAGATGCCATCAGGCCCTGGGGCTTTGTCAGCTTTAATATTCCCAAAAAACCTAACACTTCCTCCCTTGTAATGGAGATTTTCTCTAACGGGTCAACACCTCCCTCCGAGACACTCCCGGTTAACACGTCCCTCTCCTTCATGAATACCGATGCAAAGTATTCATTTAGGATCTCCCCTATTCATAAGAACATAAGAAATAGGAGCAGGAGTAGGCCATCTAGCCCCTCGAGCCTGCGCCGCCATTCAATAAGATCATGACTGATGTGAAGTGGATCAGTTCCACTTACCCACCTGATCCCTATAACCCCTAATTCCCTTACCGATCAGGAATCCATCTATCCGTGATTTAAACATATCCAGCAAGGTAGCCTCCACCACTTCAGTGGGCAGAGAATTCCAGAGATTCACCACCCTCTGAGAGAAGTTCCTCCTCAACACTGTCCTAAACTGACCCCCCTTTATTTTGAGGCTGTGCCCTCTAGTTCTCGCTTCCTTTCTAAGTGGAAAGAATCTCTCCACCTCTACCCTATCTAGCCCCTTCATTATCTTATAGGTCTCTATAAGATCCCCCCTCAGCCTTCTAAATTCCAACGAGTACAAACCCAATCTGCTCAGACTCTCCTCATAATCAACACCCCTCATCTCTGGTATCAACCTGGTGAACCTTCTCTGCACTCCCTCCAAGGCCAATATATCCTTCCGCAAATAAGGGGACCAATACTGCACACAGTATTCCAGCTGCGGCCTCACCAATGCCCTGTAGAAATGCAGCAAGACATCTCTGCTTTTATATTCTATCCCCCTTGCGATGTAGGCCAACATCCCATTTGCCTTCTTGATCACCTGTTGCACCTGCAGACTAGGTTTTTGCGTCTCATGCACAAGGACCCCCAGGTCCCTTTGCACAGTAGCATGTTGTAATTTTTTTCCCTTTAGATAATAATCCAATTTGCTATTATTTCCGCCAAAGTGAATAACCTCGCATTTGTCAACGTTATACTCCATCTGCCAGATCCTCGCCCACTCACTCAGCCTGTCCAAATCTCTCTGCAGACCTTCTACACCCTCTTGGGTTCTAAGCATAATTCCCCTCCTTTGTCCCTGAGAGGTCCGATTTTCTCCCTGACAACTCTTTTGTTCCTAACGTATGAATAGAATGCCTTAGGATTCTCCTTAATCCTGCCTGCCAAGAACATCTCGTGACCTCAGTCTACTCAGTGACCCCAGTCTACTCAGTCTCTCCTCATAAGCCAACCCTCTCAACTCCGGAATCAATCTAGTGAATCTCATCTGCACCCCTTCCAGTGCCAGTATGTCTTTTCTCAAGTAAGGAGACCAAAACTGTACGTGGCACTCCAGGTGTGGCCTCACCAGCACCATATGCAGCTGCAACATAACCTCACTGTTTTTAAACTCCATCCCTCTAGCAATAAAGGACAAAATTGCATTTGCCTTAATTACCTGCTGCACCTGCAAACCAACTTTTTGTGATTCTTGCACAAGGACACCCAAGTTCCTCTGCACAGCAGCATGCTGCAATTTTTTACCATTTAAATAATAGTCCATTTTCCTGTTATTCCTTCCAAAATGGATGACCTCACGTTTACCAACATTATACTCCAATTGTCAGACCCTTGCCCACTCAAACTATCCATATCCCTTTGCAGAATTTGTGTCCTCTGCACACTTTGCTCTGCCACTCATCTTGGTGTCATCTGCAAATTTTGACACACTACACTTGGTCCCCAACTCCAAATCATCTATGTAAATTGCAAACAATTGCTGTCCCAACAAAAATGCCCGAGGCACACCCCTAATCACTGATCGCCAACCAGAAAAACACCCATTTCCCCCACTCTTTGCTTTCTGTTAGTTAACCAATCTTCTATCCATGCTAATACATTACCCATAACACCGTGCACCTTTATTTTATGCAGCAGCCTTTGATACAGCACCTTGTCAAATGCTTTCTGGAAATCCAGATACACCGCATCCACAGGTTCCCCATTGTCCACAGTGCATATAATGTTCTCAAAGAATTCCACCAAATTAGTCAAACATGACCTGCCCTTCATGAACCCATGCTGCATCTTCCCAGTGGGACAATTGATATCCAGATATCTTGTTATTTCTTCCTTGATGGATTCAAGCATTTTCCCTACTACAAAAGTTAAGCTAACAGGCTTATAGTTACCTGCCTTTTGTCTGCCTCCTTTTTAAACAGTGGTGTCACATTTGCTGTTTTCTAATCTGCGAGAACCACCCCAGAGCCCAGCAAATTTTGGTACATTACACTAGTGCATTTGCTGTTTCTGCTGCCAACTCTTTTAGTACCCTGGAATGCCTTCCATTAGGGCCAGGAGACTTGTCTACCTTTAGCCCCATTAGCTTGCCTAACACTACCTCTTTAGCGATAGTTTCTAGGCCCTCACCTGCCATAGCTTTCCTGTCATCAATTTTTGGCATCACATCAAGTGCAGCTTAGCTACAGGGTTACCACCCAAGAACTCAGTAACTCTTTTTGAGCTGGCACAGACACAATGATTTGATGGTCTCCTCTGTGTTTCTGTGACATGCTTTGCTGTATTAAATCTAGTGTGAAAATATACCCTTTCGAATTGCACCATTATGATTAGTTGTACTTTGTGATGAATGAAAGGGAGAATAGGTAATTGAGGGTCTCAGACTGTACAGTGTACAAAGAACAAAGAAAATTACAGCCCTCCAACAAACCTGCACCGAACATGCTACCCAACTTAACTAAAACTCCCTACCCTTCCAGGAGCCATATCCCTTTATTCCCATTCTATTCATGTATTTGTCAAGACGCCCCTTAAAAGTCACTATCGTATCTGCTTCCACTACCTCCCCCAGCAATGGCTTCCAGGCATCCACCACACTCTGTGTAAAAAAAAAAATCTGCCTCGTACATCTCCTTTAAACCTTGCCCCTCGCACCTTAAACCTGTGCCCCCTAGTAGTTGATTCTTCCACCCTGGGAAAAAGCTTCTGACTATCTACTCTGTCCATGCCTCTCATAATCTTGTAGACTTCTATCAGGTCACCCCTCGACCTCCGTTGTTCCAGTGAGAACAAACCAAGTTTCTCCAACCTCTCCTCATAGCTAATGCCCTCCATACCAGCAACATCCTGGTTAATCTTTTCTGTACCCTCTCCAAAGCCTCCACATCCTTCTGGTAGTGTGGCGATCAGAATTGAGCACTACATTCCAAGTGCGGCCTAACTAAGGTTCTATAAAGCTGCAACATGACTTGCCAATTTTTAAACTCAATGCCCCGCCGATGAAGGCAAGCATGTTGTATGCCGCCTTGACTACCTTCTCCACCTGCATTGCCACTTTCAGTGACCTGTGTACCTCCACCCAGATCCCTTTGCCTATCAATACTCTTAAGGGTTTGCCATTTACTGTATATTTCCTATCTGTATCAGACCTTCCAAAATGCATTACCTCACATTTGTCCGGATTAAACTCCATCTGCCACCTCTCCGTCCAAGTCTCCAACTGATCCATATCTTGCTGCATCCTCCGATGGTCCTCATCGCTATCTGAAAATCCACCAACCTTTGTGTCGTCCGCAAACTTACTAATCAAACCAGTTACATTTTTCTCCAAATCATTTATATGTATTCCGAACAGCAAAGGTCCCAGCACTGATCCCTGAGGAACACCACTTGTCACAGCCCTCCATTCAGAAACGCACCCTTCCACTGCTCCCTCTGTCTTCTTTGACCGACATGATGTGGAGATGCTGGCGTTGGACTGGGGTAAACAGACTAAGAGGTTTCACAACACCAGGTTAAAGTCCAACAGGTTTATTTGGTAGCAAAAGCCACTAGCTTTCGGAGCGCTGCTCCTTCGTCAGGTAAGTGGGAGTTCTGTTCACAAACAGGGCATTTAAAGACACACTCAATTTACAAAATAATGGTTGGAATGCCTCGCCCATTTCCTCTGGCTCCATGCATAGATTCCCTCCCTTGCCCTTGAGTGGGCCAATCCTCTCCCTGGCTACCCCCTTGCTCTTTATATATGTATAAAAAGTCTTGGGGTTTTCCTTAATCCTGCTGTAGATGCAGGAAAGATGTTCCCAATGGTCAGCAAGTCCAGAATTGGGGCTCACAGTCTGAGGATATGGGGAAAACCATTTAGGACTGAGATGAGAAATTCCTTCACCCAGAGAGTGTTGTACCTGTCGTACTCTCCCGCAGAAGGTAGTTGAAGCCAAAACATGGTTTGTTTTCAAGAAATTAGATAGCTCTTGGGGCTAAAGGGATCAAACGATATGAGGGGAAAACGGGAACAGGTTACTGAGTTGGATGTTTGCCATGGTCATAATGAATGGCGGAGCAGGCTCAGGGCTGAATGGCCCACTGCCATTTTCTATGCTTCTTTATGGAATAATTAAGCAAACTAAAGAAAGCCCATGGAAAGGTTTGCAAAATGGTGCGATAACTCTCTCCAACTGAATAAGAAAGACAAGAGAATTAATTATGGACTTTAGGTAAAAACTAGTTAATATTATTCCATGAAGATTCATGATCTGGACGTTGAAGTAGTTATTGACTGCAATTATCTTGGCATCAAAGCGGATGAGTTGAATTGGAGTGAACATTATCATGTGATGGTCAAGGGACACACAATTATACTGCCCCAAATTAAAAGCCTTTCATTTTTATGGGAGACGGTGCTGTACTAGTATTGTTGCTGAACTAGTAATCCACTGACAAAGAACAAAGAAAATTACAGCAAAGGAACAGGCCCTTCGGCCCTCCAAGCCTGCTCCGACCATGCTGCCCGACTGAACTAAAACCCCCTACCCTTCCAGGGACCATATTCCTCTATTCCCATCCTATTCGTGTATTTGTCCAGATGCCCCTTAAAACTCACCCTCTTATCTGCTTCCACTCCCTCCCCCAGCAGCGAGTTCCAGGCACCCACCACCCTCTATGTGTGTACAAAACGTGCCTCGTACATCTCCTTTAAACCTTGCCCCTCGCACCTTAAACCTATGCCCCTTAGTAATTGACTCTTCCACCCTGGGAAAAAGCTTCTGACTATCCACTCTGTCCATGCCTCTCATAATCTTGTAGACTTCTATGAGGTCGCCCCTCAACCTCCGTCGTTCCAGTGAGAACAAACCAAGTTTCTCCAACCTCTCTTCATAGCTAATGCCCTCCATAACAGGCAACATCCTGGTAAATCTTTTCTGTACTCTCTCCAAAGCCTCCACATTCTTCTGGTAGTGTGGCGACCAGAATTGAGCACTATATTCCAAGTGCGGCCTAACTAAGGTTCTATAAAGCTGCAACATGACTTACCAGAGCAGTACTCGAGTCAGATTTGAATCCCTCCACAGGCGATGTTGGAATTTAAATTCAATATAAATCTGGAATTTAAAGTCTAAGTATGACCATGACCCACTTGATTCACTAATGTCCTTTAGGGAACAGAATTTGCTGCCCTTACCTGGTCTGGCCTACATGTGAATCCAGATTCACAGCAATGTGGTTGACTCTTAAATGCCCTCTGAAATGACCTAGCAAGCTACTCTGTTGTATCAGACTGCTGCAGAAAATTGGAATGAAACTGGATAGACCATCTGACGTTGACTTAGGCACCAGAAATGACAACAGCAAACACAGCGCTGTTGACCCTGCAAAGTTCTCCTAATGGACATCTGGGGGTTTGTGTCAAAATTGGGAGAGGTGCCTTACAGACTAGTCAAGCAACAGCCTGACATCGTCAGACCACAGAACCATAGAAAATTACAGCTCAGAAACAGGCCTTTTGGCCCTTCTTGTCTGTGCCGAACCATTTTTTGCCTAGTCCCACTGACCTGCACTTGGACCATATCCCTCCACACCCCTCTCATCCATGAACCCGTCCAAGTTTTTCTTATGTTAAAAGTGACCCCGCATTTACCACTTTATCCGGCAGCTCATTCCACACTCCCACCACTCTCTGCGTGAAGAAGCCCCCCCTAATATTCCCTTTAAACTTTTCTCCTTTCACCCTTAACCCATGCCCTCTGGTTTTTTTCTCCCCTAGCCTCAGCGGAAAAAGCCTGCTTGCATTCACTCTATCTATACCCATCAAAATCTTATACACTTCTATCAAATCTCCCCTCAATCTTCTACGCTCCAGGGAATAAAGTCCCAACCTATTCAATCTCTCTCTGTAACTCAGCTTCTCAAGTCCCGGCAACATCCTTGTGAACCTTCTCTGCACTCTTTCAACCTTATTTACATCCTTCCTGTAACAAGGTGACCAGACACAAGGAATCATACCTTACAGACAGCATCCCTGACACCATATTACCACCCCTGATTAGGTCCTGTACCACCAGCAGTGTCACACACAGAGAGGCTCCCTTATGCTGTGGAGCTTGGTCCTTGTTATCCTGTGGTTGAGGGTGTGCACCACTGTCCATGGCTTTATCCTGCTAGCCCCCACTCTGTGTGTTATCCTTTCATTATCCCTACGAAGAGAGATGTCGAATGCAACATTTACAACCAAGTGTAATTGATAATTGATATTCCAAACCAGTTGTAATATTTGTTGGTCTTTTCTATATGTATATACAGAAACATAATTGCTGTACTGTACCAATCCTTGAAGATTTGTTGAGTTCTTTATAAAAATGGGGAGGAGGTATCTTCAATAAAAATATTTTTAAAAAACCGAAAATGGGCAGTAATTCGGATTCAATATTTTTAAATTTGACCTTCCCGCCCTACCCAAACACACCCACTTCTTTTGGAGAAGTTGTGGGGAGGCTAAAATTACCCCCTTTTCAGAATTTGCCACAGCAAAGCCTCTTTAATTTTTAAATTATATCTTGTCTGAATAAATAGTCCAGGAAGTTAAGTTGGGTATATGAGGAAGGATATATTGGCATTGGAGGGAGTGCAGAGAAGGTTCACCAGGTTGATACCGGAGATGAGGGGTTTGGATTATGAGGAGAGGCTGAGGAGATTGGGTTTGTACTCGTTGGAGTTTAGAAGGATGAGGGGGGATCTTATGGAGACTTATAAGGTAATGCGGGGGCTGGATAGGGTGGAGGCGGAGAGATTCTTTCCACTTAGTAAGGAAGTTAAAACTAGAGGACACAGCCTCAAAATAAAGGGGGGTCGGTTTAAGACAGAGTTGAGGAGGAACTTCTTCTCCCAGAGGGTGGTGAATCTCTGGAATTCTCTGCCCACTGAGGTGGTGGAGGCTACCTCGCTGAATATGTTTAAAGCGCGGATGGATGGATTCCTGATCGGTAAGGGAATTAAGGGTTATGGGGATCAGGCGGGTAAGTGGTACTGATCCACGTCAGATCAGCCATGATCTTATTGAATGGCGGGGCAGGCTCGAGGGGCTAGATGGCCTACTCCTGCTCCTATTTCTTATGTTCTAACAGAACCTGCAATTGATAGTTTGGTTCTTGAACGCACCATGTCATTAAGGGAAGTGTGTGAAATATTCACTTTGGAACACTCCTGGCACCTGGAAACTTTTGCACGTCATAGGGCGAATAATCCCATGGTCACTTTGACATGAAGGGATCAACCATTTGTGGCTACATGTGGTCCAGAATATCTCGATCTCTTTCCATACTTTTTAAGGCCCCAGGAAAAAATATAGTTAGTTCATTCAGGCATGATAATGTGGATGGAAAATCCCGACCTTGTTTATGAAAGGGTGTGCAGGATCATGTCTTGCTCAATCCTTGATGTCAGTTTAGGATCTTAATTTTGTTTCCCATAAAGTTGCATTTTTTGTGATCTGTTGACTGTTTTTGTCTTAAACAGTTGTACTGAGTTTCAGTATTTCCAGTTGGTGAGTTTCAAACAGTTTGCTCTAATTTATTTAGTCCTGTTTATCAATAATCCTTTAATCTTGGCGTACGTTAGTTGCCTTGTTTTTTTTTACATCTGTCCTCCAAGGCTTTTGCTAGATTTTCTGCCTGCTCTGGGCATTAGATAAATTGACCAATGTTCTTGCCACTGATCACTGGCCACTATGTGCTGGAAATGCTTTTGTTTAAATGTTGGGGATGTCTTTCATGGTCAATTAACCCATCAGTACTTGCAGGTCTGCATGGGTGAAATATTTAAAGGTTGTCAAAATTGCTTATTTCAAAGCAAAAAGGAGTAGGAGTAGTGAGAGGGAAGAGAGATAATCTAGCAATATAGTTTTGCAAATCATGTTTTGTGTTTTGGTATTTTTTAGTTGAATTTTAAAAATAAATTTGTAGTTAAAGGAAACTTCCTCCCTCAAAAACCAGAGAAGTGGTACTGCTGCACAACTTCCCATGATTACTGTGGATGATGCTAACTTTTCTGTTGCAATGCTCATGTCCAAGTAGCATGTAATCAGTTCCTGATTACAAAACTGGATGCTAACATTCCAGACTGATCAAAGTGTGTGTAGGTTGTAATGTCAAAATATTGACAAGTGTGATTTAATCCTATAAGAAAAAGCACAATTGTTATGAACTTTAAAAAAAATTAAAACTGCAGCTTTAGTTATTGTGTCACTTGCAGAATCTATTGGGTACGTCCAGCCTGTTCTGCCATTCAGTCAGAATATGGCAGATATGAATCCTTGGTTCTTTAACCTTTAACAATTATATCTATCTCCGTTTTGGAATTACTAGTTGACCTCGGCTCAACCCAGGGGCACAGACACTAGTTTTTTTAAAGTTTAATTATTAGTGTCACAAGTAGGCTGACATTAATACTGCAACAAAGTTACTGTGAAAATCTCCTAGTTGCCACACTCCGGTGTCTGTTCAGGTACACTGAGGGAGAATTTAGCATGGTCAATGCACCTAACCAGCACATCTTTTGGACTGTGGGAGGAAACCGGAGCATCTGGAGGAAACCCACGCAAACACGGGAAGAACGTGCAGCCTCCACACAGACAGCTAATAGCAAAAAAAGTATTGAGAAAAAACTTAGTTGCACAGTGAGTGGTTAGGACTTGGAGTTCATTAACTGAGAATGTGATGGAGGCAGGTTCAATCGAGGCATTCAAAAAGAAATTAAATAAATATCTGAGAGGTAAAAATTTGTGGGGCTACTGGGAAAATTCTAGGGAGTGGCACTTAAGTGAATTGCTCCTTCAGGGGGCCAGTACAGACAGGGACCAAATGACCACCTCCTATACTATAACTCGGCTATGATTTGAACAGCTTTTGATGGGACGGGGGAAGGGGGACATCCACAAAGCAAGTATATTGTTAGACATGAGCATTACTGATTGCATCCATGGAAACATTTGCACTGCCCACAGTAATCACAGAAATTTTATCTTTTGCTTCATGGGAAAGAAAAAAGCTTCTACAGATTTATTTTAAAAACTCACTCAATTAAGAAAAAACAAAATAACAATGATTTGCAAAACCATAATGCTTGGTATGTCTTTCTTCCCATCCAGAGTTCAAACTTTCTGTTACCATCTGTGTGGAGAGATCTCTGAACAGCCTAACTCAAATTTAGGATTATGCCCCCCTTGTTCTGAACTCTCCCACCAAAGAAATTAATTTCACTATCAACCATATGAAATCCTTAAATAAACTTAAAACAATTCCAAGTGTATTTTGTTAATACCGTTAGCATTATTCACAATGAATGAAATTATTCACGGTTGCATCATTCTTCATTTAAGTCCTATCTTGGAGACTAGTCATGACTTTAAATTACAATGTATTGAACTACTGTTTATTTCTTTACTGCATAGTGGTTAGTCCTTACCATGCATCTCAAGACCAAACACATCCCGCTGGAACAACTCATCAGCAGTTATCCCAACAGCCTCAACAGAACGCAGGCTTTGCACGCACAGGACAGGCTTTCTACAACAGCAGGGGCGTGTCACGTGGTGGCCCACGCAACGCACGAGGAGGAATGAATGGCTATCGGGGCCCTGCTAATGGATTCAGAGGTGTGAAACAGCTTCTTCTGTCTTGCATTTTGGGCATAATTTAACTGGTAAAGATTAGAACAAAAATTGTTTCCTGGTCAAACTGAAATATGTTCATGTATAGTATATAAAATGGGCCTGAATTTGCTGCAGCAGGACATCAATCAGTATCTGCCATGAGTTAGACTTGTCCCTGCACCCTTCCGTTCAAACATGGGCTTAGAAAGGTGCTTAAAAATGCAAGCTAATCACAGCAAAGTGAGGGAAGCAGGGCACCTGGGACTTGAATGAAGGGCAACCAATAGGGTATCTATCTAACCAATAAGATTAAAGAATTGGTAAAATAAACACAGGAAGGACTAAGAAGGAGTGTGGACCTAATATCCAGTCAGGTACAGAAGCAAAAATATGTTCACCATTAATAACTGCCCCTAAATATAATGCGATAACTATTAATTGCTTGTCCATAGCGAAGCAGTGAAATGTAAAAACGTTAACAGTGGATTGTGCAACTCAGGGAACATCTTCTGGATATTTGAACTTAACCACACATCTCCTCCTCCTCCTCCCCCAGTGAATTGTTTTAATTGTCCACCACCATTCTTGACTGGATGTGGCAGCACTGCAGAGCTTAGATCCGATCCATTAGTTGTGGGATCACTTAGCTCTGTCTATCACTCGCTGTTAATGCCGTTTGGTATGCAAGTAGTCCTGTTTTTTTAGCTTCGCCAGGTTGACACCTCACCTTTGGGTCTGCTTGGTGCTGCTCCTGGCATGCTCTCCTGCACTCTCTATTGAACCAGGGTTGATCCCTTGGCTTGGTGAAAATGGTTGAATTGTGGACATGCTGGACCATGAGGTTACACTTGTGCTGGTGTACAGTTCCACTGCTGTTGGTGGCCCACAGGCCTCATGGATGCCCAGTCTTGAGTTGCTAGATAGGTTCGAAGTCTGTCCCATTTAGCACAGTATAGTGCCCCACAACACAATGGAGGTTATTCTAATGTGAAGGCAGAACAAGGACTGTTCGTGGGTCACTCTTACCGATATTGTCATGGACAGATGCATCTGCAGCCGGCAGATTGGTATGGATGAGGTAGTAAGGAAAAAAGTAATAAAGTCTAATTTAGGGTTGCTGTTACTTGGAATGCACGGAGTGCTGCAAATAAGATTGATGAGTCGCCACGTGGATGTTGTGGCTGTAATAGAGACCTAGCTCAAAGAAAGACAGGACTGGTGTTAAGTATTCCTGGATACAAAGTGTTCAGGAAAGAATGGAGAGCAGGAGGGTAGCATTGGAGAGCATTACAGTGCTGGAGAGAGAGGATATCGCAGGGGAGTCTAAGATAGAATCTGTTTGGATAGAGCGAAGGAACAAAAAATGTAATTACATTGTTCAGTGTGGCAACTAATTAATGGGAAAAGACACAGAAGAATAAATTTGCCAGGAAATTGCAGAGAAGTGCAAAAACGAAGTGCAGCAGGATCTTGATCAATTAGGCCAATGAGCTGACAAATGGCAGATGCAGTTTAATTTAGATACATGCAAGGTGATGCATTTTGGTAGATTGAACCAGGGCAGGGCTTACTCAGTTAATGGTAGGGCGTTGGGGAGAGTTACAGAACAAAGAGATCTAGGAGTGCAGGTTCATAGCTCCTTGAAAGTGGAGTCACAGGTGGATAGGGTGATAAAGAAGGCATTTGGCATGCTTGGTTTCATTGATCGGGATATTCAATACAGGAGTTGGGACGTCTTGTTGAAGTTGTACAAGACATTTGTAAGGTCACGCTTGGAATATTGTGTACCGTTCTGGTCATCCTATTATAGAAAGGATATTATTAAACTAGAAAGAGTGCAGAAAAGATTTACTAGGATGCTACTTGATGTTTGAGTTATAAGGAGAGGCTGGATAGACTGGGACTTTTTTCTCTGGAGCGTAGGAGGCTGAGGGGTGATCTTATAAAGATCTATAAAATAATGAGGGGCACAGATCAGGTCGATAGTCAACATCTTTTCTCAAAGATAGGGGAGTCTAAAACTAGAGGGGCATAGGCTTAAGGGGAGAGATGCAAAAGTGTCCAGAGGGGCAATTTTTTCTCACACAGGGTGGTGAGTGTCTGGAATGAGCTGCCAAAGGTAGTAGAGGCAGATACAATTTTGTCTTTTAAAAAGCGTTTAGACAGTTACATGGGTAAAATCGGTATAGAGCGAAATGGGCCAAACGTGGGCAATTGGGACGAGCTTAATGGTAAAAACTGGGCAGCATGGACAAGTTGGGCCGAAGGGCCTGTTTCCATGCTGTAAACCTCTTCTGACTCTGAATTATCCTGATACTTAATGATCAGGGGCTGTAGCTCTCCAGTTTGGAACCTGACAGGTGGCAATCCTACCACATCTAGTCGTGAATGGTGGTGGATAATTAAACAACTAACTGGAGGAGGCTACACTGATGTCCCCATCCTCAATGATAGAGGAATCCAAAATATCAGCCCAAAAGCGAAGGCCAAATCATTTGCAATCATCTTCAGCCAGCAGTGTCCAGTTAATGGTCCATTGCAGCTTTCTCCTGAGGTCCCCAACATCGCGGATGCTAATATTTAGCAAATTCGATTCACTCCATGTGATATCAAGAAATGGCTACTAATAACATCCTGCAAATAATACAGAAGACTTATGCTCAAGAGCTAGCTGTGCTCCTAACTAAGCTGTTCCAGTACAGCTACGACACTGGCATCGACCCAGCAATGTAGAAAAGCCAGGTAAGTGCTGATCACATAAGCAGGACAACCCCAATCCAGCCAATTATCTTCCCTGCTCGATCATGAGCATAGATGTAAGGTGGCTTTAAGCATTTTAATTTATTTACAGAATGTGGGCATCGCTGGTTAAGCCAGCATTTATTGCCCATCCCTAACTGCCCTCTGAAATGGAGTGTAGTTACAAGACAACCATATTGCTGGAGTCAGGGGTTGTCCTGCATCGTCGATGGAGACGGGAGAGGTTCCGGAGGATTGCAGATGTGGTCCCTATATTCAAGAAAGGGAACAGGGACAGCTCGGGAAATTACCGACCGGTGAGTCTAACCTCAGTGGTTGGTAAGTTGATGGAGAGGATCCTGAGAGACAGGATTTATGATCATCTAGAGAAGTTTAGTATGATCAAAAGTAGTCAGCACGGCTTTGTCAAGGGCAGGTCGTGCCTTACGAGCCTGGTTGAGTTCTTTGAAAATGTGACCAAACACATTGACGAAGGAAGAGCGGTGGATGTGGTCTATATGGACTTCAGCAAGGCGTTCGATAAGGTCCCCCATGCAAGACTTCTTGAGAAAGTGAGAGGGCATGGGATCCAAGGGGCTGTTGCCTCGTGGATCCAGAACTGGCTTGCCTGCAGAAGGCAGAGAGTGGCTGTGGAGGGGTCTTTCTCTGCATGGAGGTCAGTGACCAGTGGAGTGCCCCAGGGATCTGTTCTGGGACCCTTGCTGTTTGTCATTTTCATAAATGACCTGGATGAGGAAGTGGAGGGATGGGTTGGTAAGTTTGCTGACGACACCAAGGTAGGTGGTGTTGTGGATAGTTTGGAGGGATGTCAGAAGTTGCAGCGAGACATAGATAGAATGCAAGACTGGGCGGAGAAGTGGCAGATGGACTTCAACCCGGATAAGTGTGTTGTGATCCATTTTGGCAGATCCAATGGGATGAAGCAGCAGTATAATATGAAGGGTACCATTCTTAGCAGTGTAGAGGATCAGAAGGACCTTGGGGTCCGGGTCCATAGGACTCTTAAATCGGCCTCGCAGGTGGAGGATGCGGTCAAGAAGGCGTACGGCGTACTGGCCTTCATTAATCGAGGGATTGAGTTTAGGAGTCGGGAGATAATGCTGCAGCTTTATAGGACCCTGGTTAGACCCCACTTGGAGTACTGCGCGCAGTTCTGGTCACCTCATTACAGGAAAGATGTTGAAGCCATTGAAAGGGTGCAGAGGAGATTTACAAGGATGTTGCCTGGATTGGGGGGCATGCCTTATGAGGATAGGTTGAGGGAGCTTGGTCTCTTCTCCCTGGAGAGACGAAGGATGAGAGGTGACCTGATAGAGGTTTACAAGATGTTGAGAGGTCTGGATAGGGTAGACTCTCAGAGGCTATTTCCAAGGGCTGAAATGGTTGCTATGAGAGGACACAGGTTTAAGGTGCTGGGGGGTAGGTACAGAGGAGATGTCAGGGGTAAGTTTTTCACTCAGAGGGTGGTGGGTGAGTGGAATCGGCTGACGTCGGTGGTGGTGGAGGCAAACTCGTTGGGGTCTTTTAAGAGACTTCTGGATGAGTACATGGGATTTAATGGGATTGAGCGCTATAGATAGGCCTAGAGGTGGGGATGTGATCGGCGCAACTTGTGGGCCGAAGGGCCTGTTTGTGCTGTGGCTTTCTATGTTCTATGTTCTATATGTAGGCAAGATTTCCTTCCCTAAAGGACATTAATGAACTAGATGGGTTTTTACAGCAATTAACAATGGCTTCATGGTCATTATTGGACTTCTAATTCCAAATTTTTATTGAATTCACGTTTCACCATCTGCCATGGGTCCCCAGATCTTGCCCTGGGTCTCTGGATTACTAGTCTAATGACAATACCTCTGTGCCACTGCCTTTACTATTCAGCAACATCTACAGAGCAGTGTCCTGCTCACTAATGCTCAGTTTGAGCCACTCAGCCCCTGACCTCATTACACCCTTGGTCCAAACATGAATTAAAGTATGAACTCGATGTGAAGTGAGAATAACTCTTTGAGATCAAGGCAGCATTTAACCAAGTGTAGCCTCATGGAGCCCTAGCAAAACTGGATTCAATGAAAATCGGGAAAAATCTCCATTGGCTGAAGTTATTGCCAGGATGTCTCTGAACGGACAGAAAGCATTCTGAAGCGAGAGGGTGAACAGCCAGAGGTCGTGGTACGTATTGATACGAACAACATAGGTAGGAAGAGTGATGAGGTCCTGCAGCAGCAGTTTAGGGAGTTTGCTAGAAAGTTAAGAAGCAGGACCTCTAGGGTTGTAATGTCAGGATTGCTCCCTGTTCCAAGTGCTAGTGAGGCTAAGAATAGGAAAATGGTGCAGCTCAACACGTGGCTAAACAGCTGGTGTAGGAGGGAGGGTTTCAGATATCTGGACCATTGTGGTCTCTTGCGGGGCAGATGGGACCTGTACAAGAAGGATGGGTTGCATCTAAACTGGAAGGACATAAACATTCTGGCCGGGAAGTTTGCTAGTGTCACACAGGAGGATTTAAACTAGTTTGGCAAGGGGGTGGGAACCAAAGCAAAGGTGAATTAGCTGAAGGGGAACCAGAAAGTAGGGCCAGTAAGATTCAGAGAAACAGCAGGCAGGGTGGGGTTTCTAATCAGAGGGTCTGGTGGACTGAAGTGCATTTGTTTTGATGCGAAAAGTGTAACAGGTAAGGCAGTTGAACTTAGAGCTTGGATTAGTACTAGAAACGACAATGTTGTTGCCATTACAGAGACTTGGTTAAGGGAAGGACAGGATTGGCAGCTTAACATTCCAGGATACAGATGTTTCAGGCGGGATAGAGGGGGATGTAAAAGGGGTGGGGGAGTTGCACCAGTGGTTAAGGAGAATATCACAGCTGTACTGCGGGAGGACACCTCGGAGGGCTCATACAGTGAAGCAATATGGGTAGAGCTCAGGAATAGGAAAGGTGTAGTCACAATGTTGGGGGTTTACTATAGGCCACCCAACTGCCAGCGGGAGATAGAGGAACAGTTATGTAGGCAGATTTTGCCAAGGTGTGAAAGTAACAGGATTGTTTTGGTGGGAGATTTTAACTTCCCCTATGTTGACTGGGACTCATTTAGTGCTCGGGGCGTGGATGGGACAGAGTTTGTAAGGAGCATCCAGAAGGGCTTCTTGAAACAGTATGTAGATAGTCCAACTAGGGAAGGGGCCATACTGGATCTGGTATTGGGGAATGAGCCCAGCCATGTGGGCGATGTTGCAGTTCGAGAACAGTGACCACAATTCAGTAAGCTTTAAGGTATTGATAGAATATAGAAAAACTACAGCACAAACAGGCCCTTCGGCCCACAAGTTGTGCCGAACACATCCCTACCCTCTAGACCTACCTATAACCCTCCATCCTATTAAGCTCCATGTACTCATCCAGGAGTCTCTTAAAAGACCCTATTGAGTTCACCACCACCACCCCTGACGGCAGCCGATTCCACTCGCCCACCACCCTCTGTGTGAAACACTTACCCCTAACATCTCCCCTGTACCTACCCCCCAGCACCTTAAACCTGTGTCCTCTCGGAGCAGACATTTCCACCCTGGGAAAAAGCCTCAGAGTCCACCCGATCTATGCCTCTCAACATCTTATACACCTCTATTAGGTCTCAAAGAACAAAGAACAGTACAGCACAGGAAACAGGCCCTTCGGCCCTCCAAGCCTGTGCCGCTCCTTGGTCCAACTAGACCAATCGTTTGTATCCCTCCATTCCCAGGCTGCTCATGTGACTATCCAGGTAAGTCTTAAATGATGTCAGCGTGTCTGCCTCCACCACCCTACTTGGCAGCGCATTCCAGGCCCCCACCACCCTCTGTGTAAAAAACGTCCCTCTGATATCCGAGTTATACTTCTCCCCTCTCAGCTTGAGCCCGTGACCCCTCATGATCGTCACCTCCGACCTGGGAAAAAGCTTCCCACTGTTCACCCTATCTATACCCTTCATAATCTTGTATACCTCTATTAGATCTCCCCTCATTCTCCGTCTTTCCAAGGAGAACAACCCCAGTCTACCCAATCTCTCCTCATAGCTAAGACCCTCCATACCAGGCAACATCCTGGTAAACCTTCTCTGCACTCTCTCTAACGCCTCCACGTCCTTCTGGTAGTGTGGCGACCAGAACTGGATGCAGTACTCCAAATATGGCCTAACCAGCGTTCTATACAGCTGCATCATCAGACTCCAGCTTTTATACTCTATACCCCGTCCTATAAAGGCAAGCATACCATATGCCTTCTTCACCACCTTCTCCACCTGTGTTGCCACCTTCAAGGATTTGTGGACTTGCACACCTAGGTCCCTCTGTGTTTCTATACTCCTGATGACTCTGCCATTTATTGTATAACTCCTCCCTACATTATTTCTTCCAAAATGCATCACTTCGCATTTATCCGGATTAAACTCCATCTGCCACCTCTCCGCCCAATTTTCCAGCCTATCTATATCCTGCTGTATTGCCCGACAATGCTCTTCGCTATCTGCAAGTCCAGCCATCTTCGTGTCATCCGCAAACTTGCTGATTACACCAGTGACACCTTCTTCCAAATCATTTATATATATATATATCACAAATAGCAGAGGTCCCAGTACAGAGCCCTGCGGAACACCACTGGTCACAGACCTCCAGCCGGAAAAAGACCCTTCGACCACTAGCCTCTGTCTCTTTTTGGCCAAGCCAGTTCTCCACCCATCTAGCCACTTCTCCTTGTATCCCATGAGCCTTAACCTTCTTAACCAACCTGCCATGTGGGACTTTGTCAAATGCCTTACTGAAATCCATATAGACAACATCCACGGCTCTTCCTTCATCAACCGTTTTTGTCACTTCCTCAAAAAACTCCACCAAATTTGTAAGGCACGACCTCCCTCTTACAAAACCATGCTGTCTGTCACTAATGAGATTGTTCCGTTCTAAATGCACATACATCCTGTCTCTAAGAATCCTCCCCAAAAACTTCCCTACCACGGACGTCAAGCTCACCGGCCTATAATTTCCTGGGTTATCCCTGCTACCCTTCTTAAACAACGGGACCACATTCGCTATCCTACAATCCTCAGGGACCTCACCCGAGTCCAAAGAAGCGACAAAGATTTCCGTCAGAGGCCCAGCAATTTCACCTCTCGTCTCCCTGAGCAGTCTAGGATAGATGCCATCAGGCCCGGGGGCTTTGTCAGTTTTAATGTTCCCTAAAAAACCTAACACTTCCTCTCTTGTAATGGAGATTTTCTCTAACGGGTCAACACCTCCCTCCGAGACACTCCCGGTTAACACGCCCCTCTCCTTCGTGAATACCGATGCAAAGTATTCATTTAGGATCTCCCCTATTCCCTTGGGTTCTAAGCATAATTCCCCTCCTTTGTCCCTGAGAGGTCCGATTTTCTCCCTGACAACTCTTTTGTTCCTAACGTATGAATAGAATGCCTTAGGATTCTCCTTAATCCTGCCTGCCAAGAACATCTCGTGACCTCTTTTTGCCCTTCTAACTCCCCGTTTGAGTTCTTTCCTACTCTCTCTGTATTCCTCCAGAGCTCCATCTGTTTTCAGTTGCCTGGACTTAACGTACGCCTCCCTTTTCATTTTAATCAGATCCTCAGGTTTCCTGGTTATCCACGGCTCTCAAATCCGACCTTTCCTATCTTTCCTTTTTACAGGCACATGCCTATCCTGCAGCCTTATCAATAGTTCCTTAAAAGACTCCCACATGCCAGACGCAGACTTACCCTCGAACATCCTCTCCCAATCAACATCCACCAATTCCTGCCTAATCCGGCTATAGTCAGCCTTCCCCCAATTTAGCACCCTGCCCGTAGGACAGCACTCATCCTTGTCATAAGAACATAAGAAATAGGAGCAGGAGTAGGCCATCTAGCCCCTCGAGCCTGCCCCGCCATTCAATAAGATCATGGCTGATCTGACGTGGATCAGTACCACTTACCCGCCTGATCCCCATAACCCTTAATTCCCTTACCGCTCAGGAATCCATCCATCCGCGCTTTAAACATATTCAGCGAGGTAGCCTCCACCACCTCAGTGGGCAGAGAATTCCAGAGATTCACCACCCTCTGGGAGAAGAAGTTCCTCCTCAACTCTGTCTTAAACCGACCCCCCTTTATTTTGAGGCTGTGTCCTCTAGTTTTAACTTCCTTACTAAGTGGAAAGAATCTCTCCGCCTCCACCCTATCCAGCCCCCGCATTATCTTATAAGTCTCCATAAGATCCCCCCTCATCCTTCTAAACTCCAACGAGTACAAACCCAATCTCCTCAGCCTCTCCTCATAATCCAAACCCCTCATCTCCGGTATCAACCTGGTGAACCTTCTCTGCACTCCCTCCAATGCCAATATATCCTTCCTCATATAAGGGGACCAATACTGCACACAGTATTCCAGCTGCGGCCTCACCAATGCCCTGTACAGGTGTATCAAGACATCCCTGCTTTTATATTCTATCCCCCTCGCAATATAGGCCAACATCCCATTTGCCTTCTTGATCACCTGTTGTACCTGCAGACTGGGCTTTTGCGTCTCATGCACAAGGACCCCCAGGTCCCTTTGCACGGTAGCATGTTTTAATTTGTTTCCATTGAGATAGTAATCCCATTTGTTATTATTTCCTCCAAAGTGTATAACCTCGCATTTATCAACGTTATACTCCATTTGCCATATCCTCGCCCACTCACTCAGCCTGTCCAAATCTCTCTGCAGATCTTCTCCGTCCTCCACACGATTCACTTTTCCACTTATCTTTGTGTCGTCTGCAAACTTCGTTACCCTACACTCCGTCCCCTCCTCCAGATCATCTATATAAATGGTAAACAGTTGCGACCCGAGTACCGATCCCTGCGGCACGCCACTAGTTACCTTCCTCCAACCGGAAAAACACCCATTTATTCCGACTCTTTGCTTTCTGTCGGATAGCCAGTCCCCAATCCACTTTAACACACTACCCCCAACTCCGTGTGCCCTAATCTTCTTCAGCAGCCTTTTATGGGGCACCTTATCAAACGCCTTATGGAAATCCAAAAACACCGCATCCACCGGTTCTCCTCCATCAACCGCCCTAGTCACATCTTCATAAAAATCCAACATGTTCGTCAAGCACGACTTTCCCCTCATGAATCCATTGTCCATTACTATCCTAAAGTTAACAGAGTTGTGGTCACTATTTGCCACATGTTCCCCTACCGAAACTTTGACGACCTGACCGGGCTCATTTCCCAGAACTAGGTCCAGTATAGCCTCCTCTCTAGTCGGCCTATCTACATACTGTTCCAAAGAACCTTCCAGTACGCATTTTACAAATTCCTCCCCGTCCGGACCCCCAGCTCTAAGCACTTTCCAGTCTGTGCCATCCTTCGTCTCTTCAAGGAGAAAAGACCGAGCTCCCTCAGCCTATCCTCATAAGGCATGCCACTCAATCCAGGCAACATCCTTGTAAATCTCCTCTGCACCCTTTCAATCTTTTCCACATCCTTCCTATAGTGAGGCGACCAGAACTGAGCGCAGTACTCCAAGTGGGGTCTGACGAGGGTCTTATATAGCTGCATCATTATCTTTATGATGTGGTGTTGTGAGACTCATTATCTTTATCCATCATTGATAATTGTAGTCCTCAAATTAAGGTGCTAAATTGGGGGAAGGCTAATTACAACAATATTAGACAGGAACTGAAGAATGTAGATTGGAGACAGATGTTTGAGGGCAAATCAACATCTGGCATGTGGGAGGCTTTCAAGTGTGAGTTGGTAGGGATTCAGGACCGGAACATTCCTGTAAGGATGAAGGATAACCTTGGATAACGAGAGATATTGTGAGCCGAGAGAAAAAGGAAGCATTTGTCAAAGCTAGGAGGCTGGGAACACACGAAGCAAGTGTGGAATACAAGGAAAGTAGAAAGAAACTTAAGCAGGGAGTAAGGAGGGCTAAAAGGGATCATGAAAAAGCGTTGGCCAGCAGGGTTAAGGAAAATCCCAAGGCTTTTTAATACATATATAAAGTACAAGAGGATAGCCAGGGAGAGGGTGGGCTGAATCAAGGATAAGGGAGGGAATCTATGCGTGGAGCCAGAGGAAATGGGCGAGATATTAAATGAGTACTTTGTGTCAATGTTCCCCAAAGAGAAGGACTGGATGGATGATGAGTCTGGGAAAGGATGTGTAGATGGTTTGAGTCATGTTGAGATCAAAAAGGAGGTGGTATTGGGGTTCTTGAGGAACATTAAGGTAGACAAGTCCCCAGAGCCTGATGGGATATACCCCAGAATACTGAAAGAGGCAAGGGAGGAAATTGCTGGAACCCTGAGAGAAATCTTTGTATCCTCACTGGCTACAGGGGAGGTACACACAGTAAGAAGTCTAACAACACCAGGTTAAAGTCCAACAGGTTTATCTGGTAGCAAAAGCCACTAGCTTTCGGAGCGCTGCTCCTTCGTCAGGTAAGTGGGAGTTCTATTCACAAACAGGGCATATAAAGACACAAACTCAATTTACAAAATATTGATTGGAATGCGAGTCTTTACAGGTAATCAAGTCTTAAAGGTACAGACAATGTGAGTGGAGAGAGCGTCAAGCACAGGTTAAAGAGATGTGTATTGTCTCCAGACAGGACAGTTAGTGAGATTTTGCAAGCCCAGGCAAGTCGTGGGGGTTACAGATAGTGTGACATGAACCCAAGTTCCCGGTTGAATCCATCCTCATCCGACCTCTCCAGCTACGTCGAGGGCATCCTGAAACCCATTGTCCAAAGAAACCCCAGCTTTTGTCGCGACACTACGGACTTCCTACAGAAACTCAGCAGTTGAACCAGGAGCACTCCTCGTCACAATGGATGTCTCGGCACTCTACACCAGCATCCCCCATGACGATGGCATTGCTGCAACTGCCTCAGTACTCAACGCCGACAATTGCCAGTTTCCAGATGCAAGTTTACAACTCATCCGTTTCATCCTGGACCACAATGTCTTCACCTTCAACAACCAGTTCTTCATCCAGACACATGGAACAGCCATGGGGACCAAATTCGCACCTCAATCTGCCAACATCTTCATGCACAGGTTCGAACAAGACCTCGTCACCGCACAGGACCTTCAACCGATGCAATACACTAGATACATCGATGACATTTTTTTCCTTTGGACTCATGGTGAACAATCACTGAAACAACTATATGATGACATCAACAAGTTCCATCCCACCATCAGACTCACCATGGACTACTGTCCAGAATCGGTTGCATTCTTGGACACACGCATCTCCATTAAGGACGGTCACCTCAGCACCTCACTGTATCGCAAGCCCACGGATAACCTCACGATGCTCCACTTCTCCAGCTTCCACCGTAAACACGTTAAAGAAGCCACCCCCGACCGACAAGCCCTCCATATACATAGGATCTGCTCAGATGACGAGGATCGCAACAGACACCTCCAGACACTGAAAGATGCCCTCATAAGAACAAAATATGGCGCCCGACTCATCGATCGACAGTTCCGACGCGCCACAGCGAAAAGCCGCACCGACCTCCTCAGAAGACAAACACGGGACACGGTGGACAGAGTACTGTTCGTCGTCCAGTACTTCCCCGGAGCAGAGAAGCTACGACATCTTCTCCGAAGCCTTCAACATGTAATTGATGAAAACGAACATCTCGCCAAGGCCATCCCCACACCCCCACTTCTTACCTTCAAACAACCACACAAGCTCAAATAGACCATTGTCCACAGCAAACTACCCAGCCTTCAGGAGAACAGTGACCACGACACCACACAACCCTGCCACAGCAACCTCTGCAAGACGTGCCGGATCATCGACACAGATGCCATCATCTCACGTGAGAACACGATCCACCAAGTACACGGTACATACTCTTGCAACTCGGCCAACGTTGTCTACCTGATACGCTGCAGGAAAGGATGTCCTGAGGCGTGGTACATTGGGGAGACCATGCAGACGCTACGACAACGGATGAATGAACACCGCTCGACAATCACCAGGCAAGACTGTTCTCTTCCTGTTGGGGAACACTTCAGCGGTCACGGGCATTTGGCCTCTGATCTTTGGGTAAACGTTCTCCAAGGTGGCCTGCACGACACACGACAACGCAGAGTCGCTGAGCAGAGACTGATAGCCAAGTTCTGCACACATGAGGATGGCCTCAACCGGGATCTTGGGTTCATGTCACACTATCTGTAATCCCCACGACTTGCCTGGGCTTGCAAAATCTCACTAACTGTCCTGTTTGGTGACAATACACATCCCTTTAACCTGTACTTAACACTCTCTCCACTCACATTGTCTGTACCTTTAAGACTTGATTACCTGTAAAGACTCGCATTCCAATCATTATTTTGTAAATTGAGTTTGTGTCTTTATATGCCCTGTTTGTGAACAGAACTCCCACTCACCTGACGAAGGGGCAGCGCTCCGAAAGCTGGTGGCTTTTGCTACCAAATAAACCTGTTGGATTTCAACCTGGTGTTGTGAGACTTCTTACTGTGTTTACCCCAGTCCAACTCCGGCATCTCCACATCATGACTACAGGGGAGGTCCCAGAGGATTGGAGAATAGCCAATGCTTTTCCTTTGTTTAAGAAGGGTAGCAAGAATAATCCAGGTAATTACAGGCCGGTGAGCCTTACATCAGTGATAAGGAAATTATTGGAGAGGGTTCTTCGAGACAGGATTTATTCCCACTTGGAAATAAGTGGATGTATTAGTGAGAGGCAACATGGTTTTGTGAAGGGGAGGTCGTGTCTCACGAACTTGATCGCGTTTTTTGAGGAAGTGACGAAGATGATTGATGAGGGTAGGGCAGTGGATGTTGTCTACATGGACTTCAGTAAGGCCTTTGACAAGGTCCCTCATGGCAAACCGATGCAGAAGGTGAAGTCGCGTGGGATCAGAGGTGAGCTGGCAAGGTGGATACAAAATTGGCTCAGTCAAAGAAGACAAAGGGTAGCAGTGGAAGAGTGCATTTCTGAATGGAGGGTTGTGACAAGTGGCGTTTCTCAGGGATCAGTGCTGGGACCTTTGCTGTTTGAAATATATATAAATGATTTGGAGGAAAATGTAATTGGTTTGATTAAGTTTGCGGATGACATAAAGGTTGGTGGATTTGCGGATAGCGATGAGGACCATCAGAGGATACAGCAGGATATAGATCAGTTGGAGACTTGGGCGGAGAGGTGGCAGATGGAGTTTAATCCGGACAAATGTGAGGAAATGCATTTTGGAAGGTCTAATACACATAGGAAATATACAGTAAATGGCAGAACCCTTAAGAGTATTGATAGGCAAAAGGATCTGGATGTACAGGTACACAGGTCACTGAAAGTGGCAATGCAGGTGGATAAAGTAGTCAAGAAGGCATAGGGCATGCTTGCCTTCATCGGCCGGGGCACTGAGTTTAAAAATTGGCAAGTCATGTTGCAGCTTTATAGAACCTTAGTTAGGCCGCACTTGGAATGTAGTGCTCAATTCTGGTCGCCACACTACCAGAAGGACGTGGAGGCTTAGGAGAGGGTACAGAAAAGATTAACCAGGATGTTGCTGGTATGGAGGGCATTAGCTATGAGGAGAGGTTGGAGAAACTTGGTTTGTTCTCACTGGAACAACGGAGAACATAGAACAGTACAGCACAGAACAGGCCCTTTGGCCCACGATGTTGTGCCGAGCTTTATCTGAAACCAAGATCAAGCTATCCCACTCCCTATCATCCTGGTGTGCTCCATGTGCCTATCCAATAACCGCTTAAATTTTTCTAAAGTGTCTGACTCCACTATCACTGCAGGCAGTCCATTCCACACCCCAACCACTCTCTGTGTAAAGAACCTACCTCTGATATCCGTCCTGTATCTCCCACCACGAACCCTATAGTTATGCCCCCTTGTAATAGCTCCATCCACCCGAGGAAATAGTCTTTGAACGTTCACTCTATCTATCCCCTTCATCATTTTATACACCTCTATTAAGTCTCCCCTCAGCCTCCTCCGCTCCAGAGAGAACAGCCCTAGCTCCCTCAACCTTTCCTCATAAGACCGACACTCCAAACCAGGCAGCATCCTGGTAAATCTCCTCTGCACTCTTTCCAGCGCTTCCACATCCTTCTTATAGTGAGGTGACCAGAACTGCACACAATATTCCAAATGTGGTCTCACCAAGGTCCTGTACAGTTGCAGCATAACCCCACGGCTCTTAAACTCCAACCCCCTGTTAATAAAAGCTAACACACTATAGGCCTTCTTCGCAGCTCTATCCACTTGACTGGCAACCTTTAGAGATCTGTGGATATGGACCCCAAGATCTCTCTGTTCCTCCACAGTCTTCAGAACCCTACCTTTGACCCTGTAATCCACATTTAAATTTGTCCTACCAAAATGAATCACCTCACATTTATCAGGGTTAAACTCCATTTGCCATTTTTCAGCCCAGCTTTGCATCCTATCTATGTCTCTTTGCAGCCTACAACAGCCCTCCACCTCATCCACTACTCCACCAATCTTGGTGTCATCAGCAAATTTACTGATCCACCCTTCAGCCCCCTCCTCTAAGTCATTAATAAAAATCACAAAGAGCAGAGGACCAAGCACTGATCCCTGCGGCACACCGCTAGCAACCTGCCTCCAATCCGAAAATTTTCCATCGACCACCACCCTCTGTCTTCGGTCAGACAGCCAGTTACCTATCCAATCGGCCAACTTTCCCTCTATCCCACACCTCCTCACTTTCATCATAAGCCGACCATGGGGGACCTTATCAAACGCCTTACTAAAATCCATGTATATGACATCAACTGCCCTACCTTCATCAACACACTTAGTTACCTCCTCAAAAAATTCTATCAAATTTGTGAGGCACGACTTGCCCTTCACGAATCCGTGCTGACTATCTCGGATTAATCCGCATCTTTCTAAATGGTCGTAAATCCCATCCCTAAGGACCCTTTCCATCAATTTACCAACCACCGAAGTAAGACTAACCGGTCTATAATTACCAGGGTCATTTCTATTCCCTTTCTTAAACAGAGGAACAGCATTCGCCATTCTCCAGTCCTCTGGCACCATCCCCGTGGACAGCGAGGACCCAAAGATCAACGCCAAAGGCTCTGCAATCTCATCCCTTGCCTCCCAAAGAATCCTAGGATACATTTCATCAGGCCCAGGGGACTTATCGACCTTCAGTTTATTCAAAACTGCCAGGACATCCTCCCTCCGAACATCTATTTCCTCCAGCCTATTAGCCTGTAACACCTTCTCTTCCTCAAAAACATGGCTCCTCTCCTTGGTGAACACTGAAGAAAAGTATTCATTCATCACCTCGCCTATCTCTACTGACTCCATACACAAGTTCCCACTACTGTCCTTGACCGGCCCTAACCTCACCCTGGTCATTCTTTTATTCCTCACATAAGAGTAAAAAGCCTTGGGGTTTTCCTTGATCCGACCCGCCAAGGACTTCTCATGTCCCCTCCTAGCTCTCCTAAGCCCCTTTTTCAGCTCATTCCTTGCTAACTTGTAACCCTCAATCGAGCCATCTGAACCTTGTTTCCTCATCCCTACATAAGCTTCCCTCTTCCTTTTCACAAGACATTCCACCTCTTTCGTGAACCATGGTTCCCTCACTCGGCCATTTCCTCCCTGCCTGACAGGAACATACCTATCAAGGACATCCAGTATTTGTTCCTTGAAAAAGTTCCACTTTTCATTAGTTCCTTTCTCTGACAGTTTCTGTTCCCAACTTATGCCCCCTAATTCTTGCCTAATCGCATCATAATTACCCCTCCCCCAATTGTAAACCTTAGGTTGAGGGGTGACCTGATAGAAGTCTACAAGATTATGAGAGGCATGGACAGAGTGGATAATCAGAAGCTTTTTCCCAGGGTGGAAGAGTCAATTACTAGGGGGCATAGGTTTAAGGTGCACGGGGCAAGGTTTAAAAAAGTTGTACGAGGCAGGTTTTTTTACAGAGTGGTGGGTGCCTAGAACTCGTTGCTGGGGGAGGATTGTAAGTGGATACAAAGAACAAAGAACAGTACAGCACAGGAAATGGGCCCTTTGGCCCTCCAAGCCTGTGCCGCTCATTGGTCCAACTAGACCATTCGTTTGTATCCCTCCATTCCCAGACTGCTCGTGATTATCCAGGTAAGTCTTAAACGATGCCAGCATGTCTGCCTCCACCACCCTCCTTGGCAGCGCATTCCAGGCCCCCACCACTCTCTGTGTAAAAAAACATCCCTCTGATATCTGAGTTATACCTCGCCCCTCTCACCTTGAGCCCGTGACCCCTCGTGATCATCACCTCCGACGTGGGAAAAAGCTTCCCACTGTTCGGTAGTGACTTTTAAGGGGCGTCTTGACAAATACATGAATAGGATGGGAATAGAGGGATAATTTTCTTTGTTCTTCGGGGTTTTGGTTCAGCATGGTCGGTGTAGGCTTGGAGGGCCAAAGGGCCTGTTCCTGTGCTGTAATTTTCTTTGTTCTTTGTAAAAATGAAGATGGTTGTGGTCGTTGAAGGGCAATCATCTTAGCTGCAGGACATCAGTGCATGAGTTCTTCAGGGTAGTGTCCTAGGCCCAAACATCTTCAGCTGATTCCCCAATGACTTTACCGCCATCTTCAGTTCAGCAGTGTACAAAGAACAATGCAGAACAGGCCCTTCGGCCCTCCAAGCCCGCGCCGCTCCCTGGTCCAAACTAGACCATTCTTTTGTATCCCTCCATTCCCACTCTGTTCATGTGGCTATCTAGATAAGTCTTATACGTCCCAGTGTGTCCGCCTCCACCACCTTGCCTGGCAGCGCATTCCAGGCCCCCCCCCTCTCTCACCTTGAACCTATGACCCCTCGTGAACGTCACCACCGACCTGGGAAAAAGCTTCCCACCATTCACCCTATCTATGCCTTTCATAATTTTATACACCTCTATTAGGTCACCTTTCATCCTCCGTCTTTCCAGTGAGAACAACCCCAGTTTACCCGATCTCTCCTCATTACTAAGCCCTTCCATACCAGGCAGCATCCTGGTAAACCTCCTCTGCACTCTCTCTAAAGCCTCCACGTCCTTCTGGTAGTGTGGCGACCAGAACTGGGCGCAGTATTCCAAATGCGGCTGAACCAACGTTCTATACAACTGCAACATCAGACCCCAACTTTTATACTCTATGCCCCGTCCTATAAAGGCAAGCATGCCATATGCCTTATTCACTACCCTCTCCACCTGTGACGTCACCTTCAAGGATCTGTGGACTTGCACACCCAGGTCCCTCTGCGTATCTACACCCTTTATGGTTCTGCCATTTATCGTATAGCTCCCCCCTACGTTAGTTCTACCAAAATGCATCACTTCGCATTTATCTGGATTGAACTCCATCTGCCATTTCTTTGCCCAAATTTCCAGCCTATCTATATCCTTCTGTAGCCTCTGACAATGTTCCTCACTATCTGCAAGTCCAGCCATTTTCGTGTCGTCCGCAAACTTACTGATCGCCCCGTTACACCTTCTTCCAGATCGTTTATATAAATCACAAACAGCAGAGGTCCCAATACAGAGCCCTGCGGAACACCACTAGTCACAGGCATCCAGCTGGAAAAAGACCCTTCCACTACCGCGGTGCAGAGGGTAGACAACTTAGAGGGGTCATGTACTGAGTCGCTGTGGGTGGAACTCAGAAACAGGAAGGGTGCAGTCACTATGCTGGGGGTGTACTACAGACCACCCAACAGCCCACGGGAAGTGGAGGAAAGGATATGTCAGGAGATTCTGGATAGGTGCAGAAAACATAGGGTTGTTGTAGTGGGGGACTTTAATTTCCCTGGCACTGACTGGAAAGTGCTTAGAGCTGGGGGTCCGGACGGGGAGGAATTTGTAAAATGCGTACTGGAAGGTTCTTTGGAACAGTATGTAGATAGCCCGACTAGAGAGGGGGCTATACTGGACCTAGTTCTGGGAAATGAGCCCGGTCAGGTCGTCAAAGTTTCGGTAGGGGAACATGTGGCAAATAGTGACCACAACTCTGTTAACTTTAGGATAGTAATGGACAAGGATGAGTGCTGTCCTACGGGCAGGGTGCTAAATTGGGGGAAGGCTGACTATAGCCGGATTAGGCAGGAATTGGTGGATGTTGATTGGGAGAGGATGTTCGAGGGTAAGTCCGCGTCTGGCATGTGGGAGTCTTTTAAGGAACTATTGATAAGGCTGCAGGATAGGCATGTGCCTGTAAAAAGGAAGGATAGGAAAGGTAGGATTCGAGAGCCGTGGATAACCAGGGAAATTGAGGATCTGATTAAAATGAAAAGGGAGGCATACGTTAAGTCCAGGCAACTGAAAACAGATGGAGCTCTGGAGGAATACAGAGAGAGTAGGAAAGATCTCAAACGGGGGGAGTTAGAAGGGCAAAAAGAGGTCACGAGATGTTCTTGGCAGGCAGGATTAAGGAGAATCCTAAGGCATTCTATTCATACGTTAGGAACAAAAGAGTTGTCAGGGAGAAAATCGGACCTCTCAGGGACAAAGGAGGAGAATTATGCTTAGAACCCAAGGGAATAGGGGAGATCCTAAATGAATACTTTGCATCGGTATTCACAAAGGAGAGGGGCGTGTTAACCGGGAGTGTCTCGGAGGGAGGTGTTGACCCGTTAGAGAAAATCTCCATTACAAGAGAGGAAGTGTTAGGTTTTTTAGGGAACATTAAAACTGACAAAGCCCCAGGGCCTGATGGCATCTTTCCTCGACTGCTCAGGGAGACGAGAGGTGAAATTGCTGGGCCTCTGACGGAAATCTTTGTCGCTTCTTTGGACACGGGTGAGGTCCCTGAGGATTGGAGGATAGCGAATGTGGTCCCGTTGTTTAAGAAGGGTACCAGGGATAACCCAGGAAATTATAGGCCGGTGAGCTTGACGTCCGTGGTAGGGAAGTTGTTGGAGAGGATTCTTAGAGACAGGATGTATGTGCATTTAGAACGAAACAATCTCATTAGTGACAGACAGCATGGTTTTGTAAGAGGGAGGTCGTGCCTTACAAATTTGGTGGAGTTTTTTGAGGAAGTGACAAAAACAGTCGATGAAGGAAGGGCCGTGGATGTCGTCTATATGGATTTCAGTAAGGCATTTGACCAAGTCCCACATGGCAGGTTGGTTAAGAAGGTTAAGGCTCATGGGATACAAGGAGAAGTGGCTAGATGGGTGGAGAACTGGCTTGGCCATAGGAGACAGAGGGTAGTGGTCGAAGGGTCTTTTTCCGGCTGGAGGTCTGTGACCAGTGGTGTTCCGCAGGGCTCTGTACTGGGACCTCTGCTATTTGTGATATATATAAATGATTTGGAAGAAGGTGTAACTGGTGTTATCAGCAAGTTTGCGGATGACACGAAGATGGCTGGAATTGCGGATAGTGAAGAGCATTGTCAGGCAATACAGCAGGATATAGATAGGCTGGAAAATTGGACGGAGAGGTGGCAGATGGAGTTTAATCCGGATAAATGCGAAGTGATGCATTTTGGAAAAAATAATGTAGGGAGGAGTTATACAATAAATGGCAGAGTCATCAGGAGTATAGAAACACAGAGGGACCTCGGTGTGCAAGTCCACAAATCCTTGAAGGTGGCAACACAGGTGGAGAAGGTGGTGAAGAAGGCATATGGTATGCTTGCCTTTATAGGACGGGGTATAGAGTATAAAAGCTGGAGTCTGATGATGCAGCTGTATAGAACGCTGGTTAGGCCACATTTGGAGTACTGTGTCCAGTTCTGGTCGCCGCACTACCAGAAGGATGTGGAGGCATTGGAGAGAGTGCAGAGAAGGTTTACCAGGATGTTGCCTGGTATGGAGGGTCTTAGCTATGAGGAGAGATTGGGTAGACTGGGGTTGTTCTCCTTGGAAAGACGGAGAATGAGGGGAGATCTAAGAGAGGTATACAAGATTATGAAGGGTATAGATAGGGTGAACAGTGGGAAGCTTTTTCCCAGGTCGGAGGTGACGATCACGAGGGGTCACGGGCTCAAGCTGAGAGGGGCGAAGTATAACTCAGACATCAGAGGGACGTTTTTTACACAGAGGGTGGTGGGGGCCTGGAATGCGCTGCCAAGTAGGGTGGTGCAGGCAGGCACGCTGACATCGTTTAAGACTTACCTGGATAGTCACATGAGCAGCCTGGGAATGGAGGGATACAAACGATTGGTCTAGTTGGACCAAGGAGCGGCACAGGCTTGGAGGGCCGAAGGGCCTGTTACCTGTGCTGTACTGTTCTTTGTTCTTTGTACCACCCTCTGTCTTCTGTGGCCAAGTAAGAAGTTTAACAACACCAGGTTAGAGTCCAACAGGTTTATTTGGTAGCAAAAGCCACACAAGCTTTCGAAGCTCTAAGCCCCTTCTTCAGGTGAGTGGGAATTCTGTTCACAAACAGAGTTTATAAAGACACAGACTCAATTTACATGAATAATGGTTGGAATGCGAATACTTACAACTAATCAAGTCTTTAAGAAACAAAACAATGGGAGTGGAGAGAGCATCAAGACAGGCTAAAAAGATGTGTATTGTCTCCAGACAAGACAGCCAGTGAAACTCTGCAGGTCCACGCAACTGTGGGCGTTACAAATAGTGTGACATAAACCCAATATCCCGGTTGAGGCCGTCCGCGTGTGTGCGGAACTTGGCTATCAGTTTCTGCTCAGCGACTCTGCGCTGTCGTGTGTCGCGAAGGCCGCCTTGGAGAACGCTTACCCGAATATCAGAGGCCGAATGCCCGTGACCGCTGAAGTGCTCCCCAACAGGAAGAGAACAGTCTTGCCTGGTGATTGTCGAGCGGTGTTCATTCATCCGTTGTCGCAGCGTCTCTACTGCCTCCCGAAGATACACAAGGCAAACACACCCGGCCGTCCCATCGTATCGGGCAATGGGACCCTGTGTGAGAACCTCTCCGGCTATGTCGAGGGCATCCTGAAACCCATTGTACAAAGAACCCCCAGCTTTTGTCGTGACACGACGGACTTCCTACAGAAACTCGGCACACATGGAGCAGTTGAACCAGGAGCGCTCCTCGTGACAATGGATGTCTCGGCACTCTACACCAGCATCCCCATGACGATGGCATTGCTGCAACGGCCTCAGTGCTCAGCGCCAACAACTGCCAGTTTCCAGATGCAATTTTACATCTCATCCGCTTCATCCTGGACCACAATATCTTCACCTTCAACAACCAGTTCTTCATCCAGACACACGGAACAGCCATGGGGACCAAATTTGCACCTCAATATGCCAACATCTTCATGCACAGGTTCGAACAAGACTTCTTCACCGCACGGGACCTTCAACCGATGCTATACACTAGATACATCGATGACATTTTCTTCCTTTGGACTCATGGTGAACAATCACTGAAACAACTCTATGATGACATCAACAAGTTCCATCCCACCATCAGGCTCACCATAGACGACTCTCCGGAATCGGTTGCATTCTTGGACACGCGCATCTCCATTAAGGACGGTCACCTCAGCACCTCACTGTACCGCAAGCCCACAGATAACCTCACGATGCTCCACTTCTCCAGCTTCCACCCTAAACACGTTAAAGAAGCCATCCCCTACGGACAAGCCCTCCGTATACACAGGATCTGCTCGGATGAGGAGGATCGCAACAGACACCTCCAGACGCTGAAAGGTGCCCTCATAAGAACAGGATATGGCTCTAGACTCATTGATCAACAGTTCCAACGCACCACAGCGAAAAACCGCACCGACCTCCTCAGAAGACAAACACGGGACACAGTGGACAGAGTACCCTTCGTCATCCAGTACTTCCCCGGAGCGGAGAAGCTACGGCATCTCCTCCGGAGCCTTCAACATGTCATTGATGAAGACGAACATCTTGCCAAGGCCATCCCCACACCCCCACTTCTTGCTTTCAAACAACCGCACAACCTCAAACAGACCATTGTCCGCAGCAAACTACCCAGCCTTCAGGAGAACAGTGACCAAGACACCACACAACCCTGCCACAGCAACCTCTGCAAGACGTGCCGGATCATCGACACAGATGCCATCATCTCACGTGAGAACACCATCCACCAGGTACACGGTACATACTCTTGCAACTCGGCCAACGTTGTCTACCTGATACGCTGCAAGAAAGGATGTCCCGAGGCATGGTACATTGGGGAAACTATGCAGACGCTGCGACAACGGATGAATGAACACCGCTCGACAATCACCAGGCAAGACTGTTCTCTTCCTGTTGGGGAGCACTTCAGCGGTCACGGGCATTCGGCCTCTGATATTCGGGTAAGCGTTCTCCAAGGCGGCCTTCGCGACACACGACAACGCAGAGTCGCTGAGCAGAAACTGATAGCCAAGTTCCGCACACACGCGGACGGCCTCAACCGGGATATTGGGTTCATGTCACACTATTTGTAACGCCCACAGTTGCGTGGACCTGCAGAGTTTCACTGGCTGTCTTGTCTGGAGACAATACACATCTTTTTAGCCTGTCTTGATGCTCTCACCACTCCCATTGTTTTGTTTCTTAAAGACTTGATTAGTTGTAAGTATTCGCATTCCAACCATTATTCATGTAAATTGAGTCTGTGTCTTTATAAACTCTGTTTGTGAACAGAATTCCCACTCACCTGAAGAAGGGTGTTAAGGATTTAGAGGAGTATACGGGATGTAGGAAGGAGCTTAAGAAGGAAATTAGGAGAGTGAGAAGGGGTCATGAGAAGACCTTGGCGGGTAAGATTAAGGAGAATCCCAAGGCTTTCTACAAATATGTCAAGAGTAAAAGGATGAGATGTAAAGGCATAGGACCCTTAAAAGGTGCAGGGGGAAAAGTTTGTGCGGAACCGTTAGAAATGGCGGAGGTGCTTAATGAATACTTTACCTCGGTATTCACGGTGGAAAGGGATCTGGGTGGTTGTAGTGCTGGTTTGCGGTGGACAGAAAGGATCGAGCATGTGGACATAAAGAAAGAGGATGTGTTGGAACTATTGAATGGCATCAAGGTTGGTAAGTCGCCGGGACCGGATGGGATGTACCCCAGGTTACTGTGGGAGGCGAGGGAGGAGATTGCGGAGCCTTTGGCGATGATCTTTGCATCGTCGATGGAGACGGGAGAGGTTCCGGAGGACTGGAGGATTGCAGATGTGGTCCCTATATTCAAGAAAGGGAACAGGGACAGCCCGGGAAATTACCGACCGGTGAGTCTAACCTCAGTGGTTGGTAAGTTGATGGAGAGGATCCTGAGAGACAGGATTTATGATCATCTAGAGAAGTTTAGTATGATCAAAAGTAGTCAGCACGGCTTTGTCAAGGGCAGGTCGTGCCTTACGAGCCTGGTTGAGTTCTTTGAAAATGTGACCAAACACATTGACGAAGGAAGAGCGGTGGATGTGGTCTATATGGACTTCAGCAAGGCGTTCGATAAGGTCCCCCATGCAAGACTTCTTGAGAAAGTGAGAGGGCATGGGATCCAAGGGGCTGTTGCCTTGTGGATCCAGAACTGGCTTGCCTGCAGAAGGCAGAGAGTGGCTGTGGAGGGGTCTTTCTCTGCATGGAGGTCAGTGACCAGTGGAGTGCCCCAGGGATCTGTTCTGGGACCCTTGCTGTTTGTCATTTTCATAAATGACCTGGATGAGGAAGTGGAGGGATGGGTTGGTAAGTTTGCTGACGACACCAAGGTAGGTGGTGTTGTGGATAGTTTGGAGGGATGTCAGAAGTTGCAGCGAGACATAGATAGAATGCAAGACTGGGCGGAGAAGTGGCAGATGGACTTCAACCCGGATAAGTGTGTTGTGATCCATTTTGGCAGATCCAATGGGATGAAGCAGCAGTATAATATGAAGGGTACCATTCTTAGCAGTGTAGAGGATCAGAAGGACCTTGGGGTCCGGGTCCATAGGACTCTTAAATCGGCCTCGCAGGTGGAGGATGCGGTCAAGAAGGCGTACGGCGTACTAGCCTTCATTAATCGAGGGATTGAGTTTAGGAGTCGGGAGATAATGCTGCAGCTTTATAGGACCCTGGTTAGACCCCACTTGGAGTACTGCGCGCAGTTCTGGTCACCTCATTACAGGAAAGATGTTGAAGCCATTGAAAGGGTGCAGAGGAGATTTACAAGGATGTTGCCTGGATTGGGGGGCATGCCTTATGAGGATAGGTTGAGGGAGCTTGGTCTCTTCTCCCTGGAGAGACGAAGGATGAGAGGTGACCTGATAGAGGTTTACAAGATGTTGAGAGGTCTGGATAGGGTGGACTCTCAGAGGCTATTTCCAAGGGCTGAAATGGTTGCTACGAGAGGACACAGGTTTAAGGTGCTGGGGGGTAGGTACAGAGGAGATGTCAGGGGTAAGTTTTTCACTCAGAGGGTGGTGGGTGAGTGGAATCGGCTGACGTCGGTGGTGGTGGAGGCAAACTCGTTGGGGTCTTTTAAGAGACTTCTGGATGAGTACATGGGATTTAATGGGATTGAGGGCTATAGATAGGCCTAGAGGTGGGGATATGATCAGCGCAACTTGTGGGCCGAAGGGCCTGTTTGTGCTGTGGCTTTCTATGTTCTAAGGGGCTTAGAGCTTCGAAAGCTTGTGTGGCTTTTGCTACCAAATAAACCTGTTGGACTTTAACCTGGTGTTGTTAAACTTCTTACTGTGTTTACCCCAGTCCAACGCCGGCATCTCCACATCATTCTGTGACCAAGCCAGTTCTCCACCCAGCTAGCCACCTCCCCCTTTATCCCATGAGATTCAATATAAGAACATAACATCAGAAATAGGAGCAGGAGTAGGCCATCTAGCCCCTCGAGCCTGCCCCGCCATTCAATAAGATCATGGCTGATCTGACGTGGATCAGTACCACTTACCCATCTGATCCCCATAACCCTTAATTCCCTTACCGATCAGGAATCCATCCAACCGCGCTTTAAACGTATTCAGCGAGGTAGCCTCCACCACCTCAGTGGGCAGAGAATTCCAGAGATTCACCACCCTCTGGGAGAAGAAGTTCCTCCTCAACTCTGTCTTAAACCGACCCCCCTTTATTTTGAGACTGTGTCCTCTAGTTTTATCTTCCTTACTAAGTGGAAAGAATCTCTCCGCCTCCACCCTATCCAGCCCCCGCATTATCTTATAAGTCTCCATAAGATCCCCCCTCATCCTTCTAAACTCCAACGAGTACAAACCCAATCTCCTCAGCCTCTCCTCATAATCCAAACCCCTCATCTCCGGTATCAACCTGGTGAACCTTCTCTGCACTCCCTCCAATGCCAATATATCCTTCCTCATATAAGGGGACCAATACTGCACACAGTATTCCAGCTGCGGCCTCACCAATGCCCTGTACAGGTGCATCAAGACATCCCCGCTTTTATATTCTATCCCCTTCGCAATATAGGCCAACATCCCATTTGCCTTCTTGATCACCTGTTGTACCTGCAGACTGGGCTTTTGCGTCTCATGCACAAGGACCCCCAGGTCCCTTTGCAAGGTAGCATGTTTTAATTTGTTTCCATTGAGATAGTAATCCCATTTGTTATTATTTCCTCCAAAGTGTATAACCTCGCATTTCTCAACGTTATACTCCATTTGCCATATCCTCGCCCACTCACTCAGCCTGTCCAAATCTCTCTGCAGATCTTCTCCGTCCTCCACACGATTCACTTTTCCACTTATCTTTGTGTCGTCTGCAAACTTCGTTACCCTACACTCCGTCCCCTCCTCCAGATCATCTATATAAATGGTAAACAGTTGCGGCCCGAGTACCGATCCCTGCGGCACGCCACTAGTTACCTTCCTCCAACCGGAAAAACACCCATTTATTCCGACTCTTTGCTTCCTGTCGGATAGCCAGTCCCCAATCCACTTTAACACACTACCCCCAACTCCGTGTGCCCTAATCTTCTTCAGCAGCCTTTTATGGGGCACCTTATCAAACGCCTTTTGGAAATCCAAAAACACCGCATCCACCGGTTCTCCTCCATCAACCGCCCTAGTCACATCCTCATAAAAATCCAACATGTTCGTCAAGCACGACTTTCCCCTCATGAATCCATGCTGCGTCTGATTGATCGAACCATTTCTATCCAGATGCCCTGCTATCTCCTCTTTAATAATAATATAGTGTAGTTGTTTGCTGATGATCAGTTAGATAGTCAATATCTTTTCCCAAAGATAGGGGAGTCTAAACAAGAGGGCATAAGTTTAAGGTGAGAGGGGAGAGATACAAAAGTATCCAGAGGGGCAATTTGTTTCACACAGAGGGTGGTGAGTGTCTGGAACAAGCTGCCAGAAGTAGTAGTGGAGGTGGGTACAATTTTGTCCTTTTAAAAAGCATTTAGACAGTTACATGGGTCAGATGGGTATAGAGGGATGTGGGCAATTGGGATTAGTTTAGGGGTTTTAAAAAAAAAGGGCGACATAGACAAGTTGGGCCGAAGGGCCTGTTTTCATGCTGTAAACCTCTATGACTATTGCAGCAAGACATGGACATGCACGTTTAGGGTGATAAGTAGCAAGTAACATTCGTGCAGCACAAGTGCCAGGCAATGACCATCTCCATCTATAAACAATCTAACTATCTCTTGCTGACATTTAATGGCATCTCCCTCTATGAACATCCTTGGAACTACCATTAAGTGGAAACTGAACTGGGCTAGCTGTAGAACTACTGTACCTGCGAGAGCAAGTTAAAAAATGTGAATTCTGTTGCCCGTAACTCATCATCTGACCCCCCCCCCTAAAAGCCTGATCACCACTGCAATGCACAAGTCTGGATTGTGATGGAATACTTTCCACTTGCCTGGATGAGTGCAGCTCCAACAACATTCAAGAAGCTTAACGCCATCCAGGACAAACCAGTTTGTTTGATCTGCACCCCTTCCATCACCTTAAAAATTCACTCCGTCCCCTGGTCGCAGCGTGTATCGTACGCAAGATGCACTGCAGCAGCTCACCAGTGCTGTTTCAACAGCACTTTCCAAACCTATGAGCTCTATCATCTAGAAGGACGGCCAGCAGAAGCATGGGGAAACCATCATCTGCAATTTCCCCTTCAAACAACACAACATCCTGACTTGGAACTATATTGTCATTCCTTCACTGCTACTGGATCAAAATCCTGGAAAACTCTTCGTGACAGTACTGCAGATGGACGGCAATAAAAGCAGAAAATGCTGTAACAGCTCAGCAAGTCTGGCAGTATTTGTAGAGATGTGCAAGGAGAGATTGAATGGGGTTAGGATTATATTTGCTGGAGTTCAGAAGAATGAGGGGGGATAGAATGGGCGGCATGGTGGCACAGTGGTTAGCACTGCTGCCTCACGGTGCCAGGGACCCGCGTTCAATTCTCACCTCGTGGCAGTGTCTGTGGAGTTTGCACATTCTCCTTGTGCCTGCGTGAGTTTTCTCCGGGTGCCCCAGTTTTCTCCCACAGTCCAAAAATGTGCAGATTAGGCTGATTGGCCATGCTAAATTGACCCTAGTGTCAGGGAGATTAGCAGGGTAAATATGAGGGGTTATGGGAATAGGGCCTGGGTGGGATTGTGTTTGGTACAGACTTGATGGGCCGAATGGCCGCCTCCTGTACTGTGCGGATTCTATGAAACCTATAAAATTCTAACAGGACTAGACAGGGTAGACGCAGGAATGATGTCCCTGATGGTGGTGGTGTCCAGAACAAGCTGTCATAGTCTGAGGTATTTACTGAGAAAACGGGCAAACTGGTAGGGAGGTCATGGAACCGTTACAGATTAAAGGGGAGGGGTTGCTCGCTGTCTTGAGGCAAATCAGAGTGGATAAATCCAGGACCGGACAGGGTATTCCCACGGACCTTGAGGGAAGCTAGTGTTGAACTTGCAGGGGCCCTGGCAGACATATTTAAAATGTCAGTATTCACGGGGGAGGTGCCGGATGATTGGAGGGTGGCTCATGTTGTTCCGTTGTTTAAAAAAGGTTCCAAAAGAAATCCGGGAAATTATCGGCCAGTAAGTTTGACGTCGGTGGTGGGCAAGTTATTGGAAGGTGTGATAAGGGATAGGATCTACAAATGTTTGGATAGACAGGGACTTATTAGGGAGAGTCAACATGGCTTTGTGCATGGTAGGTCATGTTTGACCAATCTATTAGAGTTTTCCGAGGAGGTTACCAGGAAAGTGGATGAAGGGAAGGCTACCTGGATTTCAGCAAGGCCTTTGACAAGGTCCCTCATGGGAGGTTAGTTAGGAAGGTTCAGTCGCTGGGTATACATGGGGAGGTAGTAAATTGGATTAGACACTGGCTCAATGGAAGAAGCCAGAGAGTGGTCGTGGAGAATTGCTTCTCTGAGTGGAGGCCTGTGACTAGTGGTGTGCCGCAGGGATCGGTGTTGGGTCCATTGTTGTTTGTCATCTATATCAATGATCTGAATGATAATGTGGTAAATTGGATCAGCAAGTTTGCTGATGATACAAAGATTGGAGGTGTAGTGGACAGTGAGGAAGGTTTTCAAAGCTTGCAGAGGGATTTGGACCAACTAGAAAAATGGGCTGAAAAATGGCAAATGGAATTTAACGCAGACAAGTGTGAGATATTGCACTTTGGAAGCACAAACCAAAGTAGAACGTACAGGGTAAATGGTAGGACTCTGAAGAGTGCAGTTGAACAGAAGGATCTGGGAATACAGGTACAGAATTCCCTAAAAGTGACGTCACAGGTGGATAGGGTCGTAAAGAGTGCCTTTGGTACATTGGCCTTTATAAATCGGAGTATCGAGTATAAAAGTTGGAGTGTTATGGTAAGGTCATATAAGGCATTGGTGAGGCCGAATTTGGAGTATTGTGTACAGTTTTGGTCACCTAGTTACAGGAAGGATGTAAATAAGGTTGAAAGAGTGCAGAGAAGGTTCACAAGGATGTTGCCGGGACTTGAGAAGCTGAGTTACAGAGAGAGATTGAATAGGCTGGGACTTTATTCCCTGGAGCGTAGAAGATTGAGGGGAGATTTGATAGAAGTGTATAAGATTTTGATGGGTATAGATAGAGTGAATGCAAGCAGGCTTTCTCCGCTGAGGCTAGGGGAGAAAAAAACCAGAGGGCATGGGTTAAGGGTGAAAGGAGAAAAGTTTAAAGGGAATATTAGGGGGGGCTACTTCACGCAGAGAGTGGTGGGAGTGTGGAATGAGCTGCCGGATAAAGTGGTAAATGCGGGGTCACTTTTAACATTTAAGAAAAACTTGGACGGGTTCATGGATGAGAGGGGTGTGGAGGGATATGGTCCAAGTGCAGGTCAGTGGGACTAGGCAAAAAATGGTTCGGCACAGACATAAAGGGCCAAAAAGCCTGTTTCTGAGCTGTAATTTTCTATGGTTCTAAACCACTGAGATGAGGAGAATCTTCTTCACACAGAGTGGTGAGTCTGTGGAATTCACTACCACAGAAAGCAGTTGAGGCCAAAACATTGTATATTTTCAAGAATAAGTTCGATATAGCTCTTGGGGTGAAGGGGATCAAAGGATATGTGGGAGGAGGTGGGGGAAGCAGGATTAGGCTGTTGAATTGGAAGATCAGCCATGATCATAATGAATGGCGGAGCAGGTTCAACTGGCCTACTCTTCCTATTTTTATGAGAGAGAAATAGAGTTAACTTTTCTTGGTCCAAATGACTCTGCAGTGAGAAATGAGGGATTTTAGATGGTTTAAGAGGAGCTGGAGCAAAAAAGGCCAACGATAGGTGGGAGCTAGGAGGGATTTGAATAAGATGTTATGGGCATAGGACAAAGGGAGTGTTCATGATTAGTATTCGAGACTAAAGGTGCTGATATTGGCATAAAGATAAGATAGCAGAAAATGTTAATAGCAGAACAAGGATCAGCACTTTGAAAACAAAACTTGAAAACAAGTGACAGATAGCCCTGTGGCAGGGGCCACAAAAAATTTATTTGGCGCAAAAAAATTGTATTTTTTTTAAAAAGTGATCAAGGTGGAGGAGAGAGTTCATAGTCTGAAATTGTTGAACTCATTAAGTCCAGAAGGCTGTAAAGTGCCAAATCGGAAGATTAAATGCTGTTCCTTCAGTTTGCATTGATGGACTGCAATTGTTCAAGGCGGCTCATCGTCTCCTCCTCAGCAGCAATGAGGGACGGGCATTAAATGGTGACCTTGCCAGCAATGTCTACATCACATGGAAGAATAATACCGCAGAGCTAAGACCTCTCTCTATATTTTAATAAAATATACATAAATTAGTCATGCTGGTATATATAGAATATTTAAAACTGGACAAAGGCTTTAAAATGACTGAATCTATTACTGGCTATGCCTCAAACACGAGGAACATCCTGGCATTTAGAACTACAATCTTGTTATCCCTGAAAATGTGCTAAAGACCCTGTGCTGGCAGAGACCAAATTCCAAAACACTATTTACATTTGTAGGGTCAGACCCAGCCAATGTAGACTGCCTGTCTAATAGGACAAAGGATTCTGAAATGTGTTTTGAAATTTTGACTTGACAGGCCAAATGGCCACCTTCTGCACTATAAGCATTCTGTGATTAACCTCAGACTTTGGCAGCAAATTCTTATCCATCTTAAGAGTTAAGGATAAAAGGCCAAGACAGACACAGTTTTGAATTTAAACTCCAAAATAACCCATATACTGTATAGCAAAAAATCTTAACATCAAGATGGGGGCTACTTTTTTTTGTATTTTAAAATGGCAAATGCTACATGGACTTGTATCGAATCAATTTTCACTCTTAAATACCTCTAACAACTTTGTTCAAATTGTAAACTATAATTTTCAAAATAATTTTTTGCTCATCAATGCCATCTCTAACTTCCCTTTCTTCTCAATCCTTAATGTTCTGTCACCCCTCAAGTGCATGCTCATCTCTGATATTCCATATTGGAATTCTTCAAATCTTCCTGTCATCAGCACTGCTGAAATGGCTCTTGTAAAAGTGATGTGATATCCTGTGACTCCTTGACCCGCCTGCAGCCTTTAACAAGGTTGACCACAACATATTTTCCAACACCTCTCCATAGCTATCCAGCTTTGTGGGACTGCACTCGTGGTTCCATTCTTATCTATCTAATCTGTAATTTTCAGATATGCTGATTACACGTGACTCTACCACCACCACCTCTGACTCTTCCACTATTATTGAATTATCAGATTGCTTATCCGACGTTCAGTACTAGAGAAGCAGACATTTCCTCCCAATTAAATATTGGCAAAACCAAAGCTATTGTCTTTGTTGCCCTGCTTCCAACATCTCTCTCCTTGGCAACTTTCTGATATTAAAGCTGACTGTTTGCATCTTTGGTGTCATATTTGATCCCAAGGTGAAAAACTGACCACTTATGCGTGATATCATCAAGGCTGCCTAATTCCACCTCCCTATCATCATCAAATTTGCCCCTCCCTCAACCCATCTGCTGAACCTTCATTCGTGCCTTGTTAGACTTCACTATTCCAGCACTGTCCTTATTGTCCTCACACACATGTACCATAAACTTCCAGTCATCCAAGATAACGTTGCCCTGTTTTTTTCACATTATATCTTGCTCACTTAACACCCCTGAGCTCACTGATCCACACTGGTTTCTGGTCAAGCAATGTCTTGAAAGTTGTCGTTCTTGTTTTCACAACCCTCCATGACCTTGCTCTCCTTTGTAATTTCCTGCAGCCCCAAAACCCTCCAATATATCTATGCTCATCATCTTGGGCATCTCCAATTTTAATCACTCCCCTGTTGGCAGCCATATCTTGAACTGCTTCCTCAACATCTCAAATTCTATTTGTATTTCTCCCATTAAAACACTTCTTCAAACCAAGCTTTTACTCGTATCGACTAACCTGGCCCCAGTATTTTAATTTATAACTGTGAAGCATTTTGGACCTATAAATATGTTCATAAATGACCAAAATGAAATGGCTCACAAGTTGCATCATAGTTTTGCTGAAATGATCCAGTTCAGAAAAATCCTTGTTAGTGTTTGATATTTGACTAAGTATGTATGTTTCAGGTGGATATGAAAGCTACCGCCCTACATTTTCAAACACTCCAAACAGTGGTTATGGACAATCTCCATTTTCTGCCCCTCGTGACTATTCGAACTCTGGCTACCAGCGTGTAAGTGTTCCTTCAGTTATTTTTAGCTGTCTACACTCCAAAAGCAGTCTGATGTGCTAGAAAATATCTAAAGTCAGTTTCAGAACGGATACTTAATTTTTGAGGACCCAGACTCTTAAGCAATGGATCAACAATGAGACTTTTTATTGGTTTGTGAGTATACGACTCAATAGTACCAGTCTGTTTTAGCGTTGAAATTATTTAGCAAACCATCAATCTCATCCCAGTGGCACAAAGGCCACTTAAATGTGAGAATGCACTCGAGGAAGAAAACCAAAAAATGAAAGCCTGAAGCACTTGTATTAGACGCATTAAAGAACCACATTTCACAACAGCAATGCACTGTCACTTTGGAAAATATATTGGTATTAGTGAAATGTAATGTTTTGCCTGGAGAACTTGTGAAATTGATCGAACCCTTGAAGTAAAAATTAAACAAATTCAGGGCAGCAAAACGAGTAATGGGCACATTGAATTCCAAGTCACAAATTATCTTTAGCTGTATATTAATGAAACTGCCAAGGCAACTGCTGAAAGTTTTTGTTAACTTGTAATTTATTAAACCTGATTCATTCACAATCTTGCATTTGCTGTTGTATAATAGCTTACCTCAGTTTGTCATTTCTGTTGAAGCCTGCAATTGTAGTGAAATATATTTTTTATTTCACCCTCCCACTTTTAATTATAACTAATTGTCAATGAAAGCTTCCAAGTAGGTTAGATGAAGGTAGATGAGTTCAAGGGCTATTAATTAATTAAGAACTCCATTTAACAAGATGAAAATATTTTCTAACATCCAAGCAGTTGGATTCAGTCACTTTAATTAATCTTAACACCTGCACAAACTTTGGAATTAATGTTCTCTTTAAGCAAACACCCCCCCCCACTGGCTATGCATTAGATGGTGAAATGCAATCTGAACTAGATGCCTGTGCTTTAGCAAAGGTTCTAACCAGTGTCTTTGGGAGAAAGATCTGAAGGTTTCTCGCTGGTTTAATTATACATTTAAGTCTCAATTTTGAATTAGAGTTCCATTATACTTTTTCCAGAAGTTTTTTTGAAACCAATATTCCCATGTCAGCAGATTTTGCCCTGAAGTAGCATGATCAAAATGTTCTGATGACAGTGAAACCCATAACCATTGTAACATGAATAAAGCTGAATGTTGGTCCAAATTGAATTTCTATAGATGTACATCTTTAAAACACACACCAATCCAGCCTCAGAATGCTGAGCTGAATGTTGACCCTGTTTGTTTTTCTTCAGTGGTTTAATTGAGGCTTGAAGGGGTTGTTATTGGTGCTGTCATCCTTGGTGGATAACTCTTAAACTAAAACACAAAGATGAACAATTTTGGATAAGATGCAAATTAAGGGAATTCTACATTGAGACACCCCACCTTATACCTCCACAAACCACAAAGATTGAACCCTTGGGCACTTCTGTGCACAATTTACACAAATGGCTTTGTAAGTGAAACTGGGTTATCAATCCTTTAACAGTAAACAGCCTTACTTTTTTGAGGGGTCCATTGTATTTCTGTCGGATTTGAAAAACGGAACTTAAGAGTATATATTGTTTTGTAGGACGGATACCAACAAAATTTCAAGCGTGGCTCTGGACCCGGTGGACCTCGGGGCACTCCTCGAGGTAATGCTCAAGTGATGCGCTCCTAATGAAGGACTGGAGAAAGTGAAATATTGGGCAGTGCTTAATTTTGTCTTTCACAGCGACAGTGCTGCTCCATTTTAGAGGGAGTTGACAAAGTAAAAATTTATTTGTAAAAGTAGGCCACACAAACTCTACTCAAATATCCTACCCAGAACATTTTTGTTGAAGCTTTAATCTTTGTTTTCACTCTGTCAGCTTCGAACAAAAATAACCCAGCTTTATAAATAACCACGTTCAGTTCTTGAGCAGAAACTGTTTCTGGTAGTTTGCATCTACATAGAGCGTAAGAGAGAGAGAGAGAGAGAGACGCCTGTGTTAAGAGAGCAAATGGTATGTCAGTTTTGTTCCTGAAAACTTGAAAATTCCTTAATTTATTTTTTTGTAAAAAAAAAAAGAAAAAGTTTCTTACTTCCATCTTTATGCTGCCGCCACTTGTCCCTTTCTGGGAATATTTTGATAAAGTTCATTTGCGGATGTTTGATTCACTGGTTTTTAAACTTGAGGCTGTATTTCTTTTTCTTCTCTGCCTTTCAGAGCTCCCGAGAAGTCTGAGTTTGTAAATTGATGTTGCTGCATCAGAGAAAGTTTCAATAAAGATGTGTTGCACACTTGCAGCTTGTTGCTGATTTCTTTTTGTCTTGTGGAGTCTGCCTTTTCCTCTGTCCGTTTCCATTCGTTCACTCTGGCTTTCTGGGAAATTAGCTGCATTTCGAGCAGTAAGGCACAGTTTGTTTTTGCAAGTTTTCAAATTCTAAGAGTATAGTTGCTGAAAAATCACATTTAACTAATTAACACTGCATGTTAACTTTTTACTGATGCAGTTGCTGATTTATGAATAGAAGTTTGTGACATTCTTGGTTTCTGTTTCTGCTGCTTTTAGTGAAAGGGCAGAACATTGGTACATGATCTTTTGAGCCATAAGATCTGTAGTTCAGTGATGATGCAACTCAACCAAATATCAGTAAATGTGTCATTTGTATAAAATGCATTCCTCTGGTGGTTTTGAAGATGAGGTTGATTGTTGTAACAAATCTGATGTACGCTATAGTTGCAAGTGTTTTTGATCTGCTGATAGCAGTCATCTTAGTAGCTTGTTACTAGGATAATCGTTAGGAATCATAGGACTGAAAGCTGTTAAGTCATTGTAATGTGTAATAATTGAAAGCCAACCTCTTGTCATCAGAAATGTGATGTAGATCCTCATTAATTTATTGGCTTGGTTTACTTAGCACCATATTCTCTAAATATAACCATTCTCTCACCCCACTGTGTTTGTCACAGAGTTTAATTAAGTACAATTCAGCTGGACAAAACACACAATTTTTTCCTAATGGAACAAAGGGCAAAATGAGACTGGGAAATAATTTAATTGATGATTGATTAATATACTGCATTTCTTTTGAAGGCTGCTTGGTGGCAAAATGTTCTATTTCAAATTTGGTGTTCCAATTATTATCATGCAGTCATAATTTTAGAGGATTTTAAAATTATTCTAATCCACTCAGTTGAGAACTACATGGTAATTCAAGCTGAAAATTAGTTGTATGCATTAATAGAACGTCTACATGCCTTCTGTATGAAGACATTTGTGTACTGCACAGTTTGGTCTTGTTAATGTCATATGACATGTTATATGTTTATGATGTTTGGTTTTAGTACATGTTGGTGCTTTATGAAGTAACAGCATGAACTATGATATAGATCCATTTTATATATAAAATATTTATTATATATACACTTGTTTGCGCTGGTGCCGTACACTTAACAATAGAAACAAGTAGAATTCTTAATTTGGATACAGTTTACAGTTCCTGAAAATTCATGGATTCTTTTTCTTCAAAGGCATATGAATCCTTAGTAATTACTGTTGCAAGAAATGCAGCTAATTTTCTTAAGATCTGATACAATTACATTTTGCATTTGCGTGCCAGCATTTGGCTTTAACTGAAAATTATGGTCACGAGATTCACAACAGAGTTGTATGTGCTTGATCTGTCCTATTGTACAGCATTGTGACTTATCTACTGACGTCCCCTTGAAGTAGAATTTTGGTTAACTTTCATTGGGCAATTCCTCTTTTGGGTTATTGTACTGATTTAAATTTTTCAGTTCACACATTGGCAGTGGAACCCACGGTGGCACAGTGGTTAGCACTGCTGCCTCATGGTGCCAAGGACCCGGATTCGATTCCCGGCTTGGGTCACTGTCTGTGTGGAGTTTGCACATTCTCCCTGTGTCTGCATGGGTTTTCTCTGGTTTCCTCCCACAGTCCAAAGATATGCAGGTTAGTTGGATTGGCCGTGCTAAATTACCCCTTCGTGTCAGGGAGACTAGCTAGGGTAAATATATGGGGTTATGGGGATAGGGCCTGGATGGGATTGTGGTCGGTGTAGACTCGATGGGCCGAATGTCGTCCTCCTGCACTGTAATATAAGATAGGAGCAGAATTAGGCCACTCGGCCCATCGCGTCTGCTCCACCATTCAATCATGGCTGATATTTTTCTCATCCCCATTTCCCTGCCTTTTTCCCTTAACCCCTGATTGCCTTATTAATCAAGAACCTATCTATCTCTGTCTTAAAGACACTCAATGACCTGGCCTCCACGGCCTTCTGCGGCAAAGAGTTCCACTGTAAGATTCTATAATTCAGCAGCCTTTAAATTTTAACATCAGAATTCTATTGAGTAATAGAGAATAAAGTATACAAAATCTAATTATGTTGGTAAGTGTTTTTGGAATTGCTGCACATGGGTAATTCAGTTGTGAATATCACAAGTTGAGGGTTGGACTAATTGAAACCCAACCTGATAAATTGGTTCTTTCTGAAATTTCTAAATTTCCTATAGTTAATAACACTTGCGGAATCCACATTCTAGCTACGTGAAGTTGAAATGGCTGCCCACTTCCTGACTTTGCTTTTGGCTTAACTAATGTGAGCAATTTCAATGCAATATGCCTTCCATGTTGTGCTTTTTTTTAAAAAAAAAGGTTGAAGCGCGAATGTGTCAACTGTCACTCTAAGTCTTAACTAATTGTCTAATGCCTTATTTTCGTCCCTCTTTAATAACTCAACATCACCCCCTTGCCCAGACAAGATAATGCCTTTCAACACTTGAACTCATCTATTTAATGCACTGTGAATACAAGTAGAATTTTTGAGCTGCACATTGATTTTGCAGGGCAATGTAGAGTGGATGAACTTGCAGTTCTAAAGTGCTCAGTGATATATTCTGAATGTTAAATTGCCAATCTTGCCCCAACTTTCTCATGGTTTCAACCAGTGGTGGACAGTCTGCGGCCGGGGCACCACATGGGGCCCATCCGTGTTCTGAATATGGCCCATGAGACATTTTGTTGACTGTTGCTCACGCACAGGGTTGCCAAATTCCACTGGTTTCCATCCATGTAGTTTCTTTTCCTACCGATATGACTGAAGCGATGCACACACACAAAGCGAGTGTAAGTGGGGTGCATGCTGACTGCACACAATGTTGACCGTGAGAGTCGTGAGCTCCCTTTGCTTCCAAAGTGTCGATGTTTCTTTTGTTTTTACTATTTAAAGTTGATAGTTTAATTATAAATGATTAAGCATTTTCTGTAACTCGTTGTGAAATATTTTACGTGTATTAAATGTGTTTAATCTTATTCATGAAACAAAACGATTTCAATTTTATGGCCCTCTGAGATTAAGGAGGGCCACTCATGCAGCCCGCTCATTAGCCTAGGTTGCCCATCACTGATAAACATTGCAAGCACAAGCTAGCTAACCTGAAGTGGACATTTTGGAGGAAGCTGCATCAACCAAGCCAGCATTCTTACAGTGTGAATCTACTTTAGGGGTAAGCTAATAGCTGTGGTCCAGACTGTGTTGCAAATATAATGGGTCTTCAGGGCATTTACGGAAATATGTCAGCTGCACATTTAATGTATGATGTTGCTTTGCTACTTAGAGTAATTAAAGAATACAATACTTCCATTTGGAACATGAGGGGAACTTTTTATTTTTGAGTATTTGAAATGTATCCAATTCCAAAAAATACTTCTGCCCTGATTATTCTGACTGAGTTGTAACTGTTTGCACTTGTGCCTAGAATGTTGTCCTGGTGATATCTGGGGGATTTTTGTGTTTTCTTTGTGTACTTGGACCAGTAATAAAGCACTTCAAAGTATCTTAGACACTTTAAGCCATTTGTTTATTGGTTTAAGTAAGTGGTCCTGGAATGTAAAGAAGCCTAAGATCCTCAAGGCAAGTTATTTCAGCTGCTGTAATAAGGACTTATTGATTATCTCATTTATGGCATTTTTGGTATACCATTCAAAATAAATGTGGGTTTTGCAATTTGTTATATTTTCAAGCTATTTTGTGCAATGTGGTAGATATCCAGTATTACTTATCTTTCAACTTTTATATGAATTAGATGCCAGCATTGAACTTTAGGCAGCAATTAGCCGCCTTTAAATGCTGCTGTGCCAGAAAAAATGCAGTTGAAAGATAAATCGCTCTTGCTGCCATCTGGTATATAATGTCACTGAAGTATTTATCTTGTAACATTAGTAACTAGATGGGTGTTTTTTTTGAGCTGGTACGCAGATCATATGTAACTTAATGTTTTGCAGTTGATTGGTGTATAGATGAACTAAGATGAGGTTTGAAGTGAATAATGAGAAAGTGGTATGTATCTTTGCAGTTTTTCTAGGGTTGATATTGTAAGAATGGGTATTAACTAGACTTGTATGGTTTGAATAGCTGGCAAGAGTAATTTTTGAATATCAGTAATGTGACTCAGTTCTGAATGTGACGATGCATTTTAATGCACAAACCAAATTATCCTAAATAAGTCTAATTTGAATTTTCTTTGGAATAGTTAGCTCTGGCATTAAGTCCTCCAGTATTAATGCCTACACAGATGGGATTCTGCAAAAAGAGAGAATTATTTTTCCAGTTTTGGGCTCTCGTTGTCAAGAAAGAACTAATTAAACAGTAACTCATTAGTCAGTGTAGTCATGCCAGAGATAAAGGGTGTGGTTTGGCGAAGTCGGTATTTTCAGACTAAGTTATCCTTACTGGCTTTTAATTTAGTATAAATTTCCAAAGTGACTTTGTTAACTTAATTATTCAGTAAAGAAAATACTTTCCCATGAGATTAACAACAGTAAAAATGTTGAATGCTCCTTGATAATTTAGAGTCATAAGGTTTTACAGCATAGAAGCGGGCCCTTCAGCCCCTTGTGTCTGTGCTGGCCATTACGCACCCATCCATTCCAATTCCATTTTTCTGCACTGAGTTCGAAGCCTGTATGCTATGGCATTTCAAGTGCTCACCTAAATGCTTAAAAATTTTTCCCTCGAATCCCCTCTAAATCTCTTACCCATTACCTTAAATTTATGCCCCCTTGTTATTAACCCCTCTACTAAGGAGAAACATTTCTTCCTATCTACCGCATCTATGTCCTTTTTGTGCACCTCGATCAGGTCCCCCCTCAGCCTTCTCTGCTCTAAGAAAAACAACCCCTACCTAACCAGCTGAAAAACAACCTCTACCTAACCAGCTGAAAAACACCAGCCCAGGCAACATCCTGGTGAATCTCTTGTTCACCCTTTCTAGTGCAATCACATCCTTCATATAGTGTGGCGACCAGAACTGCACACACTACTCCATAGAACCATAGAAAATTACAGCTCAGAAACAGGCCTTTTGGCCCTTCTTGTCTGTGCCGAATCATTTTTTGCCTAGTCCCACTGACCTGCACTTGGACCATATCCCTCCACACCCCTCTCATCCATGAACCCGTCCAAGTTTTTCTTAAATGTTAAAAGTGACCCCGCATTTACCACTTTATCCGGCAGCTCATTCCACACTCCCACCACTCTCTGCGTGAAGAAGCCCCGCTAATATTCCCTTTAAACTTTTCTCCTTTCACCCTTAGCCCATGCCCTCTGGTTTTTTTTCTCCCCTAGCCTCAGCGGAAAAAGCCTGCTTGCATTCACTCTATCTATACCCATCAAAATCTTATACACCTCTATCAAATCTCCCCTCAATCTTCTACACTCCAGGGAATAAAGTCCCAACCTATTTAATCTCTCTCTGTAACTCAGCTTCTCAAGTCCCGGCAACATCCTTGTGAACCTTCTCTGCACTCTTTCAACCTTATTTACATCCTTCCTGTAACTAGGTGACCAAAACTGTACACTAGCTGTAGCCTAACCAGCTGTAGCCTAACCAGTATTTTATACAGCTCCATCAAAACCTCCCTGCTACTTCATTCTATGCCTCTGATAAAAAGGGAACATATCCCAAATGCCTTTTTAACCACATTTACCTACCTTTTCTGCTGCCTTCAGGGGCCAATGGACATGCACCTCAAGGTCTCTCTGCTCCTCTGTATTTCCTAGCATCCTACCATTCATTATGTATTTCTTAGCCTTGTTAGTGCTCCCAAAATGCATTACCTCTCACTTTTCAGGGTTAAATTCCATTTGCCATTGTTCTGTCCATCTAACCAGCCCGTCAGTATCACCCTATAATCTAAGGCTTTCCTCCTCATTACTTACCACACTGCCAATTTTTGTCATTTGTGAACTTATTGATTATACCCCACGTTCCCGTCTAGATCAGTAATGTATACGACAAACAGCAAGGGACCCAGCACCGATTCCTGCTGTACACAACTGAACATAGGCTTCCAGTCACACAAACAACCTTCAACCAACTCCCTCTGCCTCCTGCCACTCAGCTAGTTTTGGATCCAAATTACCCTGGGTCTCATGGACTCTTATCTTGATCAGCCTCCCATAAGGGACCTTGTCAAAAGTCTTGTTGATGTCCATGTAGACCACATCAACTGCAACTGCCCTCATCTACACACCTAGTCACCTCCTTGAAAAATTCAGTGAAATTTGTTCAACATCCTTGCCTCTCCAAGTGGAATTAATTCTGCCCCTCAGAATTTTTTTCAATACTTTCCCTACCACTGAAGCTACACTCACTGGTCAGTAAACGCCTGCTCTTTCCCTACTTCCTTTCTTGAATAATGATATCGGGTTAGTTGCCCTCCAGTCCTCTGGAGCTTCACCTGTGGTCAGAGGGGATTTGAAAATTAATTAGAGCTCCTCCAGTCTCTTGCCTCACAAAGAACAAAGAAAATTACAGCACAGGAACAGGCCCTTCGGCCCTCCAAGCCTGCACCGACCATGCTGCCCGACTGAACTAAAACCCTCAACCCTTCTGGGGACCATATCCCTCTATTCCCATCCTATTCATGTATTTGCCAAGACACCCCTTAAAAGTCACTACCGTATCTGCTTCCACTACCTCCCCCGGCAACGAGTTCCAGGCACCCACCACTCTCTGTAAAAAAATCTACCTCGTACATCTTCTTTAAACCTTGCCCCTCGCACCTTAAACCTGTGCCCCCTAGTAATTGACTCTTCCCACTCTGTCCATGCCTCTCATAATCTTGTAGACTTCTATCAGGTCACCCCTCAACCGCCGTCGTTCCAGTGAGAACAAACCAAGTTTCTCCAACCTCTTGAAGGGAAGTCGGGAACCCTGGATGACTTGAGATATTGAGGCCCTGGTCAAGAAGAAGAAAGAGGCACGTGACGTGCATAGGCAGCTAGGATCAAGTGAATCTCTTGAAGAGTATAGAGGGTGTAGGAGTAAAGTTAAGAGAGAAATCAGGAGGGCAAAAAGGGGACACGAGATTGTTTTGGCAGATAAGGCAAAGGAAAATCCAAAGAGCTTCTACAAATACATAAAGAGCAAAAGAGTAACAAGGGAGAGAGTAGGCCCTCTTAAGGATCAATAAGGTAATCTATGTGCGGATCCACAAAGATGGCCCTTTGTTATGGGTAAGATCCTAAATGAATATTTCTCATGAGTATTTACTGTGGTGGAGGCTACCTCGTTGAGTATGTTTAAGTCACGGATAGAGGAATTAAGGGTTATGGGGAGCAGGCAGGTAAGTGGAACTGATTCACTTCAGATCAGCCATGATCTTATTGAATGGCGGGGCAGGCTTGAGGGGCTAGATGGCCTACTCCTGCTCCTATTTCTTATGTTCTCTCAAATTTGATTGAGTTTTTTGAAGGGGTAACCAAGAAGGTAGATGAGGGCAGGGCAGTTGATGTTGTCTACATGGACTTTAGCAAGGCCTTTGACAAGGTACCACATGGTAGGTTGTTGCATAAAGTTAAATCTCACGGGATCCAGGGTGAGGTATCTAAATGGATACAGAATTGGCTTCTTGACAGAAGCCAGAGGGTGGTTGTAGAGAGTTGTTTTTCAAACTGGAGGCCTGTGACCTGCGGTGTGCCTCAGGGATCAGTGCTGGGTCCGCTGTTATTTGTCATTTATATTAATATGAGAATATAGAAGGCATGGTTAGTAAGTTTGCAGATGACACCAAGATTGGTGGCATAGTGGACAGTGAAGAAAGTTATCTGGGATTGCAATGGGATCTTGATCAATTAGGCCAGTGGGCTGACGAATGGCAGACGGAGTTTAATTTAGTCAAATGCGAGGTAATGCATTTTGGTAGATTGAACCAGGGCAGGACTTACTCAGTTAATGGTAGGGTGTTGGGGAGAGTTACAGAACAAAAAGATCTAGGGGTACATGTTCATAGCTCCTTGAAAGGGGAGTCACAGGTGGACAGAGTGGTGAAGAAGGTGTTCGGCATGCTTGGTTTCATCGGTCAGAACATTGAATACAGGAGTTGAGACGTCTTGTTGAAGTTGTACAAGACATTAGTACGGCCACACTTGGAATACTGTGTGCAATTCTGGTCACCCTATTATAGAAAGGATATTATTAAACTAGAAAGAGTGCAGAAAAGATTTACTAGGATGCTACCGGGACTTGATGGTTTGAGTTATAAGGAGAGGCTGTAATAGACTGGGACTTTTTTCTCTGGAACGTAGGAGGCTGAGAGGTGACCGTATAGAGGTCTATAAAATAATGAGGGGCATAGACAAGGTAGATAGTCAATATCTTTTCCCAAAGGTAGGAACTAGAGGGCATAGGTTTAAGGTGAGAGGGGAGAGATACAAAAGTGTCCAGAGGGGCAGTTTTTTGACACAGAGGGTGGTGAGTGTCTGGAACAAGTTGCCAGAGGTAGTAGTAGAGGCGGGTACAATTTTATCTTTTAAAAAGCATTTAGACAGTTACATGGGTACGATGGGTATAGAGGGATATGGGCCAAATGTGGGCAATTGCGATTAGTTTCAGGGTTTTTTAAAAAAAGGGGCGGCATGGACAAGTTGGGCCGAAGGGCCTGTTTCCATGCTGTAAACCTCTATGACTCTCCTCATAGCTAATGCCCTCCATACCAGGCAACATCCTGGTAAATCTTTTCTGTACCCTCTCCAAAGCCTCCACATCCTTCTGGTAGTGTGGCGACCAGAATTAAACACTATATTCCAAGTGTGGCCTAACTAAGGTTCTATAAAGCTGCAACATGTCTTGCCAATTATTAAACTCAATGCCCCGGCCGACGAAGGCAAGCATGTCGTATGCCTTCTTGACTACCTTCTCCACCTGCATTGCCACTTTCAGTGACCTGTGTGCCTCCACCCAGATCCCTTTGCCTATCAATACTCAAGGGTTCTGCCATTTATTGTATAGCATAGAATGCATCTCATCTGTGCCTGGAGGCTTAGATACTTTTAGTTCCCTTCCCTGCGCTCTATACTTATCATCCTCCTCCATTATTAATTTGTTAATTTTGAGAATTGTAGCAGAATTTTGTTCGCACTATTCATCTTTTTTTGCATTTTACACAAAACAAATTTTAGTAGTGTTCTGATGAAAGTCCAGATCTGTTCTTTGTCTTTTTTCACTAGATTTGGATTTTTAATGCCTGTGTTTGCTGTATTTTATTCCTCACATCTTCCACATACAAAAAGTTAGTTCATTGAATGAAAGGATCTCTAGAATGGCAATTAAGGTATTTTGCCTGCAGGAACAGTCCAATATTTATACTTCCACATCCCTTGCTATGTAAATACTATAACTTCAGAACAATTATCCAGTTTCTCCTTTGATTGGAACTGTTCCGCTGCCGTCCCTAGTTGGAGGTGGTGAATTAATTATTTTTCTAATCAACTGTTCTTTATGTACACACAACGTATCCTCAATAGAATTTTGATCTTTGTGAATTTTGTTTAGCACGGCCATTCAACCTAACCAGCACATCTTTGGGAGGAAACCGGGCCACCCAGAGGAAACCCACGCAGACACGGAGAATGTGTAAACTGCACACTACCCCAAGCCAGAATCGAGCCCGTGTCCCTGGCGCTGTGAGAGAGCAGTGATAGTCACCATGCCACCCTAAGCAATCTAGAAATTAATTCGCATGAAGGGGAATTTTGTAGTCATTATCAAATTAGTTCTTGAGCACTAAAGGTAGGTGTAGAGACAGGTCTATTCTACATGGGATCTAAGCAGCCTCTAAATATTTTTTGGATGAAGCCACATCTGGTGTTATGGCCATAGTATGTCTGGATATTTGTGCTGTTGTTACAATGCAAGGTAGAGAGTTATACCTCTGCTTCAACTACTCTAGCTTATATATAGCTGTCAGGTAGTCATTGCCCAAATAATCTTAACGATCAGTATGCTGTAACAAGGCCATGGAAGATTAAGATTCATTATGGGATACCTCTGTCCAAACAGGTATAATCTTTCTAAAATAAACAATTTACCCTCCATATTTGAGTCTTTCAAAGGCTGATCATTTCAGCTATTTTGGATCCATGGCTTTAGATCTACTGTTGAGAATCATCTGCATTGGCTTTGAATTTACAGATATTCTTTCATCAAAATCTATAATTCAGGCACTTAATTTGAAGATGTTTTGTTTTTGAGTATTAGGCTGTTTTCTTGAAAATACTGAGGCTTAATGTTCAAGCTACCAATAAACCTCTTTCACCTGATTTCAGTATCAAGTATTCAGTGATCAGATGTACCCATATAAGGGAGTATTCTACTCAATAGTTCAAGCAGTATCTGTGGAGTTAAATGTTTCAGTTCAATTAACTTTTTTAGTGTAATCCAGTTCTGCCAAAAGATTTTCAACCTGCATCCCTCCACAGATGCTGCTTGACCTGCTAAGAATTTCTAGTATTTTCTATTTAGTTCAGATTTTCAATATCTGGACTTACTTTTGCTTTTTGCTTGCATATCAGAAAAGTAAGTCAAGAGTGCAGTTCAATTTCTAACTTGGGCAGCCGAGGACAAGGACTTTGATCAATTGCATTTTTAAAAATTCCATCTCAATTCCAGGAGTCAGGTAATGCCCGAGTAGAAAGAAATCCTCAAAAAAGAGATTGAATTCAATTATGCTTTCTCTGGGTACATTTTAGGTCTTCTGTGCAACTTCTAGAAGGAGTGAAAAATTTATTAGTAAACATTTCAAATGGGGACTGACGGATGCTTTAGATTTTCAGTATATGGAATTTTTCGTACATTTTATAGACTTTCTGACCTGTTTATATTTTGGCTTCCTTCCATCGATGACAGATGACGTACATGCAATGAACCATCCATTTTGGATGAGTGTCTTCATTTGGTGCACCTTTGTTGTGAAGGTCAATTCTTGAGAGGGTAGGTTCTGTCAGAAGCACATACGCTGCTGGATATTTTTGGTTTTGGGGTCGGTTTCCAAGATACTGTAGCCACTACTCGCTGTGGTTGTGCATGCCAGCCCACAGCAGGTGTCGCCAGCTAGTGACTCCCAGTTGTGACAGTCGATGCTTTGGACTTTCATGTCACGCTTACAAGCATCCTATGTGCCCCACTGGTCATCTGGCTCACCAGACTTTTAGTTGATTCGCTATACTGGCTTGGTGGTCATGTCTGCTTTCATAAAATTTATGTATGTTACCTAAACTCTCAATTTCAAAGTAGTCATAATGTTATTTGACCTGAAGCTGGGTAAATGAACAAAGAACATTGCTCAGGTAAAATGGGCTTTTCTCATACTGACGTATTATTAACTGTTTACTAATGCATTGCTTAAAGATCATTTGTCCATGATTTTGTCATCTGGAGAGTCAAATAGCTGCTAAGAATTATGCCCACTGTGTTTTGAAAGCAAGTTAAACTATTTTTGTACTCTTAACAGAAAAAAGCTGGAAAATCTCAGCAGGTCTGACAGCATCTGTAGAGAGAGAGAGAGAAAATAGAGGCAACGTTTCGAGTCTAGATGACCATTAGCTCTGACAAAGCGTCATCTAGACTCAAACTTTGGCTCTATTCTCTCTTTCTCCACAGATGCTGTCAGACCTGTTGTGATTTTTCAGCATTTTCTGTTTTTGTTTCAGATTCCAGCATCCGCAGTATTTTGCATTTATTTTTGAACCCTCTTGGCATCTTCCCATCCAATTTCACTGGCTTTTTATTTGGTCCAAAGTTCAGCATAATTCTTAGCAGCTATTTGACTCTCCAGATGACAAAATCATGGACAAATGATCTTTAAGCAATGCATTAGTAAACAGTTAATAATACATCAGTATGAAAAAAGCCCATTTCACCTGAGCAACAGTCGCCAAGCAATGTATCACTTTAAACTCAGTCTGGGAAGCTACTGGAGAGGATTCTTAGGGATAGGATTTACGCGCATTTGGAAAAGCATGGCCTAATTAGGGAAAGTTAGCATAGCTTTGTGAGGGGCAGGTCCTTTCTAACCAACCTGATGATTTTTCCGAGGAGGTGATCGTTGAGCGTAGAGCAGTGGAGGTTACCTATATGGATTTTAGTAAGGCTTTCAACAAGGTCCCTCATCCCAAAGATTAAGATGGATGGGATCCACAGTGACTTGGCTGCTTGGATTCAGAATTGGCTTGCCCATAGAAGTGAGGGAGTAATGGTGGAATGATGTTTTTCTGGCTGGACGTCCATGACTAATGGTGTTCGAATGGGTTCCATACTGGGCCTAAGTCTGGAACGCGCTGCCAGGGGTGGTGGTGCAGGCAGATATAATAGGAGCATTTAAGGGGCTTTTAGATAAGCACATGAATATGCGAGGAATAGAGGGATATGGACCAAGGGCAGGCAGAAGGGATTAGTTTAATTTGGAGTCACGTTTGGCACAATATTGTGGGCTGAAGGGCCTGTTCCTGTGCTGTACTATGTTCTATGTAAACTTATGGAGTAAGACTATGGCTAAATAGAAATTAAACCTACATAGATGATTTGGAGTTGGGGACCAAGTGTAGTATGTCAAAATTCGCAGATGACACTAAGATGAGTGGCAGAGCAAAGTGTGCAGAGGATGCTGAAAGTCTGCAAAGGGATATAGATAGTCTAAGTGAGTGGGTGAGGGTCTGACAGATGGAGTACGATGTTGGTAAATGTGAGGTCATCCATTTTGGTAGGAATAACAGCAAAATGGACTATTAAATAAATAGTAAACAAATTGCAGCATGCTGTTGTGCAGAGGGACCTGGATGTCTTTGTGCAAGAATCACAAGGAGTTGGTTTGCAGGTGCAGCAGTAATTAAAAAGGCAAATGGAATTTTGTCCTTCATTGCTAAAGGGATGGAATTTAAAAACAGGGGGGTTATGTTGCAGCTGTATAAGGTGCTGGTGAGGCCTCACCTGGAGTACTGTGTACTGTTTTGGTCTCCTTACTTGAGAAAGGACATACTGGCATTGGGGAGGGGGGGGGGGCGGTGCAGAGGAGATTCACTAGGTTGATTCCAGAGTTGAGAGGATTGGCTTATGAGGAGAGACTGAGTAGACTGGGACTATACTCATTGGAATTTAGAAGAATGAGGGGGTTCTTATAGAAGCATATAAAATTAAGAAGTGAATAGATCAGATAAAAGCAGGGAGGTTATTTCCATTGGCAGGTGAAATTAGAACTAGGAGGCATAGCCTCAAAAAAAAAAAGGGGGGGTGGCGGTGAGGCAGATTTGGAACTAAGTTAAGGAGGAACTTCTTCATCCAAAAGTTTGTGAATCTGTGGAATTCCCTGTCCAGTGAAGCAGTTGAGGCTACCTCATTGAATGTTTTTAAGGCAGGGATAGATACATTTTTGAACAGTAAAGGAATTAAGGGTTATGGTGAGCGGGCGGGTAAGTGGAGCTGAGTCCACGAAAAGATCAGCCATGATCTTATTGAACGGCAGAGCAGACTTGAGGGGCCAGATGGCCTACTCCTGCTCCTGGTTCTTGTGTTCTTATGTAAATAGCACCCCAAACATGACCAGATTTGTTGAACTCTTTATTTCAGAAATTTTATGGTGGGCTTTAAATTTGAACCTCCAGAATGCTCGCCTGCTATATCTCCATTACCTCCAGTGATGCTTACTGTCCAGGATATTTGAGGTTTCTGTTTTTGGTACGTTATTTTTGTAATGGCAGTGATATGGTGTACAACACTGACTTATGGTCCGGTTCATTGCAGTACAAATCAGTAAGACTAAAGTGAACAACATTCCTGTTGGTACCTTCAATAGTATTTCTGGAGAACACCAATTTTGCAATAGTTATACATTCTTGATCCAGTAGAATTAATCCAATCCATTGATTTATTCTACTGCATAAACCTGTGGGTGGCACGGTAGCACAGTGGTTAGCACTGCTGCTTCACAGCTCCAGGGTCCCGGGTTCGATTCCCGGCTCGGGTCACTGTCTGTGTGGAGTTTGCACATTCTCCTCGTGTCTATGTGGGTTTCCTCCGGGTGCTCCGGTTTCCTCCCACAGTCCAAAGATGTGCGGGTTAGGTTGATTGGCCAGGTTAAAAATTGCCCCTTAGAGTCCTGAGATGCGTAGGTTAGTGGGATTAGCGGGTAAATATGTGGAGGTAGGGCCTGGGTGGGATTGTGGTCGGTGCAGACTCGATGGGCTGAATGGCCTCCTTCTGCACTGTAGGGTTTCTATGATTTCTACGTGAGTATCCAAGGGAGAATGTTGAAAATATTTTGACTTCTCAGCAAGAAGATGTGATTGGTTTTCCCCATGCACTGGTATTGGTCTATAATTAGTTTTCTCCTGCCTGTAACCTCCTGGAGTTCCCCTCGAATCAGTACCTTGATGAGAAACAATTGCTTCCAAACTGAAGTATTGCAATAAAAAAAAGCCAAACCTTGAATCTGTTCAGAAAAAAGGAATGAATACAGAACACTCCTCCATCCTCTGACAGCTTATGCAGAAACAGAAGAAGTTTAGAGTGTCTTCATTGGAGGTGCAGGTCGAGTTTCCTTTATCTAACCCTTGGGGCCGATTGCATTTCAGATATCAAATACAAACTTACAATAGCCTAGGCGAGTCATAGTCCAAAGTAATGATTCCCAACCTCGATACTATCAAAGAATTTTAAGGCACACCTATTTTCATTGAACTGTCCCTTAGCAATATATTTAATCTCTAAAACCTAAAAACAAGTCAAGCCATCGTCTCATACAATTTTCATTCATTTAAGTTTACAATGTGAAAGCCTTATCACCAGGTGCATGACATATACAATGACGGACTTTTCCGGCCATTTACATTAGCGGGATCATTTGGTCCTGCCAATGGTGCACCCTGAACACTCGGCAGCATGGTACAGCCAATGGGAAATCCCATTGACAGCTGCGGGACCAGAAGATCCCACCACGAACGAATGGCATGCCGCCTCCCGTTGCGGCAGGCCAGACAATCTTCTCCCACCTCTTCCACAACCCGCCCCCCCACTCAATATCTCCTGAGCTCACTTTACTTAAGGCCCAATCCTTGCAGTCCATTCTCTAATTCGAGGCTCTTTCCTGTTTTCTTTATTGATTCCTGTTTTTTACCCATGTCTTCTTCCCTTACTGGGAACTGTTTTTTTAACTTCTCCCCGTCTCCCTCGCTTAGAAATATAGAAACTAGAAGCAGAAATAAGCCATTTGGCCCTTCAAGTTTGCTCTGCCATTCATCTTGATCATGGCTGACTATCAAATTCCTCCCATATCCCTTTAGCCCCAAGAGCTATATCTTATTTCTGGAATGCCTACTTCTGGACTCCCCCATCATCGGAAACATTCTTTCTGAATCTACCATGTCTAACCCTGTTAGAATTTTGTAAGTTTCTAGGAGTTCCCCTCTCACTCTTCTAAACTCTAGTGAACGTAATCCTAACCGACTTAGTCTCTCCTCATATGACAGACCTGCCATCCCAGGAATCAGCCTGGTAAACCTTTGCTATACTCCCTCTATAGCAAGGACATCCTTCCTCCGATAAGGACACCAAAGCTGCACACACTACTCCAGGCGTGGCCTCACCAACGCGCTGTACAATTGCAGCAAAACATCCCTATCTTTATACTCAAATCCTCTCGCTATGAAGGCCAACATACCATTTGCCGCCTTTATTGCCTGCTGTACCTGCACGCTTACTTTCAGAGATTGATGCACGAGAACTCTACGGTCTCGTTGAGTATCCACCTCTCTCGGTTTACACCCATTCAAGTTATAATCTGTCCTATTATTGCTATCAAAGTGGAGCACATTTATCCACATTATACTGCATCTGACATGCAGGTGCCCACACATTCAGCTTGTTCAAATCACGCTGAAACATCTCTGCAACCTCCTCACAGCTCACCCTCCCACCCATTATTTGTATCATCTGCAAATTTGATGATGTATTCAGTTCCCTCTTCCAAATCATTAATATATAATGTGAACAGTTGGGGTCCTAGCACAGATCACTGTGCTATACTATAGATAGGATGCAAGACTGGGCGGAGAAGTGGCAGATGGACTTCAACCCGGATAAATGTGTAATGGTACATTTTGGCAGGTCAAATGGGATGAAGGAGTATAATATCAAGGGTAAGATTCTTAGCAGTGTAGAGGATCAGAAGGACCTTGGGGTCCGGGTCCATAGGACTCTTAAATCGGCCTCGCAGGTAGAGGAGGTGGTTAAGAAGGCGTATGGTGTGCTGGCCTTCATCAATCGAAGATTGAGTTTAGGAGTCAGGAGATAATGATGCAGCTTTATAAGACCCTCGTCAGACCCCACTTGGAGTACTGTGCTCACTTCTGGTCGCCTCATTACAGGAAGGATGTAGAAATTATTGAAAGAGTGCAGAGAAGATTTACAAGAATGTTGCCTGGATTGGGTGGCATGTCTTATGAGGATAGATTGAGGGAGCTCGGTCTTTTCTCCTTGGAGAGACGAAGGATGAGAGGTGACCTGATAGAGGAGTACAGGATGTTGAGAGGTATAGATCGGGTGGATTCTCAGAGGCTTTTTCCCAGGGCTGAAATGGCTGCTACGAGAGGACACAGGTTTAAGGTGCTGGGGAGTAGGTACAGAGGAGATGTCGGGGGTAAGTTTTTCACTCAGAGGGTGGTGGGTGTGTGGAATCGGCTGCCGTCAATGGTGGTGGAGGCAAACTCGATAGGGTCTTTTAAGAGACTTCTGGATGAGTACATGGGACATAATAGGATTGAGGGTTATAGGTAAGCCTATATATAGGCCTAGGTAGGTAGGGACATGACTAGCGCAACTTGTGGGCCGAAGGGCCTGTTTGTGCTACAGCTTTTCTATGTTCTAACCCCACTAGTCACTGACTACCAATCAGAAAAAGGCCCATTTATGCCAACTCTTTGCTTCCTATCTGATAACCAGCTTTCTATCCATGTCAAGACATTACCTGCAATCCCATGTGCTTTAACTTTACATAGTCTTTATGTGAGACCTTGTTGAAAGCTTTCTGAAAGTCTGAATAAACCACATCCACTGGTTCTCCTCGGTCAACTCTACTACTTACATCCTCAAAAAATTCCAATAGATTCGTCAAGCACAATTTCCCTTTTGTAAATCCATTGCTGACTTTGATTATACCACTGCCAAGTTATGAAATCCTTGACAATGGATTCTAGCAACTTCCCCAGTACCGATGTTAGGCTCGTTGGTCTATAGTTCTACCTACCTTTTTGAATATCGGGCTTACATTAGCTACCCTCTCGAGTCCAAAGAATTTTGGTAAATTACCACCAATGGAGCTGCTGTTTCCAGGGCCACTCCTTAAGTACTCTGGGTTACTCATACTTCTCATGCCCTCTTTGAGTTTTGCTTTTTGTGTGGGTGCATGTGACCTTTGTATTCCGCTCCAGATCTGTTAGTCATGCACATGGGCCTGACCAACTTTAAAAATCTAAACTTTACGTCTTTCCCGGCCAGTGAATGCACGGGAGGTCGAGCTTCATTGGGTGTTGGAGATGCTGACCGTTGAGCTGAAGATGAGGATTTTAATTTAATTACATGAATTTTGAATGTTTCTTTGCAGCACACTTTATTCGGGGGGTGGGGGGGGGGGGGGGGGGTCTTTGCGGCACGCAAGTGTGCCATGGCACATTGGTTGTGATTCACTGGTCTAAAGTAGCTAAAATGGCTAGAAAAGTCAGGATTATCACTGAAAAATAAATACAGGGTACCTGTAATAAGTTTATTTTTGACATGTTCACCACAACAATCAGAAGGTAACAGTGCAGACAAAAACCTAGACTTCCCAAGGTAAAGGTTGATGAGGTTCAAACAGTGTATGTACTCTTTGTACAGGGATTAGTGGGTAAAATATGTGGGAGTAGGGCCTGGGTGGGATTGTGGTCGGTGCAGACTCGATGGGCCGAATGGCCTCCTTCTGCACTGTAGGGTTTCTATGATTCTATGATTCTTTGGATGTGTTTGATTTTTGGATAAAAGGATACTCAACCTGTATAATGCACAACCGCTTTCAGGTTAATGTATAATGCACCCCCTTCTGAACTTCCTTTAGTACTCTGGGATGAAGATTATCAGGACCTGGAGATCTATCCACCTTTAATTTCCCCCAAATCATTTCTCTACTATGTTGATTTCCTTCAGCTCCTCAATAAAACATGTTTCAGCACCTTCTGGTACATTATTCATGTCTTTGTGAGGACTGAAGCAAAGTACAAATTTAATTCCTCAGCCATTTCTTAATTCCCTGTTCGGAATTCTCCTGTTTCTGACTGTAAGGGGCCTACATTCGTTTTTGTCAATCTTTTTCTCTTTACATACCTATAGAAACTTTTACAGTCAGTTTTTATGTTCCTTGCTAGCTTACTTTCATACTCTATTTTTCCAATCTTAATCAATCCCTTGGGTCCTTCTTTGCTGAATTTTAAACTGCTCCCAATCCTCAGGCCTATTGCTTTTTCTTGTCAGTTTGTATGCTTCTTCCTTGAATCTGATACTATCTCTAATTTCACCTTGTAAGCCATGGTTTGGCCACAATTCCCTCACCACTCTTGTGCCAAACAGGAATAAACAACTTTTGGAGTTACCTATTCGTTCTTTAAATGCCTACCATTGCTTGTCCACTGTCTTTCCTTTCAGTAATGTTTCCCAGTCCATCATGGCCAATTCATGCCTCATACCATCATAGTTACCTTTATTGAGATTCAGGGCCCTGGTCTCAAAATCAACTACATCACTATCCACCTTGACAAAGAATTCTACCATATATGTTCACTCGTCCCCAAGGGTTTTCTCTCAGCTAAATTGCCAACTAATCCTTTCTCATTGCACAACACCCAGTCCAAGATGGCCTGCTCCCTTTTTGGTTCCTCTACGTATTGCTCCAGAAAGCCATTTCCGTATGCACTCCAGAAATTCTTCCTCTATTGTACTGTGACGAATTTGACTCTCCCAATCTCTATGCAGGTTAAAGTCGCCCATAATCACAGATGTTCCTTTAATGCATGCTTCTTTGATTTCCTGTCTAATGCTTTTCCCAAATTACCACTACCATTTGGTGTTCTGTATATCACCCCCACCAATGATTTTTGCCCCATGTTGTTTCTTAACTCGAGCCATACAAATTCCACATCATCTATGCTAATATCTTTCCTCAATATCGTATCAATATCATCTTTAACCAACAATGCAACTCCACCACCTTTTCCTTTCCATCTGTACTGTCCTTATTAAACACTGAATGGCCCTCAATGTTTAGTTCCTTGCTAACCTTGAAGCCATGTCTCTGTAATGCCAACTATACTATACCCCATTACATCTATCTGTGCAAATAATTCATCCATTTTGTTTTGAATGCTCTGAGCATTCGGATACAAAACCTTAAGGTGGGCACTTATAACATTTATTTTCCCTTTCCTACTATTCTTGCTTGGTCCTTATCTGACTCTGGCCCTTGATTTCTCTGTCTATCACTTTCCTTATTCTCCTTACTGTATTTTCTTCTTGTTCTTGGTTCCCCCTGCTCTGAATTGTTGCAAAGATTCCTACCCCCTTGCCACATTAGTTTAAATCGCTCTAGAAATATTAACTTTAGGACTTCCATTATTCTGTTTAAAAGAGGGAATGAGCAATATTTTTTTCTCTAATTAAGATCCTCCAAAGCAACCCCTGATTTTTGTTTAAGAAGCAATGAATATTGATGGTATAAGTGAGGGCATTTTCTGGGAGCAGTTAGAGATGCTTAGTGGTGAGAGAGGGTAGGTTATAGCAGAAGAGAATTAAGAGGGATAAGAGAGAACGTGGAACTATAGAGCAGTGAGCCTAACATCAGTACTGGGGAAGTTGCTAGAGTCCATTATTAAGGATTTCATAGCTCAGCATTTGGAAGGCAGTGGTATAACCAGACAAAGGCAGCATGGATTTATGAAAGGAAAATCATGCCTTGACGAATCTATTGGAATTCTTTGAGAATGTAACCAGTATAGTTGACCAAGGAGAACCAGTGAATGTGGTTTATTTAGACTTTCCGAAGGCTTATGACAAGGTCTCAAATAACAGACTACTATGTAAAGTTAAAGCACATGGGATTGTGGGTAGTGGGCGTTTGATAAGGTGCCCCATAAAAGGCTGCTGAAGAAGATTAGGGCACACGGAGTTGGGGGTAGTGTGTTAAAGTGGATTGGGGACTGGCTATCCGACAGGAAGCAAAGAGTCGGAATAAATGGGTGTTTTTCCGGTTGGAGGAAGGTAACTAGTGGCGTGCCGCAGGGATCGGTACTCGGGCCGCAACTGTTTACCATTTATATAGATGATCTGGAGGAGGGGACGGAGTGTAGGGTAACGAAGTTTGCAGACGACACAAAGATAAGTGGAAAAGTGAATCGTGTGGAGGACGGAGAAGATCTGCAGAGAGATTTGGACAGGCTGAGTGAGTGGGCGAGGATATGGCTAATGGAGTATAACGTTGAGAAATGCGAGGTTATACACTTTGGAGGAAATAATAACAAATGGGATTACTATCTCAATGGAAACAAATTAAAACATGCTACTGTGCAAAGGGACCTGGGGGTCCTTGTGCATGAGACGCAAAAGCCCAGTCTGCAGGTACAACAGGTGATCAAGAAGGCAAATGGGATGTTGGCCTATATTGCGAAGGGGATAGAATATAAAAGCGGGGATGTCTTGATGCACCTGTACAGGGCATTGGTGAGGCCGCAGCTGGAGTACTGTGTGCAGTATTGGTCCCCTTATATGAGGAAGGATATATTGGCATTGGAGGGAGTGCAGAGAAGGTTCACCAGGTTGATACCGGAGATGAGGGGTTTGGATTATGAGGAGAGGCTGAGGAGATTGGGTTTGTACTCGTTGGAGTTTAGAAGGATGAGGGGGGATCTTATGGAGACTTATAAGATAATGCGGGGGCTGGATAGGGTGGAGGCAGAGAGATCCTTTCCACTTAGTAAGGAAGTTAAAACTAGAGGACACAGCCTCAAAATAAAGGGGGGTCGGTTTAAGACAGAGTTGAGGAGGAACTTCTTCTCCCAGAGGGTGGTGAATCTCTGGAATTCTCTGCCCACTGAGGTGGTGGAGGCTACCTCGCTGAATATGTTTAAAGCGCGGATGGATGGATTCCTGATCGGTAAGGGAATTAAGGGTTATGGGGATCAGGCGGGTAAGTGGTACTGATCCACGTCAGATCAGCCATGATCTTATTGAATGGCGGGGCAGGCTCGAGGGGCTAGATGGCCTACTCCTGCTCCTATTTCTTATGTTCTTATGTGTCTTGAGATGGTTAGAAAGATGGTTAGCGAATAGGAAGCAAAGAGCTGGCATAAATGGGTCTTCTTCCGATTGGCAGGCAGTGACTAGTCGGGTTCCGCAGGAACCTGTACTGGGACCCCAACTGTTCACATTATATATTAATGATTTGGAAGAGGGAACTGAATATATTATCTTCAAATTTGCACATGACGCAAAGTTGGATGGGAGGGTGAGCTGTGAGGAGGATGCAGAGATGCTTCAGCGTGATTTGGACAGACTGAGTGGGCATATGCAGTATAATATGGATAAATGTGAAGTTATCCACTTCGAAGTAGAAAAGGTTGAAAGTTTCAGGTTTTTAGGTGTCCATATCACCAACAACCTGTCCTGGTCCCTCCATGCAGACTCTATAGTTAAGAAAGCCCACCAACGCCTCTACTTTTTCAGGAGACTAAGGAAATTTGGAATATCCACTACAACTCTCTCCAACTTCTACAGATGCACCATAGAAAGCATTCTTTCTGGGTGTATCACAGCTTGGTATGGCTCCTGCTCTGTCCAAGACCGCAATAAACTACAAAGGGTTGTGAACGAAGCCCAGTCCATCACTCAAACCAGACTCCCATCCATTGACACTGCCTACACTTTCCACTGCCTCGGAAAAACAGCCAGCATAATAGAGGACCCCACGTACCCCAGACGTACTCTCTTCTACCTTTTAGAATTGGGAAAAAGATACAAAAGTCTGAGGACACGTACCAACCGACTCAAAAACAGCTTCTTCCCTACTGCCATCAGACTTGAATGGACCTACCTCGCATTAAGCTGATCTTTCTCTACACCCTAGCTATGACTACAACACCACATTCTGTACCTTCTCCTTTCCTTCTCTATGAACAGTATGCTTTGTATAGTACACAAGAAACAATACTTTTCACTATACATGTGACAAATCAAAAAAATAGGCGGATTATCACTTGAGTGGGTGTAAATTGAAAGAGGTAGATACTCAGCGAGACCTTGGTGTCCTCGTGCATTAGTCACTGAAAGTAAGCGCGCAAGTACAGCAGGCAGTAAAGAAGACAAATGGTATGTTGGCCTTCATAGCGAGAGGATGAGAGTATCAGAATAGGGATGTTTTACTACAATTATACAGAGCATTGGTGAGGTCACACAAGGAGCACTCAGCAGTTTTAGTGTCCTTATCTGAGGAAGGATGTCCTTGCTATAGAGTGAGTGCAGCGAAGGTTTACCAGGCTGATCCCTGGGATGGCAGGTCTGTCAAAGAACAAAGAAAATTACAGCACAGGAACAGGCCCTTCGGCCCTCCAAGCCTGCACCGACCATGCTGCCCGACTTAACTAAAAACCCCTACCCTTCCAGGGACCATATCCCTCTATTCCCATCCTATTCATGTATTTGTCAAGACGCCCCTTAAAAGTCACTACCGTATCCGCTTCCACTACCTCCCCCGGCAATGAGTTCCAGGCACCCACTACTTTCTGTAAAAAATCTGCCATATGAGGAAAGTCGGTTAGGATTATATTGAAGTCTAGAAGACTGAGGGGGAATTTCGTAGGAACTTATACAATTCTAGCGGGATTAGACAGGGTAGATTCAGAATGTTCCTAATGTGGGGGAGTCCAGAATTAAGGGTCATAGTTTGAGGATATGGGGTAAACCTTTTAGGACTGAGTGAATCTAGTGAATGTGTGGAATTCACTACCACAGAATGTAGTTGAGGCCAAAATGTTGTCTGATTTCAAGAAGAAATTAGATACAGCTCTTGGAGCTAACGGGATAGAGGGATATGGGGCGGGGAGGAAATCAGGATATTGAATTTGATGATCAGCCGTGATCAAAATGAATGGCAGTACAGGCTCGAGGGCTGAATGGCCTACTCCTATTTTCTATGTTTCTATCAATTGTTTTCAGCCTGTCTAACTTATTACAGGGTAGATCATCCTTGGTTTTGATTTGTGAATATTAGCAGTGCTTTTCCCTACAGGGAGATAGATACCTGCAAGCATTGAGATCTTAATTCAATGTGGAGTTTACTGATTAAGCTGAAACTTAATTGAAATGTCCAGCTCTCTTGCTGGAGCTAAGCAGTTTGCTACAAATTGAAGATTATTTTAACAAATGGAACGTACTGCAAGCGTTTCTACTTATCCCTAAGGTACCATTGCTAAAGCAATAAGAAAATATAGTTGCAGAATGGCTACTGAAAGGATATTTCCCCTTGTGCGACAGACTAGAAGTGGGGACACTTTAAAAATGAGTCACTACTTAAGACAGAGATGAGAATTTTTTCTGAGGGTTGAGAGTCTTTGGAACCCTTCTGAGGCAGTGGGAGATAACTTCTTGATTAATAAGGGAGTCAAAGTATATCGGAGGTAGTCAGTAAGACCAATCTCACAGCTATGATATTAAATAGTGAAAAGTTTAACAACACCAGGTTAAAGTCCAACAGGTTTATTTGGTAGCAAAAGCCACACAAGCTTTCGAGGCTCTGAGCCCCTTCTTCAGGTGAGTGGGAATTCTGTTCACAAACAGAACTTATAAGACACAGACTCAATTTACATGGTTGGAATGCGAATACTTACAACTAATCCAGTCTTTAAGAAACAAAACAATGGGAGTGGAGAGAGCATCAAGACAGGCTAAAAAGATGTGTATTGTCTCCAGACAAGACAGCCAGTGAAACTCTGCAGGTCCACGCAACTGTGGGAGTTACAAATAGTGTGACATAAATTCTGATTCTAGGATCGCATGATAAAGACTCAGGAGGAAAAAAGCAGAAATATTTATGTGAAATAGTGTGACATAAACCCAATATCCCGGTTGAGGCCGTCCTTGTGTGTGCGGAACCTGGCTATCAGTTTCTGCTCCGCGACTCTGCGCTGTCGTGTGTCGCGAAGGCCGCCTTGGAGAACGCTTACCCGAATATCAGAGGCCGAATGCCCGTGACCGCTGAAGTGCTCCCCAACAGGAAGAGAACAGTCTTGCCTGGTGATTGTCGAGCGGTGTTCATTCATCCGTTGTCGCAGCGTCTGCATAGTTTCCCCAATGTACCATGCCTCGGGACATCCTTTCTTGCAGCGTATCAGGTAGACAACGTTGGCCGAGTTGCAAGAGTATGTACCGTGTACCTGGTGGATGGTGTTCTCACGTGAGATGATGGCATCTGTGTCGATGATCCGGCACGTCTTGCAGAGGTTGCTGTGGCAGGGTTGTGTGGTGTCTTGGTCACTGTTCTCCTGAAGGCTGGGTAGTTTGCTGCGGACAATGGTCTGTTTGAGGTTGTGCTGGAACACATCATTAAATAGTGAAGCAGGCTGAAAGGGTCCAAATGGCCTATTCCTCATTTGCATGTTTGTATGTATGTCTTGGTTCTGTTTTCGTTCTGTGCGTTCAATAAAAATAAAATGTATTTATTTCAATTTCGACATTTGAGAATGATGTCTGCAATTTGTTGCATTGTTGACTCTTATCTCACAAACTTCTGTTTATTCTGCACTCCAAATACCCTCAATTAGATTTATATTTGTAACATTCTTCTTGATGAATAAAACAAAGTGTTCATGACAATTCAAAGATTATAATCTGCAGAGTTTAGCATCAGTGTTGTTTCAACTGATTAGTGGCTGGAGTAATCTCAAAACGTGCAGATTTCTAGTGACAAAGCCTAGCACCTGAAGAACACCACCGTACTATGTTTTCTTTTGTTTTTGGGTGGTTTCTTATGTGAAATATTCCTAAATACTCATGCTTGTTAAAAGAGCTTTTACTTAATGTAGCAAAAATCTGTGTCTCAAAAAGAAATGCACATGGTGTAGGAGCTGTGGCAAATATTTAATAGTGCTCTCAAAGCAATAGGTTTCTAGATTTTAAAGCAGAGAGTGGATCGGTGTGTAAGCAACATAGTTCCTAAAAAAATGTATTCTTTAACCAGGTTATATTTAAAAACGTCCTTCAAGTATGACCAGCTGGTTGAAGGGTAACAACTAAAATTCCAGCGTGGCAGTCCTTAACCAAACTCTTTGGTGGATCACGTATTTTCCTATTTTTATTTTGCTGTTTTATTGGGCAGGTTGTACTCCACTCAGAAGATTTTATATTCAGTATTGACTGGGAGATCAATTATATTTATTTTTGGTCTTATTTTGCAGGCCGGGCAGGATTGATAAGGCCCAGAGGTATGAATAAAAAGATAATAACTGCGACTCAGCTGACAGCTCAGGAAGTGATTTAAACTGGACCCTCCCTCCCCATGCCTGATGGAAGGGCTTTTTGTGCAACTGTGAAATATTTCAGACAGCAATCATAACAAATACCACAAGAATTCATGGATTATTGTACCCTTGGCAACCTTACTTGTAACATCCAACTAGTCCCTGACAGTGGAATCTAATGCCTCCTTTGTGGCAGTGATTGCACATTGTGATTTTTTTTTTAAGTACCCTCAAATAAACCACACACTGTAACAAAAACAAAATAAATAAAAGTTTTTACAAAAATTGAATCATGATTTCAGGTTTTTTTGTGGTCTGTGTCTGGCCTCTATTTAATTTTCCTTCTAAAATAGGCTTCTGCATTGGTACAATTTACAGCGGAATTTGCACAAGTGTCTCAATTATTTTCCAATTAGATTTCTAAGCAAAAGTCCATAACATTTCTCCACATAACCACTCATTTTGCAATTGAGTCTTAATGAACAAAATATTTGAGTCAAATGAAAATAAACATCACTTAATGTAGGATGGCAAACGTCTACTATCATCTTGAGAGAACATGGTAAATGATTAGTGGAGCATTTTTTAAAGATCATTTTTGTTCATCGTTTGACAGCGAGTGTTGGATTCTCATCTGAGACGAGTTTTTACATAGCTGCCTTTGTAGAGGTGAAGGAGAGTTTGTTAGGTGGCTTCCATCCCTTATTTCAGTTGCTGACTTCATCTGAATCTAGACCGAGTGCTGATAGACTGTAACTATGTTGGAACCTGCCTGACTTGTAACAATCAAAAAGTAAGATCTGTATCTTTGTCACCCAATCCCATAGAACATAGAACAGTACAGCACAGAACAGGCCCTTCGGCCCACGATGTTGTGCCGAGCTTTATCTGAAACCAAGATCAAGCTATCCCACTCCCTATCATCCTGGTGTGCTCCATGTGCCTATCCAATAACCGCTTAAATGTTCCTAAAGTGTCTGACTCCACTATCACTGCAGGCAGTCCATTCCACACCCCAAGGTAAAGCATAGGTACATTTAAACAGATTAGAGATTGAATATAGGCCGTTCCTGAGTGAATAATAATTAACCAATACAGATCAAGATCCACAATTGTTCAGGAAAATAAAAGAGCAATGGTATTAACAACATAGGTAGGAAGAGTGATGAGGTCCTGCAGCAGCAGTTTAGGGAGTTAGGTAGAAAGTTAAAAAGCAGGTCCTCTCGGGTTATAATCTCAGGATTACTCTCTGCGGCACGTGCTAGTGAGACTAGAAATAGGAAGATAGTGCAGCTCAACACGTGGCTAAACAGCTGGTGTAGGAAGGAAGGTTTCAGATATCTGGACCATTCCAATCTCTTGTACAAGTCCAGAAGTACGGGTTACATCTAAACTGGAGGGGCATAAATATTCTGGCCGGAAGGTTTGCTAGTGTCACTGGAGGATTTAAACTAGTTTGGTAGGGGAGTTGGAACCAAAGCAAAGATGAATTAACTGAAGGGGAACCAGAGTAAGGCCAGTAAGACTCGGAGAAAGAGCAGGCAGAGTGTGGTTGCTAATCAAAGAGGGTCTGGTGGACTGAAGTGCATTGGTTTCAACGTGAGAAGTATAACAGGTAAGGCAGATGACTTTAGCTTGGATTAGAACTTGGAACTATGATGATGTTGCCATTATAGAGACTTGGTTAAGGGAAGGATAGGATTGGCAGTTCCAGGATACAGATGTTTCAGGCGGGATAGAGAGGGATGTAAAAGGGGTGGGGGAGTTGCACTACTGGTTAAGGAGAATATCACAGCTGTACTGCGGGAGGACACCTCGGAGGGCTCATACAGCGAGGCAATATGGGTAGAGCTCAAGAATAGGAGTCACAATGTTGGGGGTTTACTATAGGCCTCCCAACAGCCAGCGGGAGATGTAGGCAGATTGTGGCACGGTGCAAAAGTACCAGGGTTGTTGTATTGGGAGATTTTAACTTCCCCTAGATTGACTGGGACTCACTTAGTGCTAGGGGTGTGGATGGGGCAGAGTTTGTAAGGAGCATCCAGGAGGGCTTCTTGAAACAGTGTGTAGATAGTCCAACGAGGGAAGGGGCCATACTGGACCTGGTATTGGGGAATGAGCCCAGCCAGGTGGTCGACATTTCAGTCGGGGAGCAGTTCGGGAACAGTGACCACAATTCAGTAAGCTTTAAGGTACTATATAAGACCCTCGTCAGACCCACTTGGAGTACTGTGCTCAGTTCTGGTCGCCTCATTACAGGAAGGATGTGGAAAAGATTGAAAGGGTGCAGAGGAGATTTACAAGGATGTTGCCTGGATTGAGTGGCATATCTTATGAGGATAGGCTGAGGGAGCTCGGTCTTTTCTCCTTGGAGAGACGTAGGATGAGAGGAGACCTAATAGAGGTATATAAGATGTTGAGAGGCATAGATCGGGTGGACTGTCAGAGGCTTTTTCCCAGGGTGGAAATGGCTGCTACGAGAGGACACAGGTTTAAGGTGCTGGGATGTAGGTACAGGGGACATGTTAGGGGTAAGTTTTTCACACAGAGGGTGGTGGGCGAGTGGAATCGGCTGCCGTCAGTGGTGGTGGAGGCAAACTCAATAGGGTCTTTTAAGAGACTCCTGGATGAGTACATGGGACTTAATAGGATGGAGGGTTATAGGTCGGCCTAAAAGGTAGGGATATGTTTGGCACAACTTGTGGGGCCGAAGGGCCTGTTTTGTGCTGTAGTTTTTCTATGTTTCTTTCTACGTTTCTATGTACTGATGGATAAAGATAAGTGTAGTTCTCAGGAGAAGGTGCTAAATTGGGGGAAGGCTAATTACAACAATATTAGACAGGAACTGAAGAATGTAGATTGGGGGCAAATCAACATCTGGTATGTGGGAAGTATTCAAGTGTAAGTTGATAGGAATTTGAGACCAGCACATTCCTGTAAGGATGAAGAACAAGTTTGGCAAGTTACGGGAACCTTGGATAACGAGAGATATTGTGACCCTAGTCAAAAAGAAAAAAGGAAGCATTTGTCAAGGCTGGGAACACATGTAGCAAGTGTGCAATATAAGGAAAGTAGAAAGAAACTTGAGCAAGGAGGGCTAAAAGAGGTCACAAAATCATTGGCCAGCAGGATTAAGGAAAATCCCAAGGCTTTTTACACATATATAAAGAGCAAGAGGGTAGCCAGGGAGAGGGTTGGCCCACTCAAGAACAGAGGAGGGAATCTATGCGTGGAGCCAGAGGAAATGGGCGAGGTATTAAATGAGTACTTTGTATCAGAACTCAGAGAAGGACTTGGTGGATGAGAGTCTGGGGATGGGTGTGCAGATAGTTTGAGTCATGTTGAGATCAAAAAGGAGGTGGTATTGGGGTTCTTGAGAAACATTAGGGCAGACAAGTCTCCAGGGTCTGATGGGATATACCCCAGAATACTGAGAGGGGCAAGGGAGGAAATTGCTGGGGCCTTGAGAGAAATCTTTGTGTTCTCACTGGCTGCAAGGGAGGACCCAGAATATTGGAGAATAGCCAATGTTGTTCCTTTGTTTAAGAAGGGTAGCAAGGATAATCCAGATAATTGCAGGTCAGTGAGCCTTACATCAGTGGTAGGGAAATTATTGGAGAGGGTTTTTTGAGACAGGATTTACTTCCACTTGGAAATAAGTGGACATGTCAGCGAGAGGCAACATGGTTTGGAGGAAAATTGAGTTTAGGAGTCGGGAGATGATGCTGCAGCTTTATAGGACCCTGGTTAGACCCCACTTGGAGTACTGCGCGCAGTTCTGGTCACCTCATTACAGGAAAGATGTTGAAGCCATTGAAAGGGTGCAGAGGAGATTTACAAGGATGTTGCCTGGATTGGGGGGCATGCCTTATGAGGATAGGTTGAGGGAGCTTGGTCTCTTCTCCCTGGAGAGACGAAGGATGAGAGGTGACCTGATAGAGGTTTACAAGATGTTGAGAGGTCTGGATAGGGTAGACTCTCAGAGGCTATTTCCAAGGGCTGAAATGGTTGCTACGAGAGGACACAGGTTTAAGGTGCTGGGGGGTAGGTACAGAGGAGATGTCGGGTAAGTTTTTCACTCAGAGGGTGGTGGGTGAGTGGAATCGGCTGACGTCGGTGGTGGTGGAGGCAAACTCGTTGGGGTCTTTTAAGAGACTTCTGGATGAGTACATGGGATTTAATGGGATTGAGGGCTATAGATAGGCCTAGAGGTGGGGATGTGATCGGCGCAACTTGTGGGCCGAAGGGCCTGTTTGTGCTGTGGCTTTCTATGTTCTATGTTCTATGTTAAAATGTAATGGTTTGATTAGTAAGTTTGTGGATGACACAAAGGTTGGTGGATTTGTGGATAGTGATAAGGACCATCAGAGGATACAGCAGGATATAGATTAGTTGGAGACTTGGGCGGAGAGATGGAAAATGGAGTTTAATCCTGAGAACTTTGAGGTAATGCATTTTGGAAGGTCTAATAAAGATAGGAAACATACAGTAAATGGCAGAACCCTTAGGAGTATTGATAGGCAGAGGGATCTGGGTGTACAGGTACACAGGTCACTGAAAGTGGCAACGCAGGTGGAGAAGGTAGTCAAGAAGGCATACGTCAGGGCATTGAGTTTAAAAATTGGCAAGTCATGTTGCAGCTTTATAGAACCTTCATCAGGCCGCACTTGGAATATAGTGTTCAATTCTGGACGCCACACTACCAGAAAGATGTGGAGGCTTTGGAGAGGGTACAGAAAAGATGTACCAGGATGTTGCCTGGTATGGAGGGCAGTAGCTTTGAGGAGAGATTGGAGAAACTTGGTTTGTTCTCACTGGAACGACGGAGGTTGAGGGCGACCTGATAGAAGTCTACAAGATTGAGGGGTATGGACAGAGTGGATAGTCGGAAGCTTTTTCCCAGGGTGGAAGAGTCAATTATTGGGAGCATAGGTTTAAGGTACGAGGGTCAAGGTTTAAAGGAGATGTACAAGGCCAGTTTTTTTTACACAGTGGTGGGTGCCTGGAACTCGCTGCCTGCCGGGGGAGGTAGTGGAAGCAGATACGATAGTAACTTTTATGGGGCATTTAGACAAATACACGAATAGGATGGGAATAGAGGAATATGGTTCCCGGCAGGGTAGGGGGTTTTAGTTCAGTCGGGCAACATGGTTGGTGCAGGCTTGGAGGGCCGAAGGACCTGTTCCTGTGCTGTAATTTTCTTTGTTTTTGTGAAGGGGCGGTCGTGTCTCACTAACTTGATTGAGTTTTTCGAGGAAGTGATGAAGATGATTGATGAGGGTAGGGCAGTGGATGTTGTCTACATGGACTTCAGTAAGGTCTTTGACAAGGTCCCTCATGGCAGACTGGTACAGAAGGTGAAGTCGCACAGGATCAGAGGTGAGCTGGCAAGATGGATACAAAACTGGCTCGGTCATAAAAAACAGAGGGTAGCAGTGGAAGGGTACGTTTCTGAATGGAGGGCTGTGACGAGTGGTGTTCCTCAGGGATCAGTGCTGGGACCTTTGCTGTTTGTAATATATATAAATGACTTGGAGGAAAATGTAACTGGATTGATTAGTAAGTTTGCGGACAACACACAAGTCGGTGGATTTGCGGATAGTGATATGGACCATCTGAGGATACAGCAGGATATAGAGCAGTTGGAGACTTGGGGCGGAGAGATGGCAGATGGAGTTTAATCTGGACAAATGTGAGGTAATGCATTTTGGAAGGTCTAAGATAGGAAATATACAGTAAATGGCAGAACTCTTAAGAGTATTGATAGGCAAAGGGATCTGGTGTACAGGTACACAGGTCACTGAAAGTGGCAATGCAGGTGGAGAAGGTAGTCAAGAAGGCATACGGCATGCTTGTCTTCATTGGCCAGGGCATTGAGTTTAAAAATTGACAAGTCATGTTGCAGCTTTATAGAACCTTAGGCCGCACTTGGAATACAGTGCTCAATTCTGGTCGCCGCACTACCAGAAAGATGTGGTAGAAAAGATTTACCAGGATGTTGCCTGGTATGGAGAGCATTAGCTATGAGGAAAGGTTGGAGAAACTTGGTTTGTTCTCACTGAGATTGAGGGGTGACCTGATAGAAGTCGACAGGATTATGAGAGGCGTGGACAGTCAAAGCTTTTTCCCAGGGTGGAAGAGTCAATTACGAGGGAGCATAGATTGAAGGTGCGAGGGACATCTTAAAGGAGATGAACGAGGCAAGTTTTTTTTTAACAGAGTGGTGGGTGCCTGGAACTTGCTGCTGGGGGAGATAGTGGAAGCAGATACAATAGTGACTTTTAAAGGGCGTCTGGACAAATACATGAATAGGGGAATATGGTCCCCAGAAAGGTAAGGAGTTTTAGTTAAGTCGGACAGCATGGTCGGTGCAGGCTTGGAGGACGAAAAGGCCTGTTCCTGTGCTGTAATTTTCTTTATTCAATCGTATTTGAGTAGTTAGAGCTAATTAAAAATTCAGGCCTGGAATGCAGTGCTATTGGTTCTGGTAAAAACACATGATAAAATGCACCTAATTAAATTTTTTAATGTATTAATGCACTGTCTCCATAAATCAGTGTTCCTTTTCATTAAGTTATTATTGTGATAAATGAAAATTTGGAATTTTGATGGAGTTTTATGGTATTGAACTCAATCAAGAATGAACTGAAGTTACTGTGGTTTTTCCTCCAGTATTTCTGGTAGTTATCAGAACCATCACGTGCAAAGATTTGGGATGTCAATCTATTTTTGATAGATTTATACTTTCAAACTGGAGATATTGGAGAGAATTTATACTATGACAACATTGGCTATTGTGAGTATTGGATAACCTAACCAGCATCATCCTTGGAGACAAAGGCACACCCAACCGAGTTAGCCTTGAAAGGTCCTCAAAACGTGGCGGTTTTTGCCTAAACTGATGCACTCGTCCACAGAAGAGTTGAACAATACACTGGCTGAAAGTTTAACTATCACGCAGTCAAAAAAGACTTGTGCTCGATTGGGCGGCACCATAGCACTGTGGTTCGCACTGCTGCCTCACAGCACCAGGAACCTCGGTGCGATTCCAGCCTTGGGTGACTGTGTGGGGTTTGTATGTTCTCCCCATGTCTGCATAGGTTTCCTCTGGGTGCTCTAGTTTCCATCCACCATCTAATGATATGCAGGTTTGGTGCATTGGCCACCTTAGTGTCCAAAGATGTGTAGGTTAGGGGGATTAGCATGGTTAAAGATGAGGGTTTACAAGGATAGGGCCTGGGTCGGATGCTTTGTCAGTGCAGACTTGATCAGCCGAACGGCCTCCTGCACTGTAGGAATTCTATTTAAAAAATGCTCCATCACCATCCAGTCCAATGCAAGGCAGACTCACTAGCAGTGGCAGTACAGTGCCAGGCAATCAGGAGGGCATGGAACTGGGCGTCTTCAATATCGACTTTGAGCCTCAAAGTATCATGGAATCAAGCCAAACACGAGGGAAAACATCCTGATTTCGACCTACTGCACTTCTATGTTATATATCCCTTGGTAAAAGCACTGAGGATAGCAAAGGCAGAATCAACTCTTGGTGGGGGATATTATTGTTCATGTCATAATAATGAAGGAAAAAACACCAAATTACATCTGGAAATATTGGACTTTAAATCAAACCTGAGTTTTTTTAATGGACACAAGCCACAGGCTGAATGACTGCAGGGTGATTCTGAGAGAGAATGGAAATGCACCGTTACCAGACAAGGTATTTAAAGCATCCAGAAATTCGTTACCATCTCTGTTAAAGGTAAACATACATAAACTAGAAGCAGGAGTAGGTCATTCAGCCTTGCGAGAATAAGGGGTAAACCTTTTAGAACTGAGGTGAGAAATTTCTTCACCCAGAGGGTGGTGAATGTGTGGAATTCACGGCTATAGTATGTAGTTGAGGCCAAAACGTTGTCTGATTTCAAGATGAAATTAGATATAGTTCTTGGAGCAAAAGGGATCAGGGGGAAGGGAGGCATCAGGATATTGAATTTGATGATCAGCCATGATCAAAATGAATGGCGGAGCAGGTTCGAAGGGCCTCGTCCTGCTTCTAGTTTCTATGTTTCCCTTGTTAGAATGTTATAAGTTTCTACGAGATCCCCTCTCACTCTTCTAAACTCTGGTGAATATAATCCTAACTGACTTAGTCTCTCCTCATATGACAGACCAGCCATTCCGGGAATCAGCCTAGTAAACCTTAGCTGTACTCCCTCTATAGCAAGGTCATCCTTCCTCCGATAAGGACACCAAAACTGCACACACTACTCCAGGTGTGGCCTCACCAAGGCCCTGTACAATTGCAGCAATGATGTGGAAATGCCGGCGTTGGACTGGGGTAAACACAGTAACCTGGTGTTGTTAAACTTCTTAAAGTCCAACAGGTTTATTTGGTAGCAAATGCCACTCGCTTTTGGAGCGCTGCCCCTTTGTCAGGTGGAGTGGAGAAATGCTCACAAACAGGGCATACAGAGACACAAACTCAATTTACAGAATAATTACAGATTGGAATGTAGTCTTTACAGATAATCAAGTCTTAAAGGTACAAGCAACGTGAATGGAGGGAGCATTAAGCACAGGTTAAAGAGGTGTGTATTGTCTCCAGACAGGGCAGCCAGTCAGATTCTGCAAATCCAGACAAGCTGTGGGGGTTACAGATAGTGTGACATGAACCCAAGATCCTGGTTGAGGCCGTCCTCATATGTGCAGAACTTGGCTATCAGTTTCTGCTCAGCGACTCTGCGTTGTCGTGTGTTGTGAAGGCCGCCCTGGAGAACACTTATGCGAAGATCAGAGGCCGAATGCCCGTGACCGCTGGTGTTTCCAACAGAAAGAGAACATTTTTGCTTGGTGATTGTCGAGCGGTGTTCATTCATCCGTTGTCGTAGCGTCTGCATGGTTTCCCCAATGTACCATGCCGCAGGACATCCTTTCCTGCAGCGCATCAGGTAGACAACATTGGCCGAGTTGCAAGAGTATGTAGCGTGTACCTGGTGGATGGTGTTCTCACGTGAGGTGATGGTATCTGTGTCGATGATCCGGCACGTCTTGCTGTGGCAGGGTTGTGTGGTGTCGTGGTCACTGTATTCCTGAAGGCTGGGTAGTTTGCTGCGGCCAATGGTCTATTTGAGGTTGTGCGGTTGTTTGAAGGCAAGAAGTGGGGGTGTGGGGATGGCCTTGGCAAGGTGTTCGTCTTCATCAATGACATGTTGAAGGCTCTGCAGGAGATGCCGTAGCTTCTCCGCTCCGGTGAAGTACTGGACGATGAAGGGTACTCTGTCCACCGTGTCCTGTGTTTGTCTTCTGAGGAGGTCGGTGCGTTTTTTCGCTGTGGCGCGTTGGAACTGTTGATCAATGAGTCGAGCGCCATATCCTGTTCTTAAGAGGGCATCTTTCAGTGTCTGGAGGTGTCTGTTGCGATCCTCCTCATCCGAGCAGATCCTGTGGATACGGAGGGCTTGTCCGTAGGGGATGGCTTCTTTAACGTGTTTAGGGTGGAAGCTGGAGAAGTGGAGCATCGTGAGGTTATCCGTGGGCTTGCGGTACAGTGAGGTGCTGAGGTTAATGGAGATGCGTGTGTCCAAGAATGCAACCGATTCCGGAGAGAAGTCCATGGTGAGTCTGATGGTGGGATGGAACTTGTTGATGTCATCATATAGTTGTTTCAGTGATTGTTCACCATGAGTCCAAAGGAAGAAAATGTCATCGATGTATCTAGTGTATAGCATCGGTTGAAGGTCCTGTGCGGTTAAGAAGTCTGATTCGAACCTGTGCATGAAGATGTTGGCATATTGAGGTGCGAATTTGGTCCCCATGGCTGTTCCGTGTGTCTGGATGAAGAACTGGTTGTTGAAGGTGAAGACATGGGCGGCACGGTAGCACAGTGGTTAGCACTGCTGCTTCACAGCTCCAGGGACCTGGGTTCGAATCCCGGCTCGGGTCGCTGTCTGTGTGGAGTTTGCACATTCTCCCTGTGTCTGCGTGGGTTTCCTCTGGGTGCTCCGGTTTCCTCCCACAGTCCAAAGATGTGCGGGCTAGGTTGATTGGCCATTCTAAATTGCCCCTTAGTGTCCCGGGATGCATAGGTTAGAGGGGTTAGTGGGTAAATATGTAGCGATATGTGGATAGGGCCTGGGTGGGATTGTGGTTGGTGCAGACTCGAGGGGCCGAATGGCCTCTTTCTGCACTGTAGGATTCTATACATGATTCTATACATTGTGGTCCAGGATGAAGTGGATGAGTTGTAAAATTGCATCTGGAAACTGGCAGTTGTCGGCGCTGAGCACTGAGGCTGTTGCAGCAATGCCATCATCGTGGGGGATGCTGGTGTAGAGTGCCGAGACATCCATTGTGACGAGGAGTGCTCCTGGTTCAACTGCTCCATGTGTGCCGAGTTTCTGTAGGAAGTCCGTAGTGTCGTGACAAAAGCTGGGGGTTCTTTGTACAATGGGTTTCAGGATGCCCTCAACATAGCCGGAGAGGTTCTCGCACAAGGTCATTCCCACACCCCCACTTCTTGCCTTCAATCAACCGCACAACCTCAAACAGACCATTGTCCGCAGAAAACTACCCAGCCTTCAGGAGTACAGTGACCACGCCACCACACAACCCTGCCACAGCAACCTCTGCAAGACGTGCCGGATCATCGACACAGATGCCATCATCTCACGTGAGAAACCATCCACCAGGTACACGGTACATACTCTTGCAACTCGGCCAATGTTGTCTACCTGATACGCTGCAGGAAAGGATGTCCCGAGGCATGGTACATTGTCGAAACCATGCAGACGCTACGACAACGGATGAATGAACACCGCTCGATAATCACCAGGCAAGACTGTTCTCTTTCTGTTGGGGAGCACTTCAGCAGTCACGGGCATTCGACCTCTGATCTTCGCGTAAGCGTTCTCCAAGGCGGCCTTCACAACACACGACAGCGCAGAGTCACTGAGCAGAGACATAGAACATAAAACATTACAGCGCAGTACAGGCCCTTCGGCCCGCGATGTTGCGCCGACCAGTGGAACCAATCTAAAGCCCCTCTAATCTACACTATTCCAATATCATCCATATGTTTATCCAATAACCATTTGAATGCTCTTAATGTTGACGAGTCCACTACTGCTGCAGGCAGGGCATTCCACGCCCTTACTACTCTCTGAGTAAAGAACCTACCTCTAACATCTGTCCTATATCTTTCACCCCTCAATTTAAAGCTATGTCCCCTCGTGCTAGCCAACACCATCCGAGGAAAAAGGCTCTCACTATCCACCTTATCTAATCCTCTGATCATCTTGTATGCAAAGAACAAACAAAGAACAATACAGCACAGGCCCTTCGGCCCTCCAAGCCCGTGCCGCTCCCTGGTCCAAACTAGACCATTCTTTTGTATCCCTCCATTCCCACTCCGTTCATGTGGCTATCTAGATAAGTCTTAAACGTTCCCAGTGTGTCCGCCTCCACCACCTTGCCTGGCAGCACATTCCAGGCCCCCACCACCCTCTGTGTAAAATATGTCCTTCTGATATCTGTGTTAAACCTCCCCCCCTTCACCTTGAACCTATGACCCCTCGTGAACGTCACCACCGACCTGGGGAAAAGCTTCCCACCGTTCACCCTATCTATGCCTTTCATAATTTTATACACCTCTATTAAGTCTCCTCTCATCCTCCGTCATTCCAGGGAGAACAACCCCAGTTTACCCAATCTCTCCTCATAACCAAGCCCCTCCATACCAGGCAACATCCTGGTAAACCTCCTCTGTACTCTCTCCAAAGCCTCCACGTCCTTCTGGTAGTGTGGCGACCAGAACTGGACGCAGTATTCCAAATGCGGCCGAACCAACGTTCTATACATCTGCAACATCAGACCCCAACTTTTATACTCTATTAAGTCACCTCTTAACCTTCTTCTCTCTAACGAAAACAACCTCAAGCCCCTCAGCCTTTCCTCATACGATTTTCCCACCATACCAGGCAACAATCTGGTAAATCTCCTCTGCACCCTTTCCAATGCTTCCATATCTTTCCAATAATACGGCGACCAGAACTGTACGCAATACTCCAAATGCGGCCGCACCAGAGTTTTGTACAGTTGCAGCGTGACCTCCTGGCTCCGAAACTCAATCCCTCTACCAATAAAAGCTAACACACCGTACGCCTTCTTAACAACCCTATCAACCTGGGTGCCAACTTTCAGGGATCTATGCACATGGACACCCAGATCCCTCTGTTCATCCACACTACCAAGTATCTTACCATTAGCCCAGTACTCTGTATTCCTGTTACTCCTTCCAAAGTGAATCACCTCACACTTTTCCGCATTAAACTCCATTTGCCACCTCTCAGCCCAGCTCTGCAGCTTATCTATGTCCCTCTGTAACCTGCCACTTCCCTCCGCACTGTCTACAACGCCACCGACTTTAGTGTCATCCGCAAATTTACTAATCCATCCTTCCACGCCCTCATCCCGGTCATTAATAAACATGACAAACAGCAGTGGCCCCAAAACAGATCCTTGCGGTACACCACTAGTAACTGAACTCCAGGATGAATATTTCCCATCAACCACCACCCTTTGTTTTCTTACAGCTAGCCAATTCCTGATCCAAACCACTAAATCACCCTCAATCCCATGTGTCTGTATTTTCTGCAAAAGCTTACCATGGGGAACCTTATCAAACGCTTTGCTGAAATCCATATACACCACATCAACTGCTTTACCCTCATCCACCTCTCTGGTTACCTTCTCAAAGAACTCAATAAGGTTTGTGAGGCACGACCTACCCTTCACAAAACCGTGCTGACTATCCCTCATCAAATTATTCCTTTCTAGGTGATTATAAATCAAGAACAAAGAATAATACAGCACAGGAACAGGCCCTTCGGCCCTCCAGGCCCGTGCCGCTCCCTGGTCCAAACTTGGCCATCCTTTTGTATCCCTCCATTCCCACTCTGTTCATATGGCTATCTAGATAAGTCTTAAACATTCCCAGTGTGTCCGCCTCCACCACCTTGCCTGGCAGCGCATTCCAGGCCCCCACCACCCTCTGTGTAAAATATGTCCTTCTGATATCTGAGTTATACCTCGCCCCTCTCAGCTTGAGCCCGTGACCCCTCGTGATCGTCACCTCCGACCTGGGAAAAAGCTTCCCACTGTTCACCCTATCTATACCCTTCATAATCTTGTATACCTCTATTAGATCTCCCCTCATTCTCCATCTTTCCAAGGAGAACAACCCCAGTCTACCCAATCTCTCCTCATAGCTAAGACCCTCCATACCAGGCAACATCCTGGTAAACCTTCTCTGCACTCTCTCCAATGCTTCCAAGTCCTTCTGGTAGTGCGGCGACCAGAACTGGACGCAGTACTCCAAATGTGGCCTAACCAGCGTTCTATACAGCTGCATCATCAGACTCCAGCTTTTATACTCTATACCCCGTCCTATAAAGGCAAGCATACCATATGCCTTCTTCACCACCTTCTCCACCTGTGTTGCCACCTTCAAGGATTTGTGGACTTGCACACCTAGGTCCCTCTGTTTCTATACTCCTGATGACTCTGCCATTTATTGTATAACTCCTCCCTACATTATTTCTTCCAAAATGCATCACTTCGCATTTATCAGGATTAAACTCCATCTGCCACCTCTCCGCCCAATTTTCCAGCCTATCTATATCCTGCTGTATTGCCCGACAATGCTCTTCGCTATCCGCAATTCCAGCTCGTTAATGAGTTTATTCCTTTCTAAATGCGCATACATCCTATCTCTAAGAATCTTCTCCAACAACTTCCCCAGCACGGACGTCAAGCTCACCGGCCTATAATTACCCGGGTTATCCTTCCTACCCTTCTTAAATAATGGGACCACATTAGCTATCCTCCAATCCTCTGGGACCTCACCTGCGTCCAGTGACGAGACAAAGATTTGCGTCAGAGGCCCAGCGATTTCATCTCTCATCTCCCTGAGCAGCCTTGGATAGTTTCCATCAGGCCCTGGGGATTTGTCAGTCTTTATATTCTCTAACAAACCTCACACTTCCTCTCTTGTAATGGAGATTTTCTCCAACGGTTCAACACTCCCCTCCGAGACACTCCCAGTCAACACATCCCTCTCCTTTGTGAATAGCGATGCAAAGTATTCATTTAGGATCTCCCCTACTTCTTTGGGCTCGAAGCATAATTCCCCACTTTTGTCCCTGAGAGGTCCGATTTTTTCCCTCACAACCCTTTTGTTCCTAATGTATGAATAAAATGCCTTGGGATTCTCCTTAATCCTTTCCCACTTTCTTTGTACTCCTCCAGAGCTCCCTCCGTTTTTAGCTGCCTGGACCTAACATACGCCTCTCTTTTCTTTTTGACCAGTCCCTCAATTTCCCTGGTTATCCTATCCTATCTCTTATTATCCTTTCCAATACTTTGCCCACAACAGAAGTAAGGCTCACCGGTCTATAATTACCAGGGTTGTCCCTACTCCCCTTCTTGAACAAGGGGACAACATTTGCTGTCCTCCAGTCTTCTGGCACTGTTCCTGTAGTAGTCATGATGTGGAGATGCCGGCGTTGGACTGGGGTAAACACAGTAAGAAGTTTAACAACACCAGGTTAAAGTCCAACAGGTTTATTTGGTAGCAAAAGCCACACAAGCTTTCGAGGCTCTGAGCCCCTTCTTCAGGTGAGTGGGAATTCTGTTCACAAACAGAACTTATAAGACACAGACTCAATTTACATGAATAATGGTTGGAATGCGAATACTTACAACTAATCTCCCATTGTTTTGTTTCTTAAAGACTGGATTAGTTGTAAGTATTCGCATTCCAACCATTATTCATGTAAATTGAGTCTGTGTCTTATAAGTTCTGTTTGTGAACAGAATTCCCACTCACCTGAAGAAGGGGCTCAGAGCCTCGAAAGCTTGTGTGGCTTTTGCTACCAAATAAACCTGTTGGACTTTAACCTGGTGTTGTTAAACTTCTTACTGTTCCTGTAGACAATGTCGACACAAAGATCAAAGCCAAAGGCTCAGCAATCTCCTCTCGAGCCTCCCAGAGAATCCTAGGATAAATCCCATCCGGCCCAGGGGACTTATCTATTTTTACCCTTTCCAGAATTGCTAACACCTCCTCCTTATGAACATCAATCTCATCCAGTCCAATAGCCTGCATCTCAATACTCCCGTCAACAACACTGTCCCTCTCCAGTGTGAATACCGACGAAAAATATTCATTTAGTGCCTCTCCTATCTCTTCAGACTCCACGCACAACTTCCCACTCCTGTCCTTGACTGGCCCTGATCATAGAACATAGAACAGTACAGCACAGAACAGGCCCTTCGGCCCACGATGTTGTGCCGAGCTTTATCTGAAACCAAGATCAAGCTGTCCTACTCCCTATCATTCTGCTGTGCTCCATGTGCCTATCCAATAACCGCTTAATCTTACCCTAGTCATTCTTTTACTCCTGACATACCTATAGAAAGCTTTAGGGTTTTCCTTGATCCTACCCGCCAAAGACTTCTCAGACTGATAGCCAAGTTCCGCACACATGAGGACGGCCTCAACCGGGATCTTGGGTTCATGTCAAACTATCTGTAACCCCCACAGCTTGTCTGGACTTGCAGAATCTCACTGGTTGTTCTGGCTGGAGACAATACACATCTCTTTAACCTGTGCTTAATGCTCTCTCCACTCACATTGTTTGTACCTTCAAGACTTGATTATCTGTAAAGACTACATTCCAATCTGTAATTATTCTGTAAATTGAGTTTGTGTCTCTGTGCCCTGTTTGTGAGCATTTCTCCACTCCACCTGACGAAGGGGCAGCGCTCCGAAAACTAGTGGCTTTTGCTAACAAATAAACCTGTTGGACTTTAACCTGGTGTTGTTAAACTTCTTACGATGACTGGGCAGACAGGCTGTGCGCCCCCTACAGGAACATCACCCCCACTGCACGCTGCATCCGGGCCTTTATTTTACCCGGCACGACGTCAGAGGATGCTGAATGAACAAACGTGGGACACAACATTGGCAGCAGGTTCCGGTTCCGGGTCACGTGTTGAGGTTGTTCCGTTTTCTGAGCCCCGGGTGAGAGGAACTGGATTCCGCCCGAGACACGAACACGCTGCTCCCTGGAACCCCGCCCTGTGCCCCCGGCCCGCGGATCCCCGGCCTCTCCCCCCGGATCCCCGGCCTCTCCCCCCCGGCCCGCGGATCCCCGGCCTCTCCCCCCCGGCCCGCGGTCTGTGTCCCGCTCTCGGAGCCGCAGGAATTTCCGGTAAGAACATCGGAGTCAATAAGCGCATGCGCACAACGCAAACAGCGACTGAACATCCACATGTTCATCCAGAGAGAGAGACACTGACCCAGAGAGAGAGAGAGAGAGACACTGACCCAGAGAGAGAGAGAGAGAGACACTGACCCAGAGAGAGAGAGAGAGAGACACTGACCCAGAGAGAGAGAGAGAGAGACACTGACCCAGAGAGAGAGAGAGAGAGACACTGACCCAGAGAGAGAGTGAGAGACACTGACCCAGAGAGAGAGAGAGAGAGACACTGACCCAGAGAGAGAGTGAGAGACACTGCCCCAGAGAGAGAGAGAGAGACACTGACCCAGAGAGAGAGAGACACTGACCCAGAGAGAGAGAGAGAGAGACACTGACCCAGAGAGAGAGTGAGAGACACTGACCCAGAGAGAGAGAGAGAGAGACACTGACCCAGAGAGAGAGAGAGAGAGACACTGACCCAGAGAGAAAGAGAGAGAGACACTGACCCAGAGAGAGAGAGAGAGACACTGACCCAGAGAGAGAGAGAGAGAGACACTGACCCAGAGAGAGAGAGAGAGAGACACTGACCCAGAGAGAGAGAGAGAGAGACACTGACCCAGAGAGAGAGAGAGAGAGACACTGACCCAGAGAGAGAGAGAGAGAGACACTGACCCAGAGAGAGAGAGAGAGACACTGACCCAGAGAGAGAGAGAGAGAGACACTGACCCAGAGAGAGAGAGAGAGACACTGACCCAGAGAGAGAGAGAGACACTGACCCAGAGAGAGAGAGAGAGACACTGACCCAGAGAGAGAGAGAGAGAGAGACACTGACCCAGAGAGAGAGAGAGAGACACTGACCCAGAGAGAGAGAGAGAGACACTGACCCAGAGAGAGAGAGAGAGAGACACTGACCCAGAGAGAGAGAGAGAGACACTGACCCAGAGAGAGAGAGAGAGAGAGACACTGACCCAGAGAGAGAGAGAGAGACACTGACCCAGAGAGAGAGAGAGAGAGACACTGACCCAGAGAGAGAGAGAGAGACACTGACCCAGAGAGAGAGAGAGAGAGAGACACTGACCCAGAGAGAGAGAGAGAGACACTGACCCAGAGAGAGAGAGAGAGACACTGACCCAGAGAGAGAGAGAGAGAGACACTGACCCAGAGAGAGAGAGAGAGACACTGACCCAGAGAGAGAGAGAGAGACACTGACCCAGAGAGAGAGAGAGAGACACTGACCCAGAGAGAGAGAGAGACACTGACCCAGAGAGAGAGAGAGAGGCACTGACCCAGAGAGAGAGAGAGAGAGACACTGACCCAGAGAGAGAGAGAGACACTGACCCGGAGAGAGAGAGAGACACTGACCCAGAGAGAGAGAGAGACACTGACCCAGAGAGAGAGAGACACACTGACCCAGAGAGAGAGAGAGAGAGAGACACTGACCCAGAGAGAGAGAGACACACTGACCCAGAGAGAGAGAGAGAGACACTGACCCAGAGAGAGAGAGAGACACTGACCCAGAGAGAGAGAGAGAGACACTGACCCAGAGAGAGAGTGAGAGACACTGACCCAGAGAGAGAGAGAGAGACACTGACCCAGAGAGAGAGAGACACTGACCCAGAGAGAGAGAGAGAGACACTGACCCAGAGAGAGAGAGAGAGAGACACTGACCCAGAGAGAGAGACACTGACCCAGAGAGAGAGAGAGAGACACTGACCCAGAGAGAGAGAGAGACACTGACCCAGAGAGAGAGAGAGAGACACTGACCCAGAGAGAGAGAGAGACACTGACCCAGAGAGAGAGAGAGAGACACTGACCCAGAGAGAGAGAGAGACACTGACCCAGAGAGAGAGAGAGACACTGACCCAGAGAGAGAGAGAGAGACACTGACCCAGAGAGAGAGAGAGACACTGACCCAGAGAGAGAGAGAGAGACACTGACCCAGAGAGAGAGAGAGACACTGACCGAGAGAGAGAGACACTGACCCAGAGAGAGAGAGAGAGAGACACTGACCCAGAGAGTGTCGTGGTTCCCCAGGACGACAATTCGTTCACATCAGTTTAAAACAGAGAGTCTGAGCAGCGATCTTTCAAGCAAAAGACTTTATTTCTCAGCATAAGAGATAAAGCCGGGGGCGTCCGGAACACTCCAAAGAGCTCTTGGGCTTACACTCTTTTATGTACATTTCAGCCTCCTATCTCAAGATCCTTATCTCCCTTTTACTGCCTGTCCTTGGTTGTAATCTTACCCTACAGCCCGCTCTTTCTCTGGCCATCATTATTTTAGTTGACCCTTTATCTGTTTTCTTTGCAATTGGTCATTCACTGTTATATCTCTTCGTTTCTTAAACCATGGTGGTTATAACTCTTGCTGTTATCTGAACTTTTCTGTTTGTACAATAATCGTGGTTTTGTAAGCTAAGGCGAATGTGTTTAGAAGAAAAGACATCCCCCCTGCTGATTTATAGTCTACTAATGTGTTTTTAGGAAGAAAACATTCTCTCTGCTATTAAGCTGAACCACTGAGCAGTCTTTCTTGTTTTCTTAAGTGACTATTGTCTGCTGTTGCTAATCAGTGATTGCTATATTACTTCTTTAGTTCTTCTAGTTCCTCCACTTTAATCATATCGACTACACTTGATTATATTAGGTCACACAAAGTTACTTTAGGTTACATATTCATCTCACTATTCACCTAAATCTACTTTATCATTTCACTAAAACCTAAATCTACTTTATCATTTTACTAAAACCTGTGAATCTGAATTCCATACTAAACTCATACAATATCCAGTACAATTTCCCTTACAAGTGAATCTGAATTTCATACTAAACTCATACAATATCCAGCACAATTTCCCTTACAAGTCCCCCCTTTGAGGCTATTCCCTAGCCTCATCCCAATTACCAAGCTCAAATAATCCCCTCGCTCGATCCCATTTGTATTTTATTTTAATCACTCTTTGCAGGCGATGTGGAGGAGCCGAATATTTTGGTCAGGGATCAGTGTCCCTATTCTAACTTTATCATAATTTGTCTATCCCGGTTCTGATTTTTGGGTTGCTCCTCCAGATTGCCTGCCCCTGACAGTCATCAGCCAAAAACCTTCCCACTCTTGTCTAGGGAAGGGAAAAAGACTGATTCCTGTGTACAGACTAAGTTCTCCTGGTTTCGTGTGGACTTCAGCAAGGTGCTGTTGTTTCCACAAGGTGATCTTCCACTATTGTAGTTATTTTACAGAGTGACGAGTTTCAACTTCGACCAAGGTCATTGTGAATCCACTCAGCGGGGGCGGCTCAAGATTTTCCCATTCCTCTGTTTTTTCTCTCGAGCGTGAGCTGCTTAGCACCCGCGTCACCATCTGCCGCGCTGCCACTCTGGTAAGGAAGGATCTCAGGGCGGGTAAAAAACAACAAAATATCAATCCCAGAATGATTATTGTTGCGATTGCTACAGCTCCAGCTTTGGCAAACCACGCCCCCCATCTTCCTAATATTCTGTCCAGCCAACTCCATACCTCATGCCCAAACCCAGCATTTTCTTTCACTTCTTTCTTAAGATTTCTTAACTTATTCATGGCTTGTGTAAATGACCCCTCTGGATTAGTGTTATTAGGGATAAATGTGCAGCACTGATCCCCAAACATAACACACACCCCTCCTTTCTCTGCCAGGAGCCAATCTAACGCCTGTCGATTTTGCCACGCCATTTTGCTGGTCGCATCCAACTGCTCTCCTAAGGCCTCCAGGGCATCATTCGTATAATTAATAAACCTCTGCTGATTATAATAGATGTAATTGATCCACTCAGTATTCTTGCTGGGTGTGATCCAAACAAAGAGGGATTCAAACCCTGCAGCTATTTCGTTCCTAGCTTTGAACTCATTCGGGATGCCGCGGGGCTGTCCGATTGCGTCCAATTTTATCGTAGGGTCAGGGGTATATGCCCTCTTAATTCTTTGTGATTTAATTTCTCTTTCCCCCGGTAGTATCACAATGCTCTGGGCAAGCATAACTCGAGCACATAGTCCTTTCCAATTCTGTGGTAATTTTGCCAATAGCCCTTTCTCCGGGCCACAAAGCCACCAGAGATCGGCCAGTTGATTTTCTTGATAGTCTAACACAAAAGGAGGGGGTGCCCATCCCCCTCCTGAGAGGATCAGATAAAGAGCATCGGTTATATTCCAAATCCTTTCACACTCTCCTGTGTAATTTCCCACACTACTTCCTGTGCTACTTTCCCTCCAATAGCAATCTCGGATTTGTAAGTTGGGCTCTACACTCCTCCCCACGATTCTCCCCGTGTATTTCTATTTCTTCCTCGCTATCACCTCTATCCACTCTCTGTACTTCTTCAATTTCCCTTCTCTCCCCCACCCCTGGTACCGTTCTGGTACAATGGTTTAAGTGATACCACAGTGTACTGCCTTCTACTTGCAACGCCGTGGGAGACACTTTGGTGACTTCAAACGGTCCTTCTCGTCTCGGTTCGTTCCAACGTCTCCGGAACTTTCTGATGTATACTCGATCTCCAGGCTTGATCTGATGTTCTGTTACCGGATTCTCCTCCTCCTTGGCTTTTTCCTGTTCAAATATAGTTCTATGTATAACAGTTAATTGTTGTATATATTCTTTTGTGCTTTGATCTAAACATTCTAGCGTAGGACCTCCTGATCCCCTGATCTTGGGTATCGGCATTACTCTTCTTGTCATCATTTCATGTGGGCTCAAATGTGTGATTCTGTTTTCCTGACTCCTGTATTGCATTAGAGCCAATGGCAGAGCATCTATCCAGTTTTTCCCTGTTTCACTGCAAATTTTGCTTATTTTAGCCTTAAGGGTCCCGTTTGCTCTCTCCACCATTCCTTGGGATTGAGGGTGATATACGCATCCAAACTTCTGCTTTATTCGGAGTACCGAGAGTGTCTCTCTCAGTGCCCTTCCTATAAAAGCAGATCCATTGTCTGAACTTAATTGCGTGGGTATGCCAAATCTTGGGATAATTTCTTTTGACAGGAAGTTAATCACCGTTCCAGATCCTTGATCTTTGGATGGCGTTGCTTCTATCCATCTGCTGAATCTATCAATAATCACTAACATGTATCTTTTCCCTCTTACCACCTTTCCCATATCCACATAGTCCATGCATAGATGTTTAAATGGTCCTTCAGGAATGGGTATATGCCCTATTGGGGCAGTAATGCCCTTCCTGATGTTATTCTGAGCACACACCTCACACTGACTTAGTATGTAGTCAATCGAGTTTTGCAGGTATGGTGACCAGAATCCTTCCTTCTTGATCTTTCTAGCCACTTCTCCTCTCGCACAGTGGTCCACTCCATGCGCTTCGCTAATTAGTACGGTTAGTAATGATGTGGGTGCTATGACTAATCCCTCCCCATTTCTCCATATCCTGTCCTGTTGTCCCTGTAGTGCTCCTCTATCTTTCCACATTGCCTTTTCAGCTACAGAGGTTTCCTCCTGTAACTGTGCTACATCCTCTAATGTGATGTGAGGTTCGATATCCCCCATACCTGGCCCTGGGTGCGGCCTTGCTATTTCTACTGGGGCTATCGTAGCCTCAATGCATCCTGACGCTTCTTTAGCTGCCTTGTCGGCTTTGGTGTTTCCCTGTGTGATGCTGTCTGCTCCCTTTTTATGCGCCTGACACTTAATTATGGCTAATTCCCTTGGACCCATCATGGCCCTTATTAAAGCCCTGATTTGACCTTCGTGTTGTATTGGTCCTCCTCCGCTTTTCATAAATCCCCTTTGCTTCCATATTGCCCCGAACAGATGGCAGACCCCGTGGGCATAGGCCGAATCAGTATAAATTTCCAATGCTTCCCCGTTTGCTAGCTCACATGCTCTGGTCAATGCTTTAAGTTCTGCCAGTTGGGCTGAACAGGGCTGTTCACATTTCTCTGCTTCTATGACTTCAAGTGTTTCCCCTTTCTGTTCAACTATGGCATAGCCTGCGTGGTTTCCTAAGTGATCCCTGTAACATGAGCCATCTACATACAGTATCCTTTTCCCTTCTGTCACTAGTCCCTCTGCTCTTAAATCTTTTCTCAGTTTCATAAATGTTTTTGCTTCTCTTAAGCATTCATGTTCTTCTCCTTCATGAGGTAATGGCATGTAATCAGCTGGATTTACTCTGTTGCACTTTATAATCGTGATATCTGGAAATGTGGTTAGCATTCGATAATGATGGATCCTAGCAGGTGTCAGCACAAATTTTCCTTGCTCAATCAATTCAGCTACCTTATGGTATACATGTATGTTTATCGGATATCCCATTGTGACCGTAGCTGCCTTTTCGTACGCCCACCAAGCTGCTGCCAGACCTTGATAGCACGGAGGGTATCCCATTGCTACGTCGTCTAGCTTGGTACTGTAATATGCTACAGCCTGCCTTCGTCTACCCTTGCAATTTTCCTGCATTAACATTGCTGTAGCAAATCCGGCTTCTCTGTTACTCACAAATAAGTCAAAGGGCTTGTCATAGGTCGGTAAGGCCAATGCTGGTGCCTGTGCCATTTCTCTTTTCACGTTTTCAAATGCGTCTGAAGCATCTTTATCCCATTTTAGTTTGGCTTTTAATTCGTCACACCCTGCCTCCTTCATTATCTTTCGTAGTGCCTGCGTTTTTTCGGCATAGCTTTCCACCCATTCTGAACTGAATCCTGTCATTCCCAAAAATGTCATCATTTGTCCCACCGTCTGTGGTTTCGGAACTTTTAGTACTGCTTCTATTTGCTGTGAAGCTATCTCCTTCTGTCCTGCTGATATTTCTCTTCCCAAGTATTCTACCTTTTTCTGGCACAGCTGCAGCTTTTTCCTGGAAACTTTATGACCCCCTTCTGCTAGTCTTTCCAATAGTTTTAAACTATCCTTCCTGCACTGTTCTTGTGTTCCTGTGCATAATAATAAATCATCCACATATTGTATCAGTGTTCCTTCCAACTGTATTCCTTCTAAATCTGCTCTCAACACCTGATTGAATACATGTGGGGAATGTTTAAATCCTTGGGGCATCCTATTGTATGTGTATTGTTTCCCCTCGTACGTAAATGCAAAGAGATACTGACTTTCTTGAGCTAGTGGCACACTAAAAAATGCCGAACATAGGTCTATTACAGTAAACCATCTACTTTCAGGTGGTATATTTGTCATCAAGGTATAAGGGTTTGGAACCTCTGCTGGCATATCTTCCACTACCTCATTAATTGCCCTTAGATCATGCACCAATCTCCATTTTTCTCCGTCCGCCTTTTTCACTGGTAGTAGCGGTGTATTACACCTGCTCCGGGTTTCTTTTAATACCCCTGCTTCTATCAATCCCTTAATTGTCCCTCTAATTCCTTCAATTGCTTCTGTCTTGATTGGGTATTGCGGCCTATACGGCCCCTGACGTCCTATCTTTAATCTGACTTCAACTGGATTAGCGTTTTTGACCCTCCCTACATCCGTGTCCTGTCTGGACCACAACTCCTGCGGGAGGGAGTTCAAATCCTGCTCTAACCTCTCTCTCCACTCCAGTTCCTGTTTCTCGATTTGCACTCCTATTGTTATCTGCTTCGGTTTCCCAAGCATTTTAACATCCAAAATTATTTTCGTCATTTGTCCATTGCTGGACGTCCAAATATCTACATTGTCTGTCTGGACAAATTCTAAATCTTGTGCTCTCAACACCATTGGTCCTAGGTCTTTTGTTCTGTATCCCGGATTCACTTTCAATGTGACATGTGGCTCCGCCCCAGATACAGAGAACCATTTGTTAACCCATTCATTCCTAACAATTGTGAGGGCTACTCCCTCTAGTCCGATTAAAATACTTCCTGACTTTATTTCCTGTTCTCGTCCTGCCTCCCTTTCCCATTTCTCCTGTATCTCAGGTTCCTGCCCTTCATCAAATATCATTGTACTGTGTAATTCTGTTCTTGGCCATTTGGCTTGTGGAACCCAAGTGTTTATAATCTTTCCCCAAACTTCCCATATCTGTTTTTTAACTTGTTCCTCTATATCTCCCAACCAATATACATTAACCCCTTCCTTTCCTGGTATTTCAAGTGGATACATTCCCATCAAATCAATTCCTTGTTCAGTGCATTCTAATTTCAGTCCTAAACCTAGGATTGCATCCCTTCCCAATAGATTTAAAGGAGTTTTATCACATACTAAAATAGGTACATGGGTTGTCTTATTTCCAATGGTAACAGGCACCGGCGTCGTCATTCGAGCTAATGTTACTTTCCCCGAGAACCCCACAGTTTTTACAAACTGGTTTGACAATGGTAAGTGATCCGCATATTTCGTTTGCATGCACGTACATGTGGCGCCGATGTCTATCATCATGGGGACCTCGATCCCTCCTACTCTAACGTTAACTATAGGTTCCTGCTCTGCGGTTTCTGTTATCTGTACGTACTGTCCTACCATTTCGGGGTTCTCTGGGCCTCCCTATGGGGAATTCTGATGGTTTACCGGCCCTTGAAACATCGGGATGCTGTTTGGCGACCCTTGGATCAGTTGTTGGCCTGTCTGCTGCTGGTTTTCTCCCTGTCTGGGGAAATTCCGCGGGCAATTCCTTTTTATGTGCCCTGCCTCCCCGCACCCCCAACACACACCTGAAGGGCCAGGCAGTGGTCCCTGTCTCGGAGTCTGATGATTAACCTGTCCCTGTCCTCTCTGATTCTGATAGGGTGGCCTACCACCTCCCTGTCCTTTCCCATTTCTATTCCAGTCAGTCTGACTTTGCAGGGCGTATGGGTTTTGATAATTTAGGCCATAGGCTCCTGGGTTCATGGACAGTGGGAAGGCAGAAATGTTATAGGTTATGACGGGCTGGCCTCCATCTCCGCTCCCCCCTTTGATTAGTGCAGGTATTTCCTCTGGCTTTTGCTCCACCATCATTGGTGCTATTTTTCTGGGTGCGAGATCCTCTTTTGCCTTCAGTTTATCCTTGCTTTTGATCTCCTCCAACTGTGCCTGAAGGAGTTTACGTTGTACCTCCTTCAGCTGTTTGTCTGCATTCTTTTCATCTTTGCGATGTCTCTCTACTGCATGGGCAACATAATCCACAAACTCTCGGTAATTTTTTGAGTCCAAGCCCACCACTTCCTCCAGCCTTGTCTTAGCTGGGGCTGGCAAGCCCTCTAGGATTGCAGCCCGGAACATGGAGTTGGTCAGTGGGTCTATTAAAATGTCCCTCTCCGTGTCCCTTCTCCACCTTTTTAATTGATTCTCCACATACACAGCTGCATTCTCCTCCTCACCCAGTGGCTCTCCCTTTAGGGTTTTTACATCCATTCGATTGGGGTACATATCCCGCAGTGCCTGCCAGATGTCTTGGCGGTACTGGTCCATTAGTATCCCATCCACCGCTGGGTTATAAGCTGCGGTCAGGATGCCAGCACGTCTCATTACTTCCGCCATTTGGTCCATTCCTAGCACCTTTGTCAGGAGAGCTTTGATGTCGCCCAGTGCCATCCTTTTTCCCACCATCCCTGCCTCCAACTGTCCAATCCACCTTCCAGCCCCATCCAAAATATTGGGTAATTCATTAATTAAATTAGGCAAATCCTGACCTGACCAAGGGATATACTGCGGTCTGCCACCCTTCAGAATCACCGGGAATACCATTTTCCCTCTCCTATCCACATCTGGAAACTTTACAGGTGGGTGCCTTTCCCGCCTTGATTTTCTTTTCTATGTCATATTCTCCCTCAAAATTCATTGTGCCTGATATAACTGGGTACAGTCCCGTGGAGCTCTGTTTCTCTAAGTATGGGGGTGGGGCTACGTTTGGATCTTCCAATTTTGCTTTTTCCTCAAGTTGTACTGGCCTCTGCATTCTACCTCCCCTCCATACCCCTCTTCTCTCTTTCCCTTCTTGTTGGAATAGGGCTAATATCTCTAACTCCTTTTTTCGCTTTTCCCTTCTTTTGCTCGATTTATCCTTAATCTTATAGTTCTTTATCATTCCCTTCTGGTCCTCACATCTCTCTATGGACCATGTGCCTTCCTCCGGCCACTGTGTATTGGTCTTATTTGTTCTTTTGGCCCATTTTTTAGAGACGTGTTCTATATCTCCCCTAAGGGCTGGGAACTTATCCCCTAATATCTCCACTGGTGTCTTAACTTGGTGCGCCATTACTCGTCTTTTTGGATCACTGTCGCAATTTTTGTCACTTAATCTGTCAGAGTTAGGTATCACAGTGATTATTACTTGCTGTATTGTTTTTCCGTGCTCAGTCCCCTGTTTACCTTTCGTTTGGGTTTCTTTTGCCACTATTTGTAATTCTAACCGGGGTCCTGATATCCACTTCCCCGTAGTCCCCTGTCCCGGCACTATCTTCCTCTCCCGGGCCAGAGGGTAGTAGGTTTTCACTTGCTCGTCTATGTGTATAAGAATCCTGTATTGGTCAGATCCCTTTATTAATTTCTCTAGGGTTTCCAATTTTATTTCGTCTATCCAATTCCTATCGACTACTCGTTCCCATTTTACATACGGCCACTCATTCTTTATCTCCTCTAAGTTAATTATGTGTGTAATCTTTTTCCAATCCAGTGTTGCTTCCGTTTTTGTTATTATTCAAAGATTAGTTATTTTCAATCTTGTCACCAGGCAGTTTTGTCAGGGTAATTTTTCAAGTTGTTAGTTATTACCCTACCTATATTCCGACTCTCTCTCTTATTTCTGTCCTTCACGCTGTTGTCTCAGACCAGTTTGTTCAAACTGGTCTTTTACTTCCTCTATTCTAGCTGCTACTCCCCTTTCCTGTGGTTAAAATCCACTCCTGTGCTTTTGGCTACTGTAAGAGTGATCTCTCACTGATCTCTCTCCCTCTCGGTTGACGTCCCTTACCCGAGGTCCTGGGTAGGTTTGGACTGGCAGGTTTTCCCACACTTACTCTCTTCTGGGCAAGTCGTGACCTGAAAAACCCGCTCCAAACCGCTTGACTTAACCTAATTGCATTACTTTAGCTTTCGGCCTTTTTCCCGTCTCACTTTTTACCCATTCACAGACAATACAGTATTCGCAGCGCGCTTTTGCATGCAAAAATTCTGCTCTTCGGATCAGACTCAGTCTCTCAAAATTTTTACACAATTTGGTTTTACCTGTGCAGGATATCTTTTTGGGTTGGGGAGATCCAGGACCAGCAGAGAGCCGGGCGCACCGGAGCTCGAGAAAACCCCTTTCTGACAACAAGGATTTACATGCATGCAAGTCTGCTTACCTTGTTGACAGAAGGCCGGCTGGGGACTTCTCGGTTCCGGCTGGACCACCGTCTCCGCTACTCCTTCCAGATGCTTTTCTGGGCGATCTCTCACCAACCCTGCTCAGCAGCGCCAATTTTGTCGTGGTTCCCCAGGACGACAATTCGTTCACATCAGTTTAAAACAGAGAGTCTGAGCAGCGATCTTTCAAGCAAAAGACTTTATTTCTCAGCATAAGAGATAAAGCCGGGGGCGTCCGGAACACTCCAAAGAGCTCTTGGGCTTACACTCTTTTATGTACATTTCAGCCTCCTATCTCAAGATCCTTATCTCCCTTTTACTGCCTGTCCTTGGTTGTAATCTTACCCTACAGCCCGCTCTTTCTCTGGCCATCATTATTTTAGTTGACCCTTTATCTGTTTTCTTTGCAATTGGTCATTCACTGTTATATCTCTTCGTTTCTTAAACCATGGTGGTTATAACTCTTGCTGTTATCTGAACTTTTCTGTTTGTACAATAATCGTGGTTTTGTAAGCTAAGGCGAATGTGTTTAGAAGAAAAGACATCCCCCCTGCTGATTTATAGTCTACTAATGTGTTTTTAGAAGAAAACATTCTCTCTGCTATTAAGCTGAACCACTGAGCAGTCTTTCTTGTTTTCTTAAGTGACTATTGTCTGCTGTTGCTAATCAGTGATTGCTATATTACTTCTTTAGTTCTTCTAGTTCCTCCACTTTAATCATATCGACTACACTTGATTATATTAGGTCACACAAAGTTACTTTAGGTTACATATTCATCTCACTATTCACCTAAATCTACTTTATCATTTCACTAAAACCTAAATCTACTTTATCATTTTACTAAAACCTGTGAATCTGAATTCCATACTAAACTCATACAATATCCAGTACAATTTCCCTTACAAGTGAATCTGAATTTCATACTAAACTCATACAATATCCAGCACAATTTCCCTTACAAGAGAGAGAGAGACACTGACCCAGAGAGAGAGAGAGAGAGACACTGACCCAGAGAGAGAGAGAGAGAGCACTGACCCAGAGAGAGAGAGAGAGACACTGACCCAGAGAGAGAGAGAGAGACACTGACCCAGAGAGAGAGAGAGAGAGACACTGACCCAGAGAGAGAGAGAGACACTGACCCAGAGAGAGAGAGAGAGAGACACTGACCCAGAGAGAGAGAGAGAGAGACACTGACCCAGAGAGAGAGAGACACTGACCCAGAGAGAGAGAGAGAGAGACACTGACCCAGAGAGAGAGAGAGAGACACTGACCCAGAGAGAGAGAGAGAGACACTGACCCAGAGAGAGAGAGAGAGAGACACTGACCCAGAGAGAGAGAGAGAGACACTGACCCAGAGAGAGAGAGAGACACTGACCCAGAGAGAGAGAGAGAGAGACACTGACCCAGAGAGAGAGAGAGAGAGAGACACTGACCCAGAGAGAGAGAGAGAGACACTGACCCAGAGAGAGAGAGAGAGACACTGACCCAGAGAGAGAGAGAGAGACACTGACCCAGAGAGAGAGAGAGAGACACTGACCCAGAGAGAGAGAGAGAGACACTGACCCAGAGAGAGAGAGAGACACTGACCCAGAGAGAGAGAGAGAGAGACACTGACCCAGAGAGAGAGAGAGAGACACTGACCCAGAGAGAGAGAGAGACACTGACCCAGAGAGAGAGAGAGAGAGAGAGAGACACTGACCCAGAGAGAGAGGAGAGAGAGAGACACTGACCCAGAGAGAGAGAGAGAGACACTGACCCAGAGAGAGAGAGAGAGACACTGACCCAGAGAGAGAGAGAGAGAGACACTGACCCAGAGAGAGAGAGAGAGAGACACTGACCCAGAGAGAGAGAGAGAGAGACACTGACCCAGAGAGAGAGAGAGAGAGACACTGACCCAGAGAGAGAGAGAGAGAGAGACACTGACCCAGAGAGAGAGAGAGAGAGACTGACCCAGAGAGAGAGAGAGAGACACTGACCCAGAGAGAGAGAGAGAGAGAGACACTGACCCAGAGAGAGAGAGAGACACTGACCCAGAGAGAGAGAGAGACACTGACCCAGAGAGAGAGAGAGAGACACTGACCCAGAGAGAGAGAGAGAGAGAGACACTGACCCAGAGAGAGAGAGAGAGACACTGACCCAGAGAGAGAGAGAGAGACACTGACCCAGAGAGAGAGAGAGAGACACTGACCCAGAGAGAGAGAGAGAGACACTGACCCAGAGAGAGAGAGAGAGACACTGACCCAGAGAGAGAGAGAGAGAGACACTGACCCAGAGAGAGAGAGAGAGACACTGACCCAGAGAGAGAGAGAGACACTGACCCAGAGAGAGAGAGAGAGACACTGACCCAGAGAGAGAGAGAGAGAGAGACACTGACCCAGAGAGAGAGAGAGAGACACTGACCCAGAGAGAGAGAGAGAGACACTGACCCAGAGAGAGAGAGAGAGACACTGACCCAGAGAGAGAGAGAGAGACACTGACCCAGAGAGAGAGAGAGAGACACTGACCCAGAGAGAGAGAGAGAGACACTGACCCAGAGAGAGAGAGAGAGAGACACTGACCCAGAGAGAGAGAGAGAGACACTGACCCAGAGAGAGAGAGAGACACTGACCCAGAGAGAGAGAGAGAGACACTGACCCAGAGAGAGAGAGAGACACTGACCCAGAGAGAGAGAGAGAGACACTGACCCAGAGAGAGAGAGAGAGACACTGACCCAGAGAGAGAGAGAGAGACACTGACCCAGAGAGAGAGAGAGAGACACTGACCCAGAGAGAGAGAGAGAGACACTGACCCAGAGAGAGAGAGAGACACTGACCCAGAGAGAGAGAGAGAGACACTGACCCAGAGAGAGAGGGAGACACTGACCCAGAGAGAGAGAGAGACACTGACCCAGAGAGAGAGAGAGAGACACTGACCCAGAGAGAGAGAGAGACACTGACCCAGAGAGAGAGAGAGAGACACTGACCCAGAGAGAGAGAGAGAGACACTGACCCAGAGAGAGAGAGAGAGACACTGACCCAGAGAGAGAGAGAGAGACACTGACCCAGAGAGAGAGAGAGAGACACTGACCCAGAGAGAGAGAGAGACACTGACCCAGAGAGAGAGAGAGAGACACTGACCCAGAGAGAGAGAGAGACACTGACCCAGAGAGAGAGAGAGAGACACTGACCCAGAGAGAGAGAGAGACACTGACCCAGAGAGAGAGAGAGAGACACTGACCCAGAGAGAGAGAGAGAGACACTGACCCAGAGAGAGAGAGAGAGACACTGACCCAGAGAGAGAGAGAGAGACACTGACCCAGAGAGAGAGAGAGACACTGACCCAGAGAGAGACACTGACCCAGAGAGAGAGAGAGAGACACTGACCCAGAGAGAGAGAAAGACACTGACCCAGAGAGAGAGAGAGACACTGACCCAGAGAGAGAGAGAGACACTGACCCAGAGAGAGAGAGAGACACTGACCCAGAGAGAGAGAGAGACACTGACCCAGAGAGAGAGAGAGAGACACTGACCCAGAGAGAGAGAGACACTGACCCAGAGAGAGAGAGAGACACTGACCCAGAGAGAGAGAGAGACACTGACCCAGAGAGAGAGAGAGAGACACTGGCCCAGAGAGAGAGAGAGAGACACTGACCCAGAGAGAGAGAGAGAGACACTGACCCAGAGAGAGAGAGAGAGACACTGACGCAGAGAGAGAGAGAGAGACACTGGCCCAGAGAGAGAGAGAGAGACACTGACCCAGAGAGAGAGAGAGACACTGACCCAGAGAGAGAGAGAGAGACACTGACCCAGAGAGAGAGAGAGAGAGACACTGACCCAGAGAGAGAGAGAGACACTGACCCAGAGAGAGAGAGAGACACTGACCCAGAGAGAGAGACACTGACCCAGAGAGAGAGACACTGACCCAGAGAGAGAGACACTGACCCAGAGAGAGAGACACTGACCCAGAGAGAGAGACACTGACCCAGAGAGAGAGACACTGACCCAGAGAGAGAGACACTGACCCAGAGAGAGAGACACTGACCCAGAGAGAGAGACACTGACCCAGAGAGAGAGACACTGACCCAGAGAGAGAGAGAGAGAGACACTGACCCAGAGAGAGAGAGAGAGACACTGACCCAGAGAGAGAGAGAGAGACACTGACCCAGAGAGAGAGAGAGAGAGACTGACCCAGAGAGAGAGAGAGAGACACTGACCCAGAGAGAGAGAGAGAGACACTGACCCAGAGAGAGAGAGAGAGACACTGACCCAGAGAGAGAGAGAGAGGGACACTGACCCAGAGAGAGAGAGAGAGAGAGAGGGACACTGACCCAGAGAGAGAGAGAGAGAGGGACACTGACCCAGAGAGAGAGAGAGGGACACTGACCCAGAGAGAGAGAGAGAGACACTGACCCAGAGAGAGAGAGAGAGAGACACTGACCCAGAGAGAGAGAGAGGGACACTGACCCAGAGAGAGAGACACTGACCCAGAGAGAGAGACACTGACCCAGAGAGAGAGAGAGAGAGAGACACTGACCCAGAGAGAGAGAGAGAGACACTGACCCAGAGAGAGAGAGAGAGAGACACTGACCCAGAGAGAGAGAGAGACACACTGACCCAGAGAGAGAGAGAGACACACTGACCCAGAGAGAGAGAGAGAGACACACTGACCCAGAGAGAGAGAGAGAGACACACTGACCCAGAGAGAGAGAGAGAGACACTGACCCAGAGAGAGAGAGAGAGAGACACTGACCCAGAGAGAGAGAGAGAGAGACACTGACCCAGAGAGAGAGAGAGAGAGACACTGACCCAGAGAGAGAGAGAGAGAGAGACACTGACCCAGAGAGAGAGAGAGAGACAAACACTGACCCAGAGAGAGAGAGAGACACTGACCCAGAGAGAGAGAGAGACACACTGACCCAGAGAGAGAGAGAGAGACACTGACCCAGAGAGAGAGAGAGACACTGACCCAGAGAGAGAGAGAGACACTGACCCAGAGAGAGAGAGACACTGACCCAGAGAGAGAGAGACACTGACCCAGAGAGAGAGAGACACTGACCCAGAGAGAGAGAGACACTGACCCAGAGAGAGAGAGACACTGACCCAGAGAGAGAGAGACACTGACCCAGAGAGAGAGAGAGAGACACTGACCCGGAGAGAGAGAGAGACACTGACCCAGAGAGAGAGAGAGAGACACTGACCCAGAGAGAGAGAGAGAGACACTGACCCAGAGAGAGAGAGAGAGACACTGACCCAGAGAGAGAGACACTGACCCAGAGAGAGAGAGAGAGACACTGACCCAGAGAGAGAGAGAGACACTGACCCAGAGAGAGAGAGAGACACTGACCCCGAGAGAGAGACACTGACCCAGAGAGAGAGAGAGAGACACTGACCCAGAGAGAGAGACACTGACCCAGAGAGAGAGACACTGACCCAGAGAGAGAGACACTGACCCAGAGAGAGAGACACTGACCCAGAGAGAGAGACACTGACCCAGAGAGAGAGAGAGAGAGAGACACTGACCCAGAGAGAGAGAGAGAGACACTGACCCAGAGAGAGAGAGAGACACTGACCCAGAGAGAGAGAGAGAGAGAGACACTGACCCAGAGAGAGAGAGAGAGACACTGACCCAGAGAGAGAGAGAGAGAGAGACACTGACCCAGAGAGAGAGAGAGCCACTGACCCAGAGAGAGAGAGAGAGACACTGACCCAGAGAGAGAGAGAGAGACACTGACCCAGAGAGAGAGAGAGAGACACTGACCCAGAGAGAGAGAGAGAGAGAGACACTGACCCAGAGAGAGAGAGAGAGAGAGACACTGACCCAGAGAGAGAGAGAGGGACACTGACCCAGAGAGAGAGAGAGGGACACTGACCCAGAGAGAGAGAGAGAGACACTGACCCAGAGAGAGAGAGAGAGACACTGACCCAGAGAGAGAGAGAGGGACACTGACCCAGAGAGAGAGAGACACTGACACAGAGAGAGAGAGAGAGACACTGACCCAGAGAGAGAGAGAGAGACACTGACCCAGAGAGAGAGAGAGAGACACTGACGCAGAGTGAGAGAGGGGGACACTGACCCAGAGAGAGAGAGAGTGACACTGACCCAGAGAGAGAGAGAGAGACACTGACCCAGAGAGAGAGAGAGAGAGAGACACTGACCCAGAGAGAGGGATACTGACCCAGAGAGAGAGAGAGAGACACTGACCCAGAGAGAGAGAGAGAGAGAGACACTGACCCAGAGAGAGAGAGAGAGACACTGACCCAGAGAGAGAGAGAGACACACTGACCCAGAGAGAGAGAGAGACACACTGACCCAGAGAGAGAGAGAGACACTGACCCAGAGAGAGAGAGACACTGACCCAGAGAGAGAGAGACACTGACCCAGAGAGAGAGAGAGAGAGACACTGACCCAGAGAGAGAGAGAGAGACACTGACCCAGAGAGAGAGAGAGACACACTGACCCAGAGAGAGAGAGAGAGACACTGACCCAGAGAGAGAGAGAGAGACACTGACCCAGAGAGAGAGAGAGAGCCACTGACCCGGAGAGAGAGAGAGAGAGACACTGACCCGGAGAGAGAGAGAGAGAGACACTGACCCGGAGAGAGAGAGAGAGACACTGACCCAGAGAGAGAGACACTGACCCAGAGAGAGAGAGAGAGAGAGAGACACTGACCCAGAGAGAGAGAGAGAGACACTGACCCAGAGAGAGAGAGAGAGAGACACTGACCCAGAGAGAGAGAGAGAGAGACACTGACCCAGAGAGAGAGAGAGAGACACACTGACCCAGAGAGAGAGAGAGAGAGAGAGACACTGACCCAGAGAGTGAGAGAGAGACACTGACCCAGAGAGTGAGAGAGAGACACTGACCCAGAGAGAGAGACACTGACCCAGAGAGAGAGACACTGACCCAGAGAGAGAGACACTGACCCAGAGAGAGAGACACTGACCCAGAGAGAGAGCGAGACACTGACCCAGTGAGAGAGCGAGACACTGACCCAGAGAGAGAGCGAGACACTGACCCAGAGAGAGAGCGAGACACTGACCCAGAGAGAGAGACACTGACCCAGAGAGAGAGAGAGAGAGACACTGACCCAGAGAGAGAGAGAGAGAGACATTGACCCAGAGAGAGAGAGAGAGAGACGCTGACCCAGAGAGAGAGAGACACTGACCCAGAGAGAGAGAGACACAGACCCAGAGAGAGAGAGAGAGAGAGACACTGACCCAGAGAGAGAGGGAGACACTGACCCAGAGAGAGAGAGAGAGAGACACTGACCCAGAGAGAGAGAGAGAGACACTGACCCAGAGAGAGAGAGAGAGACACTGACCCAGAGAGAGAGAGAGAGACACTGACCCAGAGAGAGAGAGAGAGACACTGACCCAGAGAGAGAGAGAGAGACACTGACCCAGAGAGAGAGAGTGAGACACTGACCCAGAGAGAGAGAGTGAGACACTGACCCAGAGAGAGAGAGAGAGACACACTGACCCAGAGAGAGAGAGAGAGAGAGACACTGACCCAGAGAGAGAGAGAGGGACACTGACCCAGAGAGAGAGAGAGGGACACTGACCCAGAGAGAGAGAGAGAGACGCTGACCCAGAGAGAGAGAGAGAGAGACGCTGACCCAGAGAGAGAGAGAGAGAGACGCTGACCCAGAGAGAGAGAGACACTGACCCTGACCCAGAGAGAGAGAGAGAGACGCTGACCCAGAGAGAGAGAGGGAGAGAGAGAGACACTAACCCAGAGAGAGAGAGAGAGAAACACTAACCCAGAGAGAGCGAGAGACACTGACCCAGAGAGAGAGAGACACTGACCCTGACCCAGAGAGAGAGAGAGAGAGAGACACTGACCCAGAGAGAGAGAGAGAGAGACGCTGACCCAGAGAGAGAGAGGGAGAGAGAGAGACACTAACCCAGAGAGAGAGAGAGAGAGAAACACTAACCCAGAGAGAGAGAGAGCGAGAGACACTGACCCAGAGAGAGAGAGACACTGACCCTGACCCAGAGAGAGAGAGAGAGAGAGACACTGACCCAGAGAAAGAGAGAGAGGCACTGACCCAGAGAGAGAGAGAGAGAGAGACTGACACAGAGAGAGAGAGAGAGAGACTGACACAGAGAGAGAGAGAGAGAGACAGTGACCCAGAGAGAGAGAGAGAGACAGTGACCCAGAGAGAGAGAGAGAGACAGTGCCCAGAGAGAGAGAGAGAGACAGTGACCCAGAGAGAGAGAGAGAGACAGTGACCCAGAGAGAGAGAGAGAGACAGTGACCCAGAGAGAGAGAGAGAGACACTGACCCAGAGGGAGAGAGAGAGACACTGACCCAGAGAGAGAGAGAGAGAGACACTGACCCAGAGAGAGAGAGAGAGACACTGACCCAGAGAGAGAGAGAGAGAGACACTGGCCCAGAGAGAGAGAGAGAGAGAGACACTGACCCAGAGAGAGAGAGAGAGAGACACTGACCCAGAGAGAGAGAGAGAGACACTGACCCAGAGAGAGAGAGAGAGACACTGACCCAGAGAGAGAGAGAGAGACACTGACGCAGAGAGAGAGAGAGAGACACTGACGCAGAGAGAGAGAGAGACACTGACGCAGAGAGAGAGAGAGAGACACTGACGCAGAGAGAGAGAGAGAGACACTGACGCAGAGAGAGAGAGAGAGACACTGACCCAGAGAGAGAGAGAGAGAGACACTGACCCAGAGAGAGAGAGAGACACTGACCCAGAGAGAGAGAGAGACACTGACCCAGAGAGAGAGAGAGAGAGAGACACTGACCCAGAGAGAGAGAGAGAGAGACACTGACCCAGAGAGAGAGAGACACTGACCCAGAGAGAGAGAGAGAGAGAGACACTGACCCAGAGAGAGAGAGAGAGACACAGACCCAGAGAGAGAGAGAGAGACTGACCCAGAGAGAGAGAGAGAGAGACACTGACCCAGAGAGAGAGAGAGAGACACTGACCCAGAGAGAGAGAGAGAGACACTGACCCAGAGAGAGAGAGAGAGACACTGACCCAGAGAGAGAGAGAGAGACACTGACCCAGAGAGAGAGAGAGAGACACTGACCCAGAGAGAGAGAGAGAGACACTGACCCAGAGAGAGAGAGAGAGACACTGACCCAGAGAGAGAGAGAGAGAGAGAGAGACAGACACTGACCCAGAGAGAGAGAGAGAGAGAGAGAGACACTGACCCAGAGAGAGAGAGAGAGAGAGAGAGACACTGACCCAGAGAGAGAGAGAGCGAGAGAGACACTGACCCAGGGAGAGAGAGAGAGACACTGACCCAGAGAGAGAGAGAGAGAGAGAGAGAGACACTGACCCAGAGAGAGAGAGAGACACTGACCCAGAGAGAGAGAGAGAGAGAGACACTGACCCAGAGAGAGAGAGAGAGACACTGACCCAGAGAGAGAGAGAGAGAGAGAGACACGGACCCAGAGAGAGAGAGAGAGACACGGACCCAGAGAGAGAGAGAGAGACACTGACCCAGAGAGAGAGAGAGAGACACTGACCCAGAGAGAGAGAGAGACACTGACCCAGAGAGAGAGAGAGACACTGACCCAGAGAGAGAGAGAGAGAGACACTGACCCAGAGAGAGAGAGAGAGACTCTGACCCAGAGAGAGAGAGAGAGAGAGAGACACACTGACCCAGAGAGAGAGAGAGAGAGACACTGACCCAGAGAGAGAGAGAGAGACACTGACCCAGAGAGAGAGAGAGAGAGAGAGACACTGACCCAGAGAGAGAGAGAGAGACACTGACCCAGAGAGAGAGAGAGAGACACTGACCCAGAGAGAGAGAGAGAGAGAGACACTGACCCAGAGAGAGAGAGACACTGACCCAGAGAGAGAGAGAGAGAGACACTGACCCAGAGAGAGAGACACTGACCCAGAGAGAGAGAGAGAGAGAGAGAGAGACACTGACCCAGAGAGAGAGAGAGAGACACTGACCCAGAGAGAGAGAGAGAGACACTGACCCAGAGAGAGAGAGACACTGACCCAGAGAGAGAGAGAGAGACACTGACCCAGAGAGAGAGAGAGAGACACTGACCCAGAGAGAGAGAGAGCGACACTGACCCAGAGAGAGAGAGTGAGACACTGACCCAGAGAGAGAGAGAGAGACACTGACCCAGAGTGAGAGACAGAGACACTGACCCAGAGAGAGAGAGAGAGACACTGACCCAGAGAGAGAGAGAGAGAGAGACACTGACCCAGAGAGAGAGAGAGAGACACTGACCCAGAGAGAGAGAGAGAGACACTGACCCAGAGAGAGAGAGAGAGAGACACTGACCCAGAGAGAGAGAGACACTGACCCAGAGAGAGAGAGACACTGACCCAGAGAGAGAGAGGGAGACACTGACCCAGAGAGAGAGAGAGAGACGCTGACCCAGAGAGAGAGAGAGAGACGCTGACCCAGAGAGAGAGAGGTGCTGACCCAGAGAGAGAGAGAGAGAGATGCTGACCCAGAGAGAGAGAGAGAGACGCTGACCCAGAGAGAGAGAGAGAGAGACGCTGACCCAGAGAGAGAGAGACACTGACCCAGAGAGAGAGAGACACTGACCCAGAGAGAGAGAGACACTGACCCAGAGAGAGAGAGAGAGAGACACTGACCCAGAGAGAGAGAGAGACACTGACCCAGAGAGAGAGAGAGACACTGACCCAGAGAGAGAGAGAGACACTGACCCAGAGAGAGAGAGAGACACTGACCCATAGAGAGAGAGAGACACTGACCCATAGAGAGAGAGAGACACTGACCCATAGAGAGAGAGAGACACTGACCCAGAGAGAGAGAGAAACACTGACCCAGAGAGAGAGAGAGACACTGACCCAGAGAGAGCGAGAGACACTGACCCAGAGAGAGAGAGAGAGAGAGAGAGAGCGAGAGACACTGACCCAGCGAGAGAGAGTGAGACACTGACCCAGAGAGAGAGAGAGACACACTGACCCAGAGAGAGAGAGAGAGACGCTGACCCAGAGAGAGAGAGAGAGACGCTGACCCAGAGAGAGAGAAAGAGAGACGCTGACCCAGAGAGAGAGAGAGAGAGACGCTGACCCAGAGAGAGAGAGAGAGAGAGAGACGCTGACCCAGAGAGAGAGAGAGAGAGACGCTGACCCAGAGAGAGAGAGAGAGAGACGCTGACCCAGAGAGAGAGAGAGAGACGCTGACCCAGAGACAGAGAGAGAGAGACGCTGACCCAGAGAGACAGAGAGACGCTGACCCAGAGAGAGAGAGACGCTGACCCAGAGAGCGAGAGAGAGACGCTGACCCAGAGAGCGAGAGAGAGACGCTGACCCAGAGAGCGAGAGAGAGACGCTGACCCAGAGAGAGAGAGAGAGACGCTGACCCAGAGAGAGAGAGAGAGACGCTGACCCAGAGAGAGAGAGAGAGACGCTGACCCAGAGAGAGAGAGAGAGACGCTGACCCAGAGAGAGAGAGAGAGACGCTGACCCAGAGAGAGAGAGAGAGACGCTGACCCAGAGAGAGAGAGAGAGACGCTGACCCAGAGAGAGAGAGAGAGACGCTGACCCAGAGAGAGAGAGAGAGACGCTGACCCAGAGAGAGAGAGAGAGACGCTGACCCAGAGAGAGAGACGCTGACCCAGAGAGAGAGAGAGAGACGCTGACCCAGAGAGAGAGAGAGAGACGCTGACCCAGAGAGAGAGAGAGAGAGAGACGCTGACCCAGAGAGAGAGAGAGAGACGCTGACCCAGAGAGAGAGAGAGAGAGAGACGCTGACCCAGAGAGAGAGAGGGAGACGCTGACCCAGAGAGAGAGAGACGCTGACCCAGAGAGAGAGAGAGAGACGCTGACCCAGAGAGAGAGAGAGAGACGCTGACCCAGAGAGAGAGAGAGAGAGAGACGCTGACCCAGAGAGAGAGAGAGAGACGCTGACCCAGAGAGAGAGAGAGAGAGAGACGCTGACCCAGAGAGAGAGAGGGAGACGCTGACCCAGAGAGAGAGAGAGAGACGCTGACCCAGAGAGAGAGAGAGAGAGACGCTGACCCAGAGAGAGAGAGAGAGACGCTGACCCAGAGAGAGAGAGAGAGACGCTGACCCAGAGAGAGAGCGAGAGAGAGATAGACACTGACCCAGAGAGAGAGAGAGAGAGAAAGAGAGACACTAACCCAGAGAGAGAGAGAGAGAGAGAGACACTGACCCAGAGAGAGAGAGAGAGAGAGAGAGACACTGACCCAGAGAGAGAGAGACACTGACCCAGAGAGAGAGAGAGAGAGACACTGACCCAGAGAGAGAGAGAGAGTGAGACACACAGACCCAGAGAGAGAGAGAGAGAGAGAGAGAGACACTGACCCAGAGAGAGTGAGACACTGACCCAGAGAGAGAGAGAGAGACACTGACCCAGAGAGAGAGAGAGACACTGACCCAGAGAGAGTGAGACACTGACCCAGAGAGAGAGAGAGAGAGAGACACTGACCCAGAGAGAGAGAGAGAGAGACACTGACCCAGAGAGAGAGGGACACACAGACCCAGAGAGAGAGAGAGAGACACACAGACCCAGAGAGAGAGAGAGAGAGAGAGAGAGAGACACTGACCCAGAGAGAGAGACACTGACCCAGAGAGAGAGAGAGACACTGACCCAGAGAGAGAGAGAGAGACACTGACCCAGAGAGAGAGAGAGAGAGACACTGACCCAGAGAGAGAGACACTGACCCAGAGAGAGAGAGAGAGAGACACTGACCCAGAGAGAGAGAGAGAGACACTGACCCAGAGAGATAGAGAGAGACACTGACCCAGAGAGATAGAGAGAGACACTGACCCAGAGAGAGAGAGAGAGACACTGACCCAGAGAGAGAGAGAGAGAGACACTGACCCAGAGAGAGAGACACTGACCCAGAGAGAGAGACACTGACCCAGAGAGAGAGAGAGAGAGACGCTGACCCAGAGAGAGAGAGAGAGAGACACTGACCCAGAGAGAGAGAGAGAGACACTGACCCAGAGAGAGAGAGAGAGAGACCCTGACCCAGAGAGAGAGAGAGACACTGACCCAGAGAGAGAGAGAGACACTGACCCAGAGAGAGAGAGAGAGAGAGAGACACTGACCCAGAGAGAAAGAGAGAGAGACACTGACCCAGAGAGAGAGAGAGAGAGACGCTGACCCAGAGAGAGAGAGAGAGACGCTGACCCAGAGAGAGAGAGAGAGACGCTGACCCAGAGAGAGAGAGAGAGACGCTGACCCAGAGAGAGAGAGAGAGACGCTGACCCAGAGAGAGAGAGAGAGACGCTGACCCAGAGAGAGAGAGAGAGACGCTGACCCAGAGAGAGAGAGAGAGACGCTGACCCAGAGAGAGAGCGAGAGAGAGATAGACACTGACCCAGAGAGAGAGAGAGAGAGAAAGAGAGACACTAACCCAGAGAGAGAGAGAGAGACACTGACCCAGAGAGAGAGAGAGAGAGACACTGACCCAGAGAGAGAGAGAGAGAGACACTGACCCAGAGAGAGAGAGAGAGTGAGACACACAGACCCAGAGAGAGAGGGAGAGTGAGACACTGACCGAGAGAGAGTGAGACACTGACCCAGAGAGAGAGAGTGAGTCACTGACCCAGAGAGAGAGAGAGAGACACTGACCCAGAGAGAGAGAGAGAGACACTGACCCAGAGAGAGTGAGACACTGACCCAGAGAGAGAGAGAGAGAGAGACACTGACCCAGAGAGAGAGAGAGAGACACTGACCCAGAGAGAGAGCTAGAGACACACAGACCCAGAGAGAGAGAGAGAGACACAGACCCAGTTAGAGAGAGACACTGACCCAGAGAGAGAGAGAGAGACACTGACCCAGAGAGAGAGAGAGAGAGACACTGACCCAGAGAGAGAGAGACGCTGACCCAGAGAGAGAGAGAGAGACACTGACCCAGAGAGAGAGAGAGAGACACTGACCCAGAGAGAGATAGAGAGAGACACTGACCCAGAGAGAGAGAGAGAGACACTGACCCAGAGAGAGAGAGAGACACTGACCCAGAGAGAGAGAGAGAGACACTGACCCAGAGAGAGAGAGAGAGACACTGACCCAGAGAGAGAAAGAGAGACACTGACCCAGAGAGAGAGAGAGAGACACTGACCCAGAGAGAGAGAGAGAGACACTGACCCAGAGAGAGAGAGAGAGACACTGACCCAGAGAGAGAGAGAGAGACACTGACCCAGAGAGAGAGACACTGACCCAGAGAGAGAGAGACAGAGACACTGACCCAGAGAGAGAGAGAGAGAGACACTGACCCAGAGAGAGAGAGAGAGAGAGAGAGACACTGACCCAGAGAGAGAGAGAGAGACACTGACCCAGAGAGAGAGAGAGAGACACTGACCCAGAGAGAGTGAGAGAGACACTGACCCAGAGAGAGAGAGACACTGACCCAGAGAGAGAGAGAGAGACACTGACCCAGAGAGAGAGACACTGACCCAGAGAGAGAGAGACAGAGACACTGACCCAGAGAGAGAGAGAGACTGACCCAGAGAGAGAGAGAGACACTGACCCAGAGAGAGAGAGAGAGAGAGAGACACTGACCCAGAGAGAGAGAGAGAGACACTGAACCAGAGAGAGAGAGAGAGACACTGACCCAGAGAGAGAGAGAGAGACACTGACCCGGAGAGTGAGAGAGAGACACTGACCCGGAGAGAGAGAGAGAGACACTGACCCAGAGAGAGAGAGAGAGAGACACTGACCCAGAGAGAGAGAGAGAGACACTGACCCAGAGAGAGAGAGAGAGAGAGACACTGACCCAGAGAGAGAGAGAGAGACACTGACCCAGAGAGAGAGAGAGAGACACTGACCCAGAGAGAGAGAGAGAGACACTGACCCAGAGAGAGAGAGAGAGAGAGACACTGACCCAGAGAGAGAGAGAGAGACACTGACCCAGAGAGAGAGAGAGAGACACTGACCCAGAGAGAGAGAGAGAGACACTGACCCAGAGAGAGAGAGAGAGTCACTGACCCAGAGAGAGAGAGAGAGACACTGACCCAGAGAGAGAGAGAGAGACACTGACCCAGAGAGAGAGACACTGACCCAGAGAGAGAGAGATAGACACTGACCCAGAGAGAGAGAGAGAGACACTGACCCAGAGAGAGAGAGAGAGACACTGACCCAGAGAGAGAGAGAGAGACACTGACCCAGAGAGAGAGAGAGAGACACTGACCCAGAGAGAGAGAGAGAGACACTGACCCAGAGAGAGAGAGAGAGACACTGACCCAGAGAGAGAGAGAGACACTGACCCAGAGAGAGAGAGAGACACTGACCCAGAGAGAGAGAGAGAGACACTGACCCAGAGAGAGAGACACTGACCCAGAGAGAGAGAGAGAGACACTGACCCAGAGAGAGAGAGAGAGAGAGACACTGACCCATAGAGAGAGAGAGAGACACTGACCCAGAGAGAAAGAGAGAGAGACACTGACCCAGAGAGAGATAGAGAGAGACACTGACCCAGAGAGAGAGAGAGAGACACTGACCCAGAGAGAGAGAGAGAGACACTGACCCAGAGAGAGAGAGAGAGACACTGACCCAGAGAGAGAGAGAGAGACACTGACCCAGAGAGAGAGCGAGAGAGAGACACTGACCCAGAGAGAGAGAGAGAGAGACACTGACCCAGAGAGAGAGAGAGAGAGACACTGACCCAGAGAGAGAGAGAGACTCTGACCCAGAGAGAGAGAGAGACTCTGACCCAGAGAGAGAGAGAGACTTTGAGCCAGAGAGAGAGAGAGACACTGACCCAGAGAGAGAGAGACACTGACCCAGAGAGAGAGAGACACTGACCCAGAGAGAGAGAGAGAGACACTGACCCAGAGAGAGAGAGAGACACTGACCCAGAGAGAGAGAGAGACACTGACCCAGAGAGAGAGAGAGACACTGACCCGGAGAGAGAGAGAGAGACACTGACCCGGAGAGAGAGAGAGAGACACTGACCCGGAGAGAGAGAGAGAGACACTGACCCGGAGAGAGAGAGAGAGACACTGACCCGGAGAGAGAGAGAGAGACACTGACCCAGAGAGAGAGAGAGAGACACTGACCCGGAGAGAGAGAGAGAGAGAGAGAGAGACACTGACCCAGAGAGAGAGAGAGTGACACTGACCCAGAGAGAGAGAGAGAGAGAGACACTGACCCAGAGAGAGAGAGACGGACACTGACCCAGAGAGAGAGAGAGAGACACTGACCCAGAGAGAGAGAGAGAGACACTGACCCAGAGAGAGAGAGAGAGACACTGACCCAGAGAGAGAGAGAGAGAGAGACACTGACCCAGAGAGAGAGAGAGAGAGAGACACTGACCCGGAGAGAGAGAGAGAGACACTGACCCGGAGAGAGAGAGAGAGACACTGACCCAGAGAGAGAGAGAGAGAGAGACACTGACCCAGAGAGAGAGAGAGAGAGAGAGAGACACTGACCCAGAGAGAGAGAGACACTGACCCAGAGAGAGAGAGAGAGAGACACTGACCCAGAGAGAGAGAGAGAGAGACACTGACCCAGAGAGAGAGAGAGAGAGACACTGACCCAGAGAGAGAGAGAGAGAGACACTGACCCAGAGAGAGAGAGAGAGACACTGACCCAGAGAGAGAGAGAGAGACACTGACCCAGAGAGAGAGAGAGAGAGGCACTGACCCAGAGAGAGAGAGAGAGACACTGACCCAGAGAGAGAGAGACACTGACCCAGAGAGAGAGAGACACTGACCCAGAGAGAGAGAGACACTGACCCAGAGAGAGAGAGAGAGACACTGACCCAGAGAGAGAGAGAGAGACACTGACCCAGAGAGATAGAGAGAGACACTGACCCAGAGAGATAGAGAGAGACACTGACCCAGAGAGAGAGAGAGAGACACTGACCCAGAGAGAGAGACACTGACCCAGAGAGAGAGACACTGACCCAGAGAGAGAGAGAGAGACACTGACCCAGAGAGAGAGAGAGAGACACTGACCCAGAGAGATAGAGAGAGACACTGACCCAGAGAGAGAGAGAGAGACACTGACCCAGAGAGAGAGAGAGAGAGACACTGACCCAGAGAGAGAGACACTGACCCAGAGAGAGAGACACTGACCGAGAGAGAGAGACACTGACCCAGAGAGAGAGAGAGAGACACTGACCCAGAGAGAGAGAGAGAGACGCTGACCCAGAGAGAGAGAGACACTGACCCAGAGAGAGAGAGACACTGACCCAGAGAGAGAGAGAGAGAGACCCTGACCCAGAGAGAGAGAGAGACACTGACCCAGAGAGAGAGAGAGAGAGAGACACTGACCCAGAGAGAGAGAGAGAGAGACACTGACCCAGAGAGAAAGAGAGAGAGACACTGACCCAGAGAGAGATAGAGAGAGACACCGACCCAGAGAGAGAGAGAGAGAGGCACTGACCCAGAGAGAGAGAGAGAGACACTGACCCAGAGAGAGAGAGAGAGAGAGACACTGACCCAGAGAGAGAGAGAGAGAGAGACACTGACCCAGAGAGAGAGAGAGAGAGAGACACTGACCCAGAGAGAGAGAGAGACTCTGACCCAGAGAGAGAGAGAGACTCTGACCCAGAGAGAGAGAGAGACTCTGACCCAGAGAGAGAGAGAGACTCTGACCCAGAGAGAGAGAGAGACTCTGACCCAGAGAGAGAGAGAGACTCTGACCCAGAGAGAGAGAGAGACTCTGACCCAGAGAGAGAGAGAGACTCTGACCCAGAGAGAGAGAGAGAGACTCTGACCCAGAGAGAGAGAGAGACTCTGACCCAGAGAGAGAGAGAGAGACTCTGACCCAGAGAGAGAGAGAGACTCTGACCCAGAGAGAGAGAGAGACTCTGACCCAGAGAGAGAGAGAGACTCTGACCCAGAGAGAGAGAGAGACTCTGACCCAGAGAGAGAGAGAGACTCTGACCCAGAGAGAGAGAGAGAGAGAGACACTGACCCAGAGAGAGAGAGACACTGACCCAGAGAGAGAGAGAGACACTGACCCAGAGAGAGAGAGAGACACTGACCCAGAGAGAGAGAGAGAGACACTGACCCAGAGAGAGAGAGAGAGAGACACTGACCCAGAGAGAGAGTGAGAGACACTGACCCAGAGAGAGAGTGAGAGACACTGACCCAGAGAGAGAGAGAGAGACACTGACCCAGAGAGAGAGAGAGAGACACTGACCCAGAGAGAGAGAGAGAGACACTGACCCAGAGAGAGAGAGAGAGACACTGACCCAGAGAGAGAGAGACACTGACCCAGAGAGAGAGAGAGAGAGAGACACTGACCCAGAGAGAGAGAGACACTGACCCAGAGAGAGAGAGAGACACTGACCCAGAGAGAGAGAGAGACACTGACCCAGAGAGAGAGAGAGAGAGAGAGCGAGAGACACTCATCCAGAGAGAGAGAGAGAGCGAGAGACACTCATCCAGAGAGAGAGACACTGACCCAGAGAGAGAGAGAGAGACACTGACCCAGAGAGAGAGAGAGAGACACTGACCCAGAGAGAGAGAGAGAGACACTGACCCAGAGAGAGAGAGAGAGACACTGACCCAGAGAGAGAGAGAGAGACACTGACCCAGAGAGAGAGAGAGACACTGACCCGGAGAGAGAGAGAGAGACACTGACCCGGAGAGAGAGAGAGATACACTGACCCAGAGAGAGAGAGAGAGAGAGAGACACTGACCCAGAGAGAGAGAGAGAGAGAGACACTGACCCGGAGAGAGAGAGAGAGACACTGACCCAGAGAGAGAGAGAGAGACACTGACCCGGAGAGAGAGAGAGAGAGAGAGAGACACTGACCCAGAGAGAGAGAGACGGACACTGACCCAGAGAGAGAGAGAGAGAGACACTGACCCAGAGAGAGAGAGAGAGGCACTGACCCAGAGAGAGAGAGAGAGACACTGACCCAGAGAGAGAGAGAGAGACACTGACCCAGAGAGAGAGAGAGAGAGACACTGACCCAGAGAGAGAGAGACACTGACCCAGAGAGAGAGAGAGAGAGACACTGACCCAGAGAGAGAGAGAGAGAGACACTGACCCGGAGAGAGAGAGAGAGACACTGACCCAGAGAGAGAGAGAGAGACACTGACCCAGAGAGAGAGAGAGAGAGAGAGACACTGACCCAGAGAGAGAGAGACGGACACTGACCCAGAGAGAGAGAGAGAGAGACACTGACCCAGAGAGAGAGAGAGACACTGACCCAGAGAGAGAGAGAGACACTGACCCAGAGAGAGAGAGAGAGACACACTGACCCAGAGAGAGCGAGAGAGACACTGACCCAGAGAGAGAGACACTGACCCAGAGAGGGAGACACTGACCCAGAGAGAGAGAGTGACACTCTGACCCAGAGGGATATTGACCAAACACAGGCAATTCGGATGAACTTAATGGTTTAAAACTGGGCAGCGTGGGCAAATTGGGCCAAAGGGACTGTTTGAATGCTGTAAACCTCTGATGTTGTGAGTCTAATTGGAACCCCTCTTTCCTGCACCACTCCTTTCCTTGCCGAATTTTCTCATCTCTATGCCAATTCGCACATGGCTCAGTTAGTTATCCGGAGATTATAACACTTGAGGACCTGTTCTTTCATTTCACTCCAAATTTCTAATAATCCACAAACTGGTCCTCTTTCATCGTCTTGCCCATGTTGCTTGCCCCAACATGGACCACAACAGCTGGATCCTGCCCCTCCCATTCCAATATCCTTTCAAGCCTGTCAGAGGTGTCCCGGCACCGTGCAGGCAACATCCCATGTCGGTCTCTCAATCCTGTTTACAAAGGATGCTATCAATCCCCCTAATTCTAGAATCCCCTGCAACTACCACTTGTCTTTTTGCTCACTCCCTTGAATGACCTCCTGTGCCACGGTGCAGTGGTCGGCTGGCTCATCCTCCCTGCAGCCCTCTTTCTCATCCACACAGGGTGCAAGTACCTCATACCTGTTAGACTGTTCTTTCAAATTTAGCACAGATGTCACTTTTCTGAATATAACCCTTACAAATGATAAACTACAAAAATTATCTCTGAAACTGTAAGTGATTAAAAACAATTAAGTACTTCCCCAACCTTACTACTCACCAATCAGCTCTTTCCCTTGTGTTCTCTACTACTGCATCAGGGCAAGACAACACCTAGGATTTAAAACATCGAAATGAGAAGCATGAGGCCATTCGGCCCTTCGAGCCTGTTCCGCCATTCATTTTGATCATGGCTGATCATCGAATTCAATATCCTGATTCTCCCCTTCCTCCCATACCCCTTGATCCTTTTAGCCCCAAGATCTAATTCCTTTTTGAAATCAGACAACGTTTTGGTCTCAACTACTTTCTCTGGTAGTGAATTCCACACATTCACTACCCTCTGGGTGAAGAAATTTCTCCTCACCTCAGTTCTAAAAGGTTTGCCTCTTACCCTCAAACTATGACACCTCGTTCCAGACTCCCCCCACCACCGGGAACATTCTTTATGAATCTATCCTGTCTAACCCTGTTAGAATTTTGTAAGTTTCTATGAGATCTCTCCCACTCTGCTAAATAATAGTAAATATAATCTTAACCGACTTAGTCTCTCCTCATCGGACAGACCTGTCATCCCAGGAGTCAGCCTGGTAAACCTTCGCTGTACTCCCTCTATAGCAAGGACATCCTTCCTCAGATAAGGACACCAAAACTGCACACAATACTCCAAGTGTGGCCTCACCAACACCCTGTACAATTGCAGCAAAACATCCCTATCCCTACTCTCAAATCCTCTCGTTGTCTGATTTCAAACATACCATTTGCCGCCCTTACTGCCTGCTGTACCTGCGCACTTACTTTCAGCGACTGATACACAAGGACTCCCAAGGTCTCGTTGAGTATCCGCCTCTCTCAATTTACACCCATTCAAGTAATAATCTGTCTTCCTATTATTACTACCAAAGTGGATAACCTCACATTTATCCACATTATACTGATCTGCCATGCAGATGCCCACACACTCAGCCTGTCCAAATCACGCTGAAGCATCTCTGCATCCCCCTCACAGCTCACCCTCCCACCCAACTTTGTATTATCTATAAATTTGCAGATAATACATTCACTTCCCTCTTCCAAATCATTAATATATAATGTGAACATAAGAACATAAGAAATAGGAGCAGGAGTAGGCCATCTGGCCCTTCGAGCCTGCCCCGCCATTCAACAAGATCATGGCTGATCTGAAGCGAATCAGTTCCACTTACCCGCCTGCTCCCCATAATCCCTAATTCCCTTATCGATCAGAAAACTATCTACCCGTGATTTAAACATATTCAACGAGGAAGCCTCCACCACTTCAATGGGCAGAGAATTCCAGAGATTCACTACCCTCTGAGAGAAGAAGTTCCCCCTCAACTCTGTTCTGAACCGACCCCCCCTTATTTTGAGGCTGTGCCCTCTAGTTCTGGTTTCCCTTCTAAGTGGAAAGAATCTCTCCACCTCTACCCTATCCAGCCCCTTCATTATCTTATATGTCTCTATAAGATCACCCCTCATCCTTCTAAACTCCAACGAGTACAGACCCAATCTGTTTAATCTCTCCTCATAAGCCACACCCCTCATCTCCGGTATCAACCTGGTGAACCTTCTCTGCACTCCCTCCAAGGCCAATATATCCTTTCGCAAATAAGGGGACCAAAACTGCACACAGTACTCCAGTTGCGGCCTCACCAGTGCCTTGTACAGTTGCAGCAAGACCTCCCTGCTTTTATATTCTATCCCCTTCGTGATAAAGGCCAACATTCCATTCGCCTTCTTGATCACCTGCTGCACCTGTAGACTGAGTTTTTGCGATTCGTGCACAAGGACCCCCAGGTCCCTCTGCACAGTCGCACGATGTAATTTTTCTCCATTTAAATAATATTCCAATTTACTATTATTTCTTCCAAAGTGGATAACCTCACATTTGCTAATGTTATATTCCATCTGCCAGATCCTCGCCCACTCGCTCAGCCTATCCAAATCTCTCTGCAGACTTTCCGCGTCCTCCACGCAATTCGCTTTCCCACTCACCTTCATGTCATCAGCAAACTTGAATACCCTACATTCAGTCCCCTCCTCCAGATCATCTATGTAAATGGTAAACAATTGAGGCCCCAGCACCGACCCCTGCGGCACGCCACTGGTCACTAACTGCCAACCAGAAAAGCACCCATTTATCCCAACTCTCTGCTTCCTGTTAGATAGCCAATCCCCAATCCACGCCAACACCTTACCCCTAACTCCGTGTACCCCAATCTTCTGCAGCAACCTTTTGTGAGGCACCTTATCGAACGCCTTCTGGACATCTAAAAACACCACATCCACCGGTTCCCCTCTGTCAACCGCACTAGTGACATCTTCATAAAAGTCCAGTAGATTCGTCAAACACGACTTTCCCTTCAGGAATCCATGCTGCGTCTGCTTGATCGAACCATTCTTATTCAGGTGCTCTGTTATTTCCTCTTTAATAATGGACTCTAGCATCTTCCCAACTACGGACGTTAAGCTAACCGGCCTGTAGTTACCCGCCTTTTGTCTACTTCCTTTTTTAAACAGCGGCGTAACAGTAGCTGTTTTCCAGTCAGCCGGCACTATCCCAGAGTCCAGCGAATTTTGATAAATTACTACTAACGCATCTGCTATTACCTCAGCCATTTCTTTCAGTACCCTGGGATGCATTCCATCCGGGCCCGGGGACTTGTCTACCTTCAGTCCTATTAGTCTACCAAGCACCACCTCCTTAGTAACAGTAATTGTATTAAGGACCTCCCCTCCCACCAACTCTCGATCTCTAATATTCGGCAAACTATTTGTGTCTTCCACCGTGAAGACCGACACAAAGAACTTATTTAAAGTCTCAGCCGTTTCCTCGTTTTCCACTATTAAATCCCCCCTCATCTTCCAAGGGTCCAACATTCACTCTAGCCACTCTATTCCTTTTTATATACTTGTAAAAACTTTTACTATCATTTTTATATTTTGAGCTAGTTTAGTTTCATAATCTATCTTTCCTTTCTTAATCGCTTTCTTAGTCGTTCTTTGTTTTTCTTTAAAGCTTTCCCAATCCACTAATTCTCCACTATTTTTGGCCACTCTGTACGTATCTGATTTTATTTTAATACTCTCCTTTATTCCCTTCGTTATCCACGTCCGGTTATCCTTTTTCTTACAGTCCTTCTTTATCACCGGAATATATTTTTGCTGAGTACTTAAAAAAATCTCCTTAAAAATCCTCCACTGTTCCTCAGCTGTCCTACCGACCAGTCTGCTCGCCCAGTCTACATTAGCCAATTCCACCCTCATCCTATCGTACACCCCTCTGTTCAAGCAGAGGACACTGGTTTGGGACCCTACTTTCTCACCCTCCATCTGTATCAGAAATTCCACCATATTATGATCTCTCATCCCAAGAGGATCCTTCACAGTTGGGGTCCCAGCATAGATCCCTGAGGAACCCCACTAGTCACTGACTGCCAATCAAAAAAAGACCCATTTATGCCAACTCTTTGCTTCCTATTTGCTAACCAGCTTTCTATCCAAGTCAAGACATTACCTGCAATCCCATGTGCTTTAACTTTACATAGTAGTCTGTTATGTGAGACCGTGTCAAAAGCCTTTCGAAAGTCTAAATAAACCACATCCACTGGTTCTCCTTGGTCAACTCTACTAGTTACATCCTCAAAGAATTCCAATAGATTCGTCAAGCATGATTTCCCTTTTGTAAATCCATGCTGACTTTGTCTGATTATATCACTGTCTTCCAAATGCTGAGTTATGAAATCCTTGATAATGGCCTCCAGCAACTTTTCCAGTACCGACGTTAGGCTCACTGGTCTCTCGTTCCCTGTTTTCTCTCTACCTCCCTTTTTGAATAGCGGGCTTGCATTAACTACCCTCCAATCTGTAGGAACTATTCCAGAGTCCAAAGAATTTTGGAAAATAACCACTCATGGATCTAGTATTTCCGTGAGATATGGGAGCAGAAGTAGGCCAGTCGGCCCATTGAACGTGCTTGGCCATTCAGTCATGCCTATATGATTCTCATCCCCATTCTCCTGCCTTCTCCCAGTAACCCTTGATCCCCTTTTTGATCAAGAACCTATCTAACTCTGTCTTAAAGGCACTCAAGTGACCTGGCCTCCATTACCCTCTGTGGCAATGAGTGCCACAGATTCACCACCCTCTGGCTGAAGATTTCCAGGGCCACTTAAGTACTCTGCGATGAAGATTATCAGGACCTGAAGATTTATCCACCTTCTATCCCATCAATTTCCCCCAAACCATTTCTCTACTAATGCTGATTTCCTTCAGATCCTCACTAAAACTTGTTTCTCTCAGCGCCTTCTGATACATTATTCATGTCTTCCTTTGTGAAGACTGAAGCAAAGTACAAATTTAATTCCTCAGGCATTTCTTTATTCCCCGTTATGAATTCTCCTATTTCTGACATTCGTTTTTGTCAATCTTTTTCTCTTTACATACCTATGGAAACTTTTACAGTCAGTTTTTATATTCCCCGCTAGCTTACTTTCATACTCTATTTTTCCCTTCTCAATCCCTTGGTCCTCCTTTGCTGAATTTTAAACTGCTCCCAATCCTCAGGCCTATTGCTTTTTCTTGCCGATTTATAAGCTTCTTCCTAAAAGTTAGAAAGCGAGGAGAAAAAGCAGGAAGCACCTCGTTCCCCTTAGCGCCAAATTCCCACTCGGCTCCAAATTTCCGATGGTCTCACTCTGACTGTGGTCTCACTCCGGATGAAGGGGTCTCCCAGTCGATGCAAGCTCATTAGTTTGTCAGGTGTTTGATGTATCCATTGAGTAACTATCACCATCTTTCCTGGGTTTGGAGGAAGTGGCTGTTACCATGGCCAATGTTACCATTCTTGGTATTGTTGTAAGCCTGTGTTTTATTAATCCTCTCTAAAATATGCTCTTTAAAATCTTTTCAGGGAGTTCCCTCTAACTAAAGCTTCATGATGTCCAGGAAGAAATTAGATAACCGTATCCGGGTCCAGATTGAAAATGGTGTGGTGCAGCACCAAAGAACAATGTTTGTCATTGTGGGAGATCATGGCCGAGATCAGGTATTTGATTTGATTTGTTTCTGAGACGTGTATTAGTATACAGTGAAAAGTATTGTTTCTTGTGTGCTTTACAGACAAAGCATACTGTTCATGGAGAAGGACAGGAGAGAGTGCAGAATGTAATGTTACCCTCATAGCTACGGTGTAGAGAAAGGTCAGCTGAATGCGAGGTAGGTCCATTCAAAAGTCTGATGGCAGCAGGGAAGAAGCTGTTCTTGAGTCGGTTGGTATGTGACCTCAGACTTTTGTGTCTTTTCCCTGACGGAAGAAGGTGGAAGAGATAATGTCCGGGGTGCGTGGGGTCCTTAATTATGCTGGCTGCTTTTCCGAGGCAGCGGGAAGTGTAGACAGAGTCAATGGATGGGAGGCTGGTTTGCATGATAGACTGAGCTACGTTCATGACCATTTGTAGTTTATTGTGGTCTTGGGCAAAGCAGGAGCCATACCAAGCTGTGATGCAACTGCAAAGAATGCTTTCTATGGTTCATCTGTAAAAGCTGGTGAGAGTTTTAGTGGACATGCCGAATTTCCTTAGCCTCCTGAGAAAGTAAAGGCGTCAGTGGGCTTTCCTAACTATAGTGTTGGCATAGAGGGACCAGGACAGATTTATGGTGATCTGGACACCTAAAAACTTGAAGCTCTCGACCATTTCCATCTTGTCCTCATTGATGTAGACAGGAGCATGTCCTTCGCTACGCTTCCTGATGTCAATGACAATCTCCTTTGTTATGTTGACATTCAGGGAGAGAATATTGTCATCGCACCAGTTCACCAGATTCTCTATCTCATTCCTGTACACCGTCTCATTATTGTTTGAGATCCGACTCACCACGGTGGTGTCGTCAGCAAACTTGAAAATTGAGTTGGGGGGGAATTTGGCCGCACAGTGATAGGTGTATAAGGAGTATAGTAGGGGGCTGAGAACACAACCTTGTGGGGCACCGGTGTTGAGAATTATCATGGAGGAGCAACAATGAGATGATGCTTACTTTCCTTTATGGTTCTGATATTGGATGTAAATTTACTTTATTGAGGAGGTTAATTATTACGTTAGAATATGATTAGAATTAAAGGAATATCCTCGGGTGAATAAGACACTGGGGACTGGTGCATGAATTCTAAGTTGTTGGTAGAAGACAGAAAGGAGATTGCAATGGCTTTGGTCACAAACCTTCAGTCCTCCTCAACTATCTATATAAATATTGTGAAACTGGGGAGCAGCTCATGTTACATCCTTATTCAAGGAGAAAGAGCAAGAAGAACTCATCGAAGCAAAATGTTACAAAAGGTCAAACAAACAGACATTGTACACGAAAGACCCCAGATCCAATTCTCATCACAAGGAGTGTGATTATTCTCTCCTCAGGTTACACTATCATATTAAATATTAGACAATACAGGCACACACATTGCTGTAAGACTCCACTGACAAGACTGGATAGTGACACTGAATCTCCGAGAAATAGCAGATGTTATATTTCTAACTATTCTCAGTTACAAAATGGCAGCGCTAACAAAAGTGAAGGAAACGTGTTTATGATTTGTAATTTAGTTAAGCTGCAGATATTTGTACCTGTGCAAAATAACATGTACTGTGGAGTTACAGTCTCTGACCACCAGCGTCACCCTTCTGCAACCTTCAACCCTGTTCACAACTTCTTGCTCTCTTATCTCTGGGACTACTTTCAGTTGGTCCACTCTTGACTATCCAATTATAGCGAAAATATCGACACTGGCATCTTTTGCTGACATCAGTTACTTCAGAACTCCCCCAAGGAGCTGTTCTTCGTGCCTTCCTCGTGTGCACCAGTTGTGATTAGCATTTATATTTACGGCGATGGCAGTCTGCACTACCTCTCCAACGTCTCTCACCTCTTCACTGCTTCTCTCACTCATTCCTTTCCTTGCCATGCTGAATGTTGACAACCATTCAATCAGATCATGGCTGATCTTTCCGTGGTCTCAAATCCACCTCCCCACCTGTTCCCATATCCCTCTTTCGCTTTTTTATTAGAAACATATCTATCTCCCTCTTGAAACCATTCAAAGTTTCAGACTCCACCGCACTATGGGACAGTGAGCTCCACAAATTCACCACCCTCTGTGAAAAGGAGTTCCTCCTCATCTCAGTTTTAAATCTATTGCCTCTCGACCTGTACCTGTGACCTCTTTGTTCTAGATTTTGAGGCAATGAAAGCTTGAATGAGGGTTTCAGCAGCAGATGATCTGAGGTGCGGTGAAGAGGGCAAAATTTATGGCCTTGATGATGGGGAGGATAGTCATTCAGGAGAGATCAGCCATGATCTGATTGAATGGCAGAGCAGGTTCGAAGGGCTGAATTTGCCAACTTCTCCTAATTCCTATGTTCCTAAAACTGGATTTTCAAATTAACTCCAGTAGGTGTGCCCTGCCAGAATGTGACTGGACATCAGGTGTACGGTACGATTTGGTGAATAGACTGTGTTTGGACTCTTGCATGACTAGTATGTGAGACAGTGCTCTCAAGTTTTTAATAAATTCCCAGCGATTAGTGAGGAGTGCTCTGAGGGATGGTTGGGCTACATTTGTCTTTGTCACGTCCAGTGTTGAGTTAGATGATAGGTCCTTCTGGGTTTTTTTTATAGTTTCGTGTAGCAGTTTGATGCAACTGAGTGTCTTGCTAGACTAGTTGAGAGGCAGTTCAGAGTCAATCACATTGCTGTGGCTCTGGAGTCACATGTAGGCCAGACCAGGTAAGGATGGCAGATTTCCTTCCCTAAAGGACATTAGTGAACCAGATGGGTTTTTATGACAATCTAGTAGTTTCTCATTCATTGTTGCTGATATTAGATCAGGAGCAGGAGTCGACAGCTGTGGGGAGGATAGGGGTTAGTGTTGAGGGGGGGGTGCTGTTAGTGTGGGGAGGGTTAGTTTGGGTGAGGTCTGCAGCATGAGAAGGGCTGGTTTGGGTTTTTGGAGGGGACTCGGAAGTGGATGCCAATCCTAGGGGTGGACAGGACAGGGGTGTGCATGGGGACCATGATTGGGGTGGATTTGTTGGCAAGGGGGGCATGTGGAAGGTGAGGAAGGAGTAGGTTGAAGGGTGATAATAGCGAGGGTAAAGGGCAGACCTGGAGGAAAGGGGTGGGAGGCCAATGACTAAGGGGGGGAGCACAGGTGAGTTATAGGTGGAGGGTTGAAGATGTTAGAGCATGTTTGGAAGTAAGCATACACCATCATACTGCTTAGGCTAAGGGGCGGTCCCCTCCCTGAAAGTATGGTCATCATGGTGAAAGGGCACAGGGTCATTGGCTGCGCAAAGCTGAAGGTCAACCTGAACACCCAATCCTGACAAAGGGAAGCTTTGCTCCAGATTAGGAAATGGAGGACAAAAGAATCTTGTGCTGAGGAGGCTTCGGGCCCTGGCAAAGGTCGATGTCTCGCCATGGAGACCTGTGCACACATATTGGTGCCATTACATCAGAGAGCAAGGGGAATGGATTCCCCTGTCTGGGTGCCGCTCTGAAACCTCAGCCTGATGTTTCCCCATCTCTTGCTACATCTTCAGCATCTTGCCCTAGACTGCTCCCAGAGGCTCGTCATCTGACTCAGACCTAGCAGTGACCTAGCTAGCCCTGCCTCCTGCTGCTGTGGACATGTGTCTGTGCTGTGACCACCACACCATGAGCTCGAGCCTATGCTAGATCTATGATCCACCAACGTGAGTGTCGCTGGGCTGGTGGAGGGTGCAGGTGGGTGCTGTGACTGGTCTACAGGTGAGAATTCATCGACATGCCCCTTGCTGCTGGCCCGAATTAGTTTGCATAGTTTTTAACACCATAGCGTTTAACCATACTCATGATTACTCGTAAAGACTCGTTATTCAGCACAATCTTTTCCAAAAGAGAGTCCATTGTTGTATGACCTTGATGAAGATTTCAACTTTTAATACATTTCACAGTAACCTTTGTTGTCTGTTTTCACCATAGGTGGTTATACTTCATCATATGTTGTCCAAAGCAACAGTGAAAGCCAGGCCATCCGTATTGTGGTGTTACAAGAAGGAACTTGGTTTCAGCAGGTAATGTATTAAGTGGTAAATTAGGTGATTTGCAGGAGGTCATTTGGCCCATCAAGTCAGTGCCAGCTTACTGTGGAGCAATCCTGTCTGTCCCACCCTCTCCCTCGATCCCTGTTGGCCAAAGGTTTATTTCCTTCAAATGGCAATCCAATTTCCTTTTGTAATCTTTGATTCTTTCTGCTTCCATCACCTTCACTAATAGAGAGTTCCAGATCATTACCACTTTCTGCAAAATAAAAATTTCCTTCTAACATTCTCCCCTGTGAGTCTGTTGCCCAAGGAGAGGCACAGTGGTTAGCACTGCTACCTCAGCACCAGGCACCCGGGGTCATTTCCAGCCTCGGTGACTGACTGACTGAGGAGTCTGCACGTTCTCCCAGTGTCTGTGTGGATTTCCTTCCACAGTCTGGAGGTGTGTAGGTTAGGTGCATTTAGAACATAGAACATTACAACGCAGTACAGGCCCTTCGGCCCTTGATGTTGCACCGACCAGTGAAGCCAATCTAAAGCCCATCTAACCTACACTATTCCAATATCATCCATATGTTCATCCAATGACCATTTAAATGCCCGTAATGTTGGCGAGACCACTACTGCTGCAGGCAGGGCATTCCACGCCCTTACTACTCTGAGTAAAGAACCTACCTCTGACATCTGTCCTATATCTATCACCCCTCAATTTAAAGCTATGTCCCCTCGTGCTTGCTATCACCATCTGAGGAAAAAGGCTCTCACTATCCACCCGATCTAATCCTCTGATCATCTTGTATGCCTCTATTAAGCCACCTCTTAACCTTCTTCTCTCTAATGAAAACAACCTCAAGTTCCTCAGCCTTTCCTCATAAGACCTTCCCACCATACCAGGCAACATCCTAGTAAATCTCCTCTGCACCCTTGGAAAATGCTTCCACATCCTTCCTATAATGCGGCGACCAGAACTGTACGCAATACTCCAAGTGCGGCCGCACCAGAGTTTTGTACAGCTGCAACATGACCTCCTGGCTCCGAAACTCAATCCCTCTACCAATAAAAGCTAACACACCGTACGCCTTCTAAACAACCCTATCAACCTGGGTGCCAACTTTCAGGGATCTATGCACATGGACACCGAGATCTCTCTGTTCATCCACACTACCAAGTATCTTACCATTAGCCCAGTACTCTGTATTCCTGTTACTCCTTCCAAAGTGAATCACCTCACACTTTTCTGCATTGAACTCCATTTGCCACCTCTCAGCCCAGCTCTGCAGCTTATCTATATCCCTCTGTAACCTGCAACAACCTTCCGCACTGTCCACAACTCCACCGACTTTAGTGTCATCCGCAAATTTACTAACCCATCCTTCTACGCCCTCATCCAAGTCATTTGTAAACATGGCAAACAGCAGTGGCCCCAAAACAGATCCTTGCGGCACACCACTAGTGACTGAACTCCAGGATGAACATTTCCCATCAACCACCACCCTCTGTCTTCTTACAGCTAGCCAATTCCTGATCCAAACCACTAAATCACCCTCAATCCCATGCGTCCATATTTTCTGCAGTAGCTTACCGTGGAGAACCTTATCAAACGCTTTACTGAAATCCATATACACTACATCAACTGCTTTACCCTCATCCACCTCTTTGGTCACCTTCTCAAAGAACTCAATGAGGTTTGTGAGGCACGACCTACCCTTCACAAAACCGTGCTGACTATCCCTAATCAAATTATTCCTTTCTAGATTATTATAAATCCTATCTCTTATAATCCTTTCCAAAACTTTGTCCACAACAGAAGTAAGGCTCACTGGTCTATAATTACCAGGGTTGTCTCTACTCCCCTTCTTGAACAAGGGGACAACATTTGCTATCCTCCAGTCTTCTGGTACTATTCCTGTAGTAAGAAGTTTAACAACACCAGGTTAAAGTCCAACAGGTTTATTTGGTAGCAAAAGCCACACTGTGTGGCTTTTGCTACCAAATAAACCTGTTGGACTTTAACCTGGTGTTGTTAAACTTCTTACTGTGTTTACCCCAGTCCAACGCCGGCATCTCCACATCATGACTATTCCTGTAGACAATGATGACATAAAGATCAAAGCCAAAGGTTCTGCAATCTCCTCCCTTGCGTCCCAGAGAGTCGTAGGATAAATCCCACCCGGCCCAGGGGACTTATCTATTTTCACACTTTCCAGAATTGCTAACACCTCCTCCTTATTAACCTCAATCCCGTCTAGTCCAATAGCGGTGGCAGTGTCTCTGGAGCTGAGCCTGGCCCAGTAGTGCAAAAGGGTAAGGAAAGGAGGGTAGTGCTAATTGGGGACTCTACGGTGAGGGGGTCAGATAGGCGTTTTTGCGGACACAGACGGGACTCTCGGATGGTGGTTTGCCTCCCTGGTGCAGGGGTCCGGGATGTCTCTGGTCGAGTCCCAGAAATCCTGAAGGGGGAGGGAGAGGAGCCGAAGGTCGTGATGCATATAGGTACTGCTGACATAGGTAGGAAGAGGGAAGGGGTCATGAAAAGAGAATATAGGGAGTTAGGTAGACAGCTGAGAAAGAGGAATGCAAAGGTAGTAATCTCGGGATTGCTGCCTGTGCCGCGGGAGAGTGAGAACAGGAATCGGTGGAGAATGAATGCGTGGCTGAGGGACTGGAGCAAGGGACAAGGATTTGGGTACTTGGATCATTGGGACCTCTTTAGGGGCAGGTGTGACCTGTTTAAAAAAGACGGGTGGCACTTGAATCCCAGGGGGACCAATATCCTGGCGGGAAGGTTGGCTAAGGCTACTGGAGAGACTTTAAACTAGAAAGGTTGGGGGGAGGGAATCGAAATGAGGGGACTAAGAGCGAGGAGGTTAGCTCGCAAATAGATAAGGAATGTAAACAGGGTAAGAGGGAGGTTAGACGAGTGATGGAGAAGGGAAGTGCTCAGGCTGAAGGTCTGAGATGTGTCTATTTTAATGCCAGGAGTGTAGTGAATAAAGTGGATGAGCTTAGAGCGTGGATTGCTGCTTCGAATTGTGATGTGGTGGCCATTACGGAGACTTGGATGTCTCAGGGACAGGACTGGGTGCTTCAGGTGCCGGGTTTTAGATGTTTCAGGAAGGACAGGGAGGGAGGCAAGAGAGGGGGGGGAGTGGCACTGTTGATCAGGGATAGTGTCACGGCTGTAGAGAAGGTGGACGCCGTGGAGGGATTGACTACGGAGTCTCTGTGGGTGGAGGTGAGGAACAGGAAGGGGTCGGTAACGTTGCTGGGTGTTTTCTATAGGCCGCCCAATAGTAACAGAGATGTTGAGGAGCAGATGGGGAAACAGATCCTGGAGAGATGTAGGAATAACAGAGTTGTCGTGATGGGAGATTTTAATTTCCCAAACATAGATTGGAATATCCCTAGGGCTAGGGGTTTGGATGGAGAGGAGTTTGTTAGGTGTGTCCAGGAGAGTTTCCTGACACAGTATGTGGATAAGCCTACTAGAGGAGAGGCTGTACTTGATCTGGTGCTGGCTAATGAACCTGGACAGGTGGAGGATCTCTCAGTGGGTGAGCATCTTGGGGATAGCGATCATAATTCTATCTCCTTCACGATAGCATTGGAAAGAGATAGGATCAGGCAGGCTAGGAAAGTGTTTCTCTGGAGTAAAGGGAAATACAGTGTCATCAGGGAGGAAATTAGACGGGTAAATTGGAAGGAGGCATTCTTGGGGAAAAGTACCGAAGGAAAGTGGAGGATTTTCAAGGAATGTTTGTCTGGAGCTCTGCATGACAACGTTCCGATGAGACAGGGGGGTGTTGGTAGGGTACGGGAACCGTGGTGCACGAAGGTTGTGATGAACCTGGTGAATAAGAAAAGAGAGGCGTACAGAAGGTTCAGAGAGCTAGGAGGTATTAAGGATTTAGAGGAGTATACGGGATGTAGGAAGGAGCTTAAGAAGGAAATTAGGAGAGCGAGAAGGGGTCATGAGAAGGCCTTGGCGGGTAAGATTAAGGAGAATCCCAAGGCTTTCTACAAATATGTCAAGAGTAAAAGGATGAGATGTGAAGGCATAGGACCCTTAAAAGGTGAAGGGGGAAAAGTTTGTGCGGAACCGTTAGAAATGGCGGAGCTGCTTAATGAATACTTTACCTCGGTATTCACGGTGGAAAGGGATCTGGGTGGTTGTACTGCTGGTTTGCGGTGGACAGAAAGGATCGAGCATGTGGACATAAAGAAAGAGGATGTGTTGGAACTATTGAATGGCATCAAGGTTGGTAAGTCGCTGGGACCGGATGGGATGTACCCCAGGTTACTGTGGGAGGCGAGGGAGGAGATTGCGGAGCCTTTGGCGATGATCTTTGCATCGTCGATGGAGACGGGAGAGGTTCCGGAGGATTGGAGGATTGCAGATGTGGTCCCTATATTCAAGAAAGGGAACAGGGACAGCCCGGGAAATTACCGACCGGTGAGTCTAACCTCAGTGGTTGGTAAGTTGATGGAGAGGATCCTGAGAGACAGGATTTATGATCATCTAGAGAAGTTTAGTATGATCAAAAGTAGTCAGCACGGCTTTGTCAAGGGCAGGTCGTGCCTTACAAGCCTGGTTGAGTTCTTTGAAAATGTGACCAAACACATTGACGAAGGAAGAGCGGTGGATGTGGTCTATATGGACTTCAGCAAGGCGTTCGATAAGGTCCCCCATGCAAGACTTCTTGAGAAAGTGAGAGGGCATGGGATCCAAGGGGCTGTTGCCTTGTGGATCCAGAACTGGCTTGCCTGCAGAAGGCAGAGAGTGGCTGTGGAGGGGTCTTTCTCTGCATGGAGGTCAGTGACCAGTGGAGTGCCCCAGGGATCTGTTCTGGGACCCTTGCTGTTTGTCATTTTCATAAATGACCTGGATGAGGAAGTGGAGGGATGGGTTGGTAAGTTTGCTGACGACACCAAGGTAGGTGGTGTTGTGGATAGTTTGGAGGGATGTCAGAAGTTGCAGCGAGACATAGATAGAATGCAAGACTGGGCGGAGAAGTGGCAGATGGACTTCAACCCGGATAAGTGTGTGGTGATCCATTTTGGCAGATCCAATGGGATGAAGCAGCAGTATAATATGAAGGGTACCATTCTTAGCAGTGTAGAGGATCAGAAGGACCTTGGGGTCCGGGTCCATAGGACTCTTAAATCGGCCTCGCAAGTGGAGGATGCGGTCAAGAAGGCGTACGGCGTACTGGCCTTCATTAATCGAGGGATTGAGTTTAGGAGTCGGGAGATAATGCTGCAGCTTTATAGGACCCTGGTTAGACCCCACTTGGAGTACTGCGCGCAGTTCTGGTCACCTCATTACAGGAAAGATGTTGAAGCCATTGAAAGGGTGCAGAGGAGATTTACAAGGATGTTGCCTGGATTGGGGGGCATGCCTTATGAGGATAGGTTGAGGGAGCTTGGTCTCTTCTCCCTGGAGAGACGAAGGATGAGAGGTGACCTGATAGAGGTTTACAAGATGTTGAGAGGTCTGGATAGGGTAGACTCCCAGAGGCTATTTCCAAGGGCTGAAATGGTTGCTACGAGAGGACACAGGTTTAAGGTGCTGGGGGGTAGGTACAGAGGAGATGTCAGGGGTAGGTTTTTCACTCAGAGGGTGGTGGGTGAGTGGAATCGGCTGACGTCGGTGGTGGTGGAGGCAAACTCGTTGGGGTCTTTTAAGAGACTTCTGGATGAGTACATGGGATTTAATGGGATTGAGGGCTATAGATAGGCCTAGAGGTGGGGATGTGATCGGCGCAACTTGTGGGCCGAAGGGCCTGTTTGTGCTGTGGCTTTCTATGTTCTATGTTCTAATAGCCTGTATCTCAGTATTCTCCTCGACAACTTTGTCTTTTTCCTGCGTGAATACCGACGAAAAATATTCATTTAGTGCCTCTCCAATCTCTTCAGACTCCACGCACAACTTCCCACCACTGTCCTTGACTGGCTCTAATCTTACCCTAGTCATTCTTTTATTCCTGACATACCTATAGAAAGCTTTAGGGTTTTCTTTGATCCTACCTGCCAAAGACTTCTCATGTCCCCTCCTAGCTTTTCTTAGCTCTCTCTTTAGGTCCTTCCTGGCTAACTTGTAACTCTCAAGCGCCCTAACTGAGCCTTCACGTCTCATCTTTACATAAGTCTCCTCCTTCCTCTTCACAAGAGATTCAACTTCTTTAGTAAACCACGGTTCCCTCGCTTGACCACTTCCTCCCTGCCTGACAGGTACATACTTATCAAGGACAAGCAGTAGCTGTCCCTTGAACAAGCTCCACATTTCAATTGTGCCCATCCCCTGCAGTTTCATTCCCCAACCTATGCATCCTAAATCTCGCCTAATCGCATCATAATTTCCTTTCCCCCAGCTATAACTCTTGCCCTTCGGTATATATCTATCCCTTTCCATCGCTAAAGTAAACGTAATCGAATTGTGGTCACTATCAGCAAAGTGCTCACCTACCTCGAAATCTAACACCTGGTCTGGTTCATTACCCAGTACCAAATCCAATGTGGCCTTGCCTCTTGTTGGCCTATCTACATACTGTGTCAGGAAACCCTCCTGCACACATTGGACAAAAACTGACCCCTCTAAAGTACTCGAACTATCGCTTTTCCAGTCAATATTTGTAAAGTTAAAGTCCCCCATATCAACTACCCTGTTACTTTCGCTCCTATCCAGAATCATCTTTGCAATCCTTTCCTCTACATCTCTGGAACTTTTCGGGGGCCTATAGAAAACTCCCAATAGGGTGACCTCTCCTTTCCTGTTTCTAACCTCAGCCCATACTACCTCAGTAGACGAGTCCTCATCAAACGTCCTTTCTGCCACCGTAATACTGTCCTTGACTAACAATGCCACACCTCCCCCTCTTTTACCACCTTCCCTGCTCTTACTGAAACATCTAAACCCCGGAACCTGCAACAACCATTCCTGTCCCTGCTCTATCCATGCCTCCGAGATGGCCACAACGTCAAAGTTCCAGGTACCAACCCATGCTGCAAGCTCACCCACCTTATTCCGGATGCTCCTGGCGTTGAAGTATACACACTTCAAACCACCTTCCTGCCTGCCAGTACACTCCTGCGACATTGAAACCTTATCCATGACCTCACTACTCTCAACCTCCTGTACACTGGATCTACAATTCAGGTTCCCATCCCCCGGCTGAATTAGTTTAAACCCTCCTGAAGAACATTAGCAAATTTTCCCCCCCAGGATATTGGTACCCCTCTGGTTCAGGTATAGACCATCCCATTTGTAGAGGTCCCACCTACCCCAGAATGAGCCCCAATTGTCCAGGTATCTGAATCCCTCCCTCCTGCACCATCCCTGTAACCACGTGTTCAATTGCTCTCTCTCCCTATTCCTCTCCTCACTAGCACGTGACACGGGTAACAAACCAGAGATAACAACTCTGTTTATTCTAGCTCTAAGCTTCCACCCTAACTCCCTGAATTTCTGCCTTACATCCCCATTCCTTTTCCTACCTATGTCTTTGGTGCCGATGTGAACCACGACTTGGGGCTGGTCCCCCTCCCCCTTAAGGATCCCGAAAACACGATCCGAGACATCACGGACCCCGGCACCTGGGAGGCAACAAACCAGCCGCGAGTCCCTCTCGTTCCCACAGAATCTCCTATCTGTCCCCCTAACTATGGAGTCCCCAATAACTAATGCTCTACTCCTCTCCCCCCTTCCCTTCTCAGCAACAAGGACAGACTCTGTGCCAGTGACCCTGTGCCAGAGACAAATTTGCTGTGCTAAATTGCCCCTTAGTGTCCCAGGATATGTAGGTTAGATGGAAAATCTGTTCCCTCTAATTCTTGCATGATCAACTGATAGAAACAGTTTTTCACTGTCTACCTTATCCAAACCTGTTACAATCTTGTACACCTCAATGGAAGCTCCCTTCAATGTCTTTTGCTTCAAGGTAAATAACCCCAGTCTCTCCAACCTAATCTTGTAACTAAAATCCCTCATTCCTGGAAGCCTTCTGGTCAATCTCTACATCCTCTCAAAGACCCATGTATCCTCCCTAAAATGCTGTGATCAAAACTGGACACAATACTTACGACCTAATCAGAGCTTTATAAAGGTTCAGCCTCACTTCCCTGCTTCTTATCTTCACAGCCGCCGCTCAGTGTTCCCGCTCTTTATACTGTCCCCCGCTCAGTGTTCCCGCTCTTTATACTGTCCCCCGCTCAGTGTTCCTGCTCTTTATACTGTCCCCTGCTCAGTGTTCCTGCTCTTTATACTGTCCCTCGCTCAGTGTTCCTGCTCTTTATACTGTCCCTCGCTCAGTGTTCCCGCTCTTTATACTGTCCCCCGCTCAGTGTTCCTGCTCTTTATACTGTCCCCCGCTCGGTGTTCCTGCTCTTTATACTGTCCCCCGCTCGGTGTTCCTGCTCTTTATACTGTCCCCCGCTCGGTGTTCCTGCTCTTTATACTGTCCCTCGCTCAGTGTTCCTGCTCTTTATACTGTCCCCCGCTCAGTGTTCCTGCTCTTTATACTGTCCCCCGCTCAGTGTTCCTGCTCTTTATACTGTCCCCCGCTCAGTGTTTCTGCTGTTTATACTGTCCCCCGCTCAGTGTTCCTGCTCTTTATACTGTCCCTCGCTCAGTGTTTCTGCTCTTTATACTGTCCCCTGCTCAGTGTTCCTGCTCTTTATACTGTCCCTCGCTCAGTGTTTCTGCTCTTTATACTGTCCCCCGCTCAGTGTTCCTGCTCTTTATACTGTCCCTCGCTCAGTGTTTCTGCTCTTTATACTGTCCCCTGCTCAGTGTTCCTGCTCTTTATACTGTCCCTCGCTCAGTGTTTCTGCTCTTTATACTGTCCCTCGCTCAGTGTTTCTGCTCTTTATACTGTCCCTCGCTCAGTGTTTCTGCTCTTTATACTGTCCCCCGCTCAGTGTTCCTGCTCTTTGTACTGTCCCTCGCTCAGTGTTTCTGCTCTTTATACTGTCCCCCGCTCAGTGTTCCTGCTCTTTGTACTGTCTCCTGCTCAGTGCTCCCAATTTTTGTACTGTCCCCTGCTCAGTGTTCCCGCTCTTTATACTGTCCCCCGCTCTGTTTTGCTGCGACCAGTGTTGCCACTCTTTGTACAAATTACAGTTTAGAATTTTTTGGATGACTTGAGGTCATGTTGGAGTTGTATAGAACTTTGGTGAGGCCACAGCTGGAGTACTGTGTGCAGTTCTGGTCACCACATTATAGGAAGGACGTGAACGCACTGGAGGGGGTGCAGAGGAGATTCACCAGGAATGCTGCCTGGGATGGAACATTTAAGTTATGAAGGGAGGTTGGATAGGCTTGGGTTGTTTTAGTTGGAGCAGAGAAGACTGAGGCGCGACCTGATTGAGGTGTACAAGATTATGAGGGGTTTGGACAGGGTGGATAGGGGGCAGCTGTTCCCCTTCGTTGCAGGGTCAGTTACGAGGGGACACGAGTTAAAAGTGAGGGGTGGGAGGTTTAGGGGGGAATTTTAGGAAAAACCTTTTTGCTCAGAGGATGCTGACAGTCTGGAATGCGCTGCCTGGGAGGGTGGTGGAGACGGGTTGCCTCACATCCTTTAAAAAGTACTGGATGAGTACTTGGCACATCATAACATTCAGGGATACGGGCCAAGTGCTGCAAGTGGGATTAGGTGGGCAGGTTAGGGCCCTTCATGCGTCGGTGCAGACTCAGTGGGCCAAAGGGCCTCTTCTGCACCGTAGTATTCTGTGACTTAAATCTATTCTTTTTCTAAAACTTAGTTAAGTTTATACACAATCTTTTAACAGAATGATCATTAATGCAGTTTCAATTAAATTTCCTGGCCCAGTAAGGTAAAGTCTTATTTGTTTAATCTCATTCCTGCTTGGCCCATCAAACCGCTCCACCATTCAATATGATCATGGCAGATTGGCTGATCTTGGGCTTCAATCAGTTTTCTGCCCCCCACCCCCTGCATATCCCTCCCCATCCCCCTCCAGGGCGGCACAGTAGCACAGTGGTTAGCACTGCTGCTTCACAGCTCCAGGGTCCCGGATTCGATTCCCGGCTCGGGTCACTGTCTGTGTGGAGTTTGCACATTCTCCTCGTGTCTGCGTGGGTTTCCTCCGGGTGCTCCGGTTTCCTCCCACAGTCCAAAGATGTGCGGGTTAGGTTTATTGGCCAGGTTAAAAAAATTGCCCCTTAGTGTCCTGGGATGTGTAGGTTAGAGGGATTAGCGGGTAAAATATGTGGGGGTAGGGCCTGGGTGGGATTGTGGTCGGTGCAGACTCGATGGGCCGAATGGCCTCCTTCTGCACTGTAGGGTTTCTATGATTTCTATGATTTCATTCTCTGTATCTCAGCCTGAATTGTATTCAGTGATGGAGCATGCCCAGCCGTTGAGCTATAAAATTCACAAACATTCAAATAAAAATTTTCTCCTCACCTCTCCTAAATGATCAGCCCCTATCCAACAGCTGTGCCCCCATTTTAGACTACTCGACCAATGGAAACAATTTCTCAGCCTCTACACTATCAGGCACTGCAGAATTTTGTATGTAATCGATGAAGCATCTGGTCCTAGGACACTACCCTGAGGAACTTGTTTTAATTCATTGGATGTGGCCATCACTGGTAAGGCCAGCATTTGTCACCCATCCTTAATTGTCTGTGAGAACGGTTAAGAAACAACCAAACTTGAGTCACATGTCGCCCAGACCAAGTAAAGACTCCTGCAGAGATGTCCTGTGACTGAGATGACTGACCCTCCACAACCACAACCACCTCCCTTTGTGCCAGGTGTGACTCCAACCGGCAGAGAGCTTTCCCCCTGATATCCATTGACTCCAGTTTTGCTCAGGTTCCTTGATGCCACACTCGGTCGAATGTGGCCTTGATGTCAAGAGCAGTCACTCTCACCTCCCCTCTGGAGTTCACTTCTTTTGGGACTAAAGCTGTAATGACATCAGGAACTGAATGATTCTGAAAAACCTAAACAGAGTGTCAGTAAGCCGGTGGACTTCAACCCGGATAAGTGTGTGGTGATCCATTTTGGCAGATCCAATGGGATGAAGCAGCAGTATAATATGAAGGGTACCATTCTTAGCAGTGTAGAGGATCAGAAGGACCTTGGGGTCCGGGTCCATAGGACTCTTAAATCGGCCTCGCAAGTGGAGGATGCGGTCAAGAAGGCGTACGGCGTACTGGCCTTCATTAATCGAGGGATTGAGTTTAGGAGTCGGGAGATAATGCTGCAGCTTTATAGGACCCTGGTTAGACCCCACTTGGAGTACTGCGCGCAGTTCTGGTCACCTCATTACAGGAAAGATGTTGAAGCCATTGAAAGGGTGCAGAGGAGATTTACAAGGATGTTGCCTGGATTGGGGGGCATGCCTTATGAGGATAGGTTGAGGGAGCTTGGTCTCTTCTCCCTGGAGAGACGAAGGATGAGAGGTGACCTGATAGAGGTTTACAAGATGTTGAGAGGTCTGGATAGGGTAGACTCCCAGAGGCTATTTCCAAGGGCTGAAATGGTTGCTACGAGAGGACACAGGTTTAAGGTGCTGGGGGGTAGGTACAGAGGAGATGTCAGGGGTAAGTTTTTCACTCAGAGGGTGGTGGGTGAGTGGAATCGGCTGACGTCGGTGGTGGTGGAGGCAAACTCGTTGGGGTCTTTTAAGAGACTTCTGGATGAGTACATGGGATTTAATGGGATTGAGGGCTATAGATAGGCCTAGAGGTGGGGATGTGATCGGCGCAACTTGTGGGCCGAAGGGCCTGTTTGTGCTGTGGCTTTCTATGTTCTATGTTATTGTTGAAAGTGCTGAAGAAATTCTCCAATCAATAATAATTTCCAGCCCCACTAGGCTTGTGTTTACAATTCTTGTCAGTATTATACAGATAGTTGTTACTGAATGCAATGTGGATCATCACGTTCAATTATGTAAGTTTTTTACGCAGCGGGCGGTGGGCGCCTGGAACTCGCTGCCGGGGGAGGTAGTGGAAGCAGATACGATAGTGACTTTTAAGGGGGGTCTGGACAAATACATGAATAGGATGGGAATAGAGGGATATGGTCCCCGGAACGGTATGGGGTTTTGGTTCAGTCAGGCAGCATGGTCGGTGCAGGCTTGGAGGGCCAAAGGGCCTGTTCTTGTGCTGTAATTTTCTTTGTTCTTTGATGTACCTGGTTCTCCTCCAGTCACCGGAAGAAGCGAATGAGACAATTACAGAAGAAGATAAAAAGCGGTACACTTGACCTCAAACAGGATGACCCCTTTGAGCTTTTTGTAGCTGCAACAAACATCCGATATTGCTATTACAATGAGACTCACAAAATTCTGGGTAACACGTACGGGATGTGTGTTCTGCAGGTATGTACATTATTTGTATTCATTTTTATGTGCATGCAAAGGGATAGGATTGTTGTGGCTAACAGTGAGATTAGAGCAATTTCTAGTTCATATTTTGGGGATGGTGGGACCTGTACTAGTTGGACGGGTTGCACCTAAACTGGAATAGAATTAATATCCTTGTGGGGAGGTTTGCTACTGCTGTTGTGGGGGAGGATGATGGAGTTTAAACTAATTTGGCAGGGGGTAGGATATGGCGTAAAGATAGAGTAGGGGTTGATGCTCAGCCAAATGTAGAAGAAAAAACTAGTCAGCCTGGAAGGCATAGAAACAGTAGATTGGAGCAGGAGGAGGCCCTTTGAGCCTGCTCCGCCATTCATTATGATCATGGCTGACCATCCAACTCAATAGCTTAATCCTACTTTCTCCCCATAATCTTTGATCCCATTCGCCCCAATCTAGCCGCCTCTTGAATACATTCAATGTTTTGGCATCAACTATTTCCTGTGGTAATGAATTCCACAGGCTCACCACTCTTTGGGTGAAGAAATGTCTCCTCATCTCTGTCCGAAATGGTCTACCCTGAATCCTCAGGCTGTGACCCCTGGTTCTGGACTCCCCCCACCATTGGGAACATCCTCCCTGCATCTACCCTGTCCAGTCCTGTTAGAATTTTATAAGTCTGTATGAGATCCCCCCTCATTCGTCTGAACTCCAGTGGAAACAATCGTAACCTAATCAATCTCTCCTCATACATCAGTCCCGCCATCCCCGGAATCAGCCTGGTAAACCTTCGCTGCACTCCCTCGAGAGCAAGAACATCCTTCCTCAGAAAAGGAGACCAAAACTGCACACAATACTCTAGGTGTGGCCTCACCAAGGCCCTGTATAATTGCAACAACACATCCCTGCTCCTGTACTCGAAACCTCTCGCAATGAAGGCCAACATACCATTTGCCTTCTTTACCGCCTGCTGCACCTGCTTACCTTCAGCGACTGGTGCACAAGGACACCCAGGTCCCGCTGCACACTCCCCTCTCCCAATTTACAGCCATTCAGGTAGTAATCTGCTGCCTTGTTTTTGTTTCCAAAGTGAATAACCTCACACTTATCCAAATTATACTGCATCTGCCATTGATTAGCCCACTCATCCAACCTATCCAGATCATTCTGAAGGATCTCTGCATCCTCGTCACAGTTCACCCTCCCAACCAACTTGGTATCATCTGCAAACTTTGAGATGTAACATTTTGTTCCCTCATCCAAATCATTAATATATATTGTGAATAGCTGGGGTCCCAGCACCGGTCCCTGTGGCACCCCACTGGTTACTACCTGCCAATTTGAAAAGCACCCATTAATTCCTACTCTTTGTTTCCTCTCTGCCAACAAGTTTTCAATCCACCTCAATGCAATTCCTCCCATCCCATGCGCTTTAATCTTGCACGATAATCTTTTGTGTGGAACTTTGTTAAATGCTTTCTGAAAGTCCAAATATACCACATGTACTGGTTCCCCCTTGTCAACTCTCCAAGTTACATCTTAAAAGAATTCCAACAGATTTGACAAGCATGATTTGCCCTTCATAAACCCCATTTCTGTCTGCAGGGGACCTATATTTGTCTTCAACCTCTTTCTCTTCACATATCTATAGAAACTCTGGTGTCAGTCTTTATGTTCCCTGCAAGCTTACTTTCGTACTGTATTTTCCCCTTCTTAATCAATCCTTTAGTCCTTCTTTGCTGAATTCTAAACTGCTCCCAATCCTCAGACCTATTATTTTTCTTGGCCAATCTGTATGGTTCTTCCTTAGATCGGATACTCTCTCTAATTTCCTTTGTAAGCTATGGATTGGCCCTCTTACCCATTTTGCTTTTGTGCCAGACAGGAATAAACAGTTGCTGCAGTTCCCCCATCCATTCCTTGAATGTTTGCCATTGCCTATCCACTGTCATCCCTTTAAGTAACTCTCCCCAATCTATCAAGGCCAACTCATGCCTCATATCCTCATAGTTTCCTTTATTAAGATTTAGCACCCTAGTCTCCGAATCAACTACTTCACTCTCCATTTTGATAAAAAATTCTATCATGTTATGGTCGCTCATCCCCACGGGATCTCGTACAGCTATATTGGCAATGATTCCCTTCTCATTACACAGTACCCAGTCTAAGATGGCCTGCTCTCTAGTTGGTTCCTCCACATATTGGTCAAGAAAACCATCCCGTATACACTCCAGGAATTCCTCTTCTACGGCATTGTGACTAATTTGATTTGCCCAATCTATGTACAGATTAAAACCAGTAAGAAGTCTAACAACACCAGGTTAAAGTCCCAACAGGTTTATTTGGTCGCAAAAGCTTTTGTATTTGCTTTTGCTACTAAATAAACCTGTTGGACTTTAACCTGGTGTTGTTAAACTTCTTACTGTGTTTACCCCAGTCCAACGCCGGCATCTCCACATCAGATTAAAATCACCTATGATCACCGATTTTCCCTTATCACATGCATCTCTAATTTTGTGTTTAATGCCATTTCCAACATCACCACTGCAGTTTGGGGGTCTATATATGACACCCACTAATGTCTTTTGCCCCATGGTATTTCTCAATTCTACCCATATAGACTCCAGAGGTAATATCCTTTCTTATAGATATTTATCGACAAGTTAAGGCATCGGGGAGAAGTACAGCAAGGCTAGATGGCATTTATTTTATTGCAAGGAGTCTTTTGAGGAAGGCAGATGAGTTGACGGTGTTGATAAACACATGGGAACATGATATTATAAGACATAGGAGCAGAATTAGGCCACTCGGCCCATCGAGTCTGCTCCACCATTCAATCATGGCTGATATTTTTCTCATCCCCATTCTCCTGCCTTTTCCCCATAACCCCTGATCCCCTTATTAATCAAGAACCTATCTACCTCTGTCTTAAAGACACTCAATGACCTTGCCTTCACAGCCTTCTGCGGCCAAGAGTTCCACAGATTCACCATTCTGTGGCTGAAGAAATTCCTCCTCATCTCTGTTCTAAAGGATCGTCCCTTTAGCCTGAGGTTGTGCCCTCTGGATCTAGTTTTTCCTACTTGTGGAAACATCCTCTCCACGTCCACTCTATCCAGGCCTTGCAGTATCCTATAAGTTTCAATAAGATCCCCCCCCCACTCATCCTTCTAAACTCCAACGAGTACAGACCCAGAGTCCTCAACTGTTCTTCATACGGCAAGCTCTTCATTCCAGGGATCATTCTTGTGAACCTCCTCTGAATCCTTTCCAAGGCCCAGCACATCCTCCCTTAGATATGGAGCCCAAAACTGCTCACAATGCTCAAATGGGGTCTGACCAGAGTCTATACAACCTCAGAAGTATATCCCTGCTCTTGTATTCTAGCCCTCTCGACATGAATGCTAACATTGCATTTGCCTTCCTAACTGCCGACTGAACCTGCATGTTAACCTTAAGAGAATCTTGAACAAGGACTCCCAAGTCCCTTTGTGTTTCTGATTTCCTAAGCATTTTCCCATTTAGAAAATAGTCTATGCCTCCATTCTGCCTTCCAAAGTGCATAACCTCACACTTTTCCATATTGTATTCCATCTGCCACTTCTTTGTCCACTCTCCTAACCTGTCCAAGTCCTTCTGCAGCCCCTCCTACTTCCTCAATACTATCTGTGATATTGCTATCACAGAGTCATGGTTGTGGAGGGGCAGGACTGGTAACTCAATATTCTGGGGTATAGAATCTTCAAGCGAGATGGGGGAGGTGGGTACGGGTGTAAAAGAGGAGGTGGTGTTGCAAATTAATCAAGGAGTCAATTACTGCAGTAAGGATGGATGATATCTCTGAAGTTTCCTCAAATAAAACAAAAATGGGGCGATCACATTGCTGGGAGTCTACTGTGGGCCCCAAATAGTCAAGGAGAGATAGAAGTTCAGATATGAAGGCAAATCTCTGAGAATTGTATGAATAATAGGGGATTTCAGCTTTCCCGACATTAGCTGAGATAGTCAAAGTGTGAATTCTTAGTGGGAGCAGAATTCTTAAAATGCATCCAGGAGAACTTTTATGTCAATGTGTAAAGAGTCCTACAAGAGAGAAGGCAGTACTGTACCTAGGTTTAGGGAATGAATCTGGGCAAGCAGTACACATTTCAGTTGGGGAGCATTTTGGTGACAATGACCATAACTCAGCAGAATTTCGGTAGTTATGGAAAGGGACAAAGCTGAACTGGAGATGTCTACTGGAGTGTAGAAAATGCAGAAAGAAATTAGGAGAGTGAAGAGAGGGCATGAAAAAACACTGGAAAATCCAAAGATGTTTTGTAGAAATTTTTAGGTCAGTTAGCAGATCCACAGGCAGATTTTTAGTTTTAGTAATAGTAATAATAAAATTATTTTTATCCAACGAGATAATGTTAGCGGTTTGCTCATATATGAATGCAATAACAGAATTAAAATAAATGAGATGTGATTTTTAAAGTATTAAGTTTCTATTTATTAAAATATTAAGTGAATCATTTTAACATATTGTGTATTTTTAATATATATAATGTATTTGTTCGCCCCAGTCAAAATGCGAGTGCTACAAAAATGATGATAGGAGTTGTACATTCTAGTTTTGAATCAGAGGACTGTTATTGAAACATAGTGTATTAAATAAAAGGCATCTATTGACCAGATGTGAAAAAGTGTCTTTTCTATGGGCCCAGGAGGGACACCATCAGATTGTTTTGGCAATACGCCTTTGGGAATGGAATTAGAATCGAAGCATCCTTAGCAACACAGCAACAAGGAAATGAGTCTTGCCAAAGGGAAGAAATCGGGTATTCAACGGACAAATAGAATATCATTATGTCAAGTAGCGCATCACAGTTGGCTGAAGTAAACTGTCATGTTTTGAACTGACATGTTAATATGAAATGAAATTGAATCTAAGCTAATTAGAAGGAGTATCTTCGACAGCAGAAGGCATAATTGTACTGTACTTTGGCTCTGTGCCTCAGATATTTGGAAGGGTCTTGTCGAGCTGACCCAGCGCTATTCGACCATCCAAAGGCCTTCCAATGGCCATAGGTTAATGTTTTCTTTGTCTTGTATGATTTTTATATTTTAAAATACATTTTAGTTACATCTTGAGCAAAAATCTTGCCTTTGCAAGTTTATTTTTAAGTGATTTTTAAGTTTTTAATAAAGTTAGGCCACCATCAAAGAATCCCCAACTCCCTGTTTTATAAATATATTAAGGGCAGGAGGATAAGCAGGGGAAGAATAGAGCCCATAAGGGACCAATGTGGCGATTTGTGTATGGAGCTGGAAGACGTGGTAAATGAGTATTTTGCATCTGCGTTCACTATGGAGAAGAATGATGTAAATCAGGGAAGGACATTGTGATTTACTTCAACAGCTTAACGTCGAGAGGGAGGAGGTAATGACAGTTTAACAGGCCTAAAAGTGGCTAAATCCCCAGGCCCAGATGAGATGTATCCCAGGCTGCAGTGGGAGGCAAGGGAGGAGATTGCAGAGGCTTTGACAATTTTCAAATCCTCTCTGGCCACAGGGGAGGTGTCGGAGGACTGGGGAACGGCCAATGTACTATCATTATCCAAAAAGGGAAGTAGGGAAAAAACAGGTAATTATAGGCCGGTGAGTCTAACATCAGTGGTAGGGAAATTATTGGAAAAAAATTCTGATGGACAGAATTGATCTCCACGGGGAGAGGCAAGGGTTAATCAAAGATAGTCAGCTTGGCTTTATCAAAGGGAGTTCGTGTATAACAAATTTGATTGAATTTTTCACGGAGGTGACTAGGTGTGTAGATGAGGATAGTGCAGTTGGTGTGGTCGACATGGACTTCAGCAAGGCTTTTGACAAGGTCCCCCATTGGAGACTGGTGACGAAGGTCAGAGCCCATGAAATCCTGGGCAATTTGGCAAACTGGATTCAAAATTGGCTTAGTGGCAGGAGGCAGAGGGTGATGGCTGAAGGTTGTTTTTGAGACTGGAAACCTGTGTTCAGTTGTGTACAGCAGGAATCGGTGCTGGATCCCATGCTGTTTGTATGTACATAAATGCCCCAGATGAGAATGTGAGGTATGATCAAAAAGTTTGTAGATGACTCAAAAATTGGCAGTGTGTTAAATAGTGAGGAGGAAAGCCTTAGATTACAGGGTGATACTGATGGGCTGGTTAGATGGGCAGAAGATTTTATATGTGAAAGATAGAAGATCAGGTGAATGTTCAACAGGCAAGTTAGTATCTTTGCCGGTAATAAATAATAAATGGAATTTAACCCTGAAATGTGAGTTAATGCATTTTTGGAGGACTAAAGGTAAGGGAATATACAATGAATGGTCGGGCCCTAGAAAGTACAGAGGATCCGAGGGATCTTGGAGTGCATGTCCAAAGATCCCTAAAGGCAGTCGAATGGGTAAATAAGGTGGTTAAGAAGGTATATGGAATACTTGCTTTTAATAATGAGGAATTAAATATAATAGCAGGGAGGTTATGATGGAGCTGTATAAAACGCTGGTTAGGCCACAGCTGGAGTGCTGTGCGCAGTTCTGGTCACCACACTATAGAGAGAATGTGATTGCACTAGAGAGGGCGCAGAGGAGATTCGCCAGGATGCTGCCTGGGCTGGAGCGTTTCAGCTATCAAGAGAGACTGGACAGACTGGGGTTGATTTTCTTGGAGGAGGAAGGATCTTTTCCTCTTAGCAGAGTGGTCAATAACCAGTAGCATAGATTTAAGATAAGGGGCCAGAGGTTTAGAGGAGATGTGAAGAAAATGTTTCCACCCAGAGGGTGGTGGGAATCTGGAACTCCCTGTCTGAAAGGGTGGTCGAGCAGGAACTTTCACAACATTTAAGAAGCATTTTTTTAAAGTTAAAGTTTATTAGTCACAAGTAGGCTTACATTAACACTGCAGTGAAGTTGCTGTGAAAATCCCCTAGTCGTCACACTCTGGAGCCTGTTCGGGTTCACTGAGGGGGAATTTAGCGTGGCCAATGCACCTAACCAGTACGTCTTTCAGACTGTGGGAGGAAACCAGAGCATCCGGAGGAAACCCACGCAGACACGGGGAGAATGTGCAAATTCCGCACAGACAGTGACCCAAGCTGGGAATCGAACCCGGGTCCCTGGTGCTGAGGCAGCAGCGCTAACCACTGTGCCACCTATTTAGATTCAGATGAGCACTTGAAATGCCATCACATACAAGGCTACGGATCACGTGCTGGAAAATGGGATTTGAATATTTAGGTGCTTGAAGGCCAGTGTGAACACGATGGGGTAGAGGGCCTCTGTTTCAGGTTGTAAAACTCTATTATAGTGGCTGCACCATGCAGAGCAGAAAGATCCCAAGATGGATCCTTGGACTTTGCTCAGTTAACTCAGCACTCCTGAATTAAACGGACTAACATGAATATTATTCATTGATGCTTTGCCCTCTCCTTCCTTCCTTCCCCCCCCCCCCCCCCCCCCCCCCCCCCCCCCCAACTAACCACTATCCCCATAACCCGTTACATCATTGTTAATCAGAAATCTATCAATCTCTCTTTAAACGTACTCAGTGACTGAGTCTCCACACCCTCTGGGATAGCGAATTCCAAAGATTCACAACCCTCTGTGTGAAGGAATTTCTCCTTATCTCAGCCGAAAGTTGCTTCTCCCTTATTTTGAAATTGTGCTCTCTGGTTCTAGACTCCCCAACCAAGGGAAACATCTTGCCCACATCTACTGTCTATTCCTTTTAGTATTTTGTGGGTTACAAAGAGATCACCTCTCATTCTTCAAAACTCTAGAGAATATAGCTCAGTTTGCCCAATCTCTCTTCATAAGACAGTCCCACCATCCCGGGAACAAGTCTGGTGAACCTTTGTTGCACTCCATAGCAAAAATATCATTCCTAATTTAAGGGGACCAAAACTGCACACGTTACTCCAGGTGCAGTCTAACCAAGCTCCTATACAATTGAAGCAAGATCTCATTACTCCTGTACTCAAAGCCTCTCCCAATAAAGGATAACATTCCATTAACCTTCCTAACAGCTTGCTGCACCTGCACGTTAGCCTTCAGTGACTTATGGACAATGACACCCACGTTCCTTTGTACATTAACACTTTCCAATTTCTTACATTTGGGAAATGCTCTGTACATCTGTTCCTTCTGCCAAAGTGGATTACCTCACATTTTTCCACATTATATTCCATTTGCCATGATCTTGCCAATTCATTAAGTCTGTCCAATTCCTCCTGTAGCCTCTTTACATCTTCCTCATTGACACACATTCCCACCTAGCTTTGTATCATCTGCAAACTTGGAAATATTACATTGGACCCCACATCCAAATCATTGAAATATATTGTGAACAGCTGGGGCCCAAGTACTGATCCCTGCAGTATCCCACGAGCCACAGCCATACAAACACGAGAATGACCCCGTTTATTCCTACTCTCTGTTTTCTGCCTTTTAGCCAATCCTGAATTCATGTCAGTATGTTGCCTGCTATTCCATGTGCTTTTATTTTGCTAATTAACTCCTCTTGGGACTTTATCAAAAGCTTTCTGAAAATCCAAAAATACTACGTCCATCGACTCTGTCAATTTTGTTAGTAAAATACTCAGAAAACTCCAAGTTTGTCAACATGATTTGCCATTCGTAAATGCTTACAGTGCCCAATTAGATTATTATTATCCAGGTGTCTGTTTATCACATCCTTTATAATAGTTTCTAACATTTTCCTGACTACTGATGTAAGGCTAAAAGGCCTGTTTCTCCCTCCCTGCCTTAAACAGTGTGGTGACATTTTCTACCTTCCAATCTTGAGGAACCATTCCAGAATCTGTAGAAATTTGGAAGATGATCACTAATGCATCCACTATCTCTATAGCAACCTTTTTTAACACCTTGGGAGACAGTGGCACAGTGGAATTGTCATTGGACTAGTAATCCAGAGACCCAGGATAATGCTCTGGGGACCCGGATTCGAATCTCACCACGGCAGATGGTGAAATTTGAGTTCAATGAAAATCTGGAATTAAAAGTCTAATGATGTCGATTGTCGTAAAAAAAAAACAATCTGGTTCGCTAATGTCCTTTAGGGAAGGAAATCTGCCGTCCTTACCTGGTCTGGCCTACATGTGACTCCAGACCCAAAGCAATGTGGTTGACTCTCAAATGCCTTCTGAAATGGAGGGCAGTTAGGGACATCAAGGTAGATAAATCCCTGGGACCTGATGAAGTATACCCCAGGACGTTGTGGGAGGCGAGGGAGGAAATTGCGGGTCCCCTAGCCGAGATATTTGAATCATTGATAGTCACGGGTGAAGTGCCTGAAGATTGGAGCATGGCCTTTGTTTAAAAAGGGCTGCAGGGAAAAGCCTGGGAACGACAGGCCAGTGAGCCTCACATCTGTGGTGGGTAAATTCTTGGAAGGTATTTTGAGGGACAGGATCTACAAGCATTTAGAGGGACAGGATCTACAGGCATTTAGAGATGCAAGGACTGATTAGGGACAGTCAGCATGGCTTTGTGAGTGGAAAATCATGTCTCACAAATTTGATTTGAGTTTTTTGAAGGGGTAACCAAGAAGGTAGATGAGGGCAGTGCAGTTGATGTTGTCTACATGGACTTTAAAGGCCTTTGACAAGGTACCGCATGGTAGGTTGTTGCATAAAGTTAAATCTCTCGGGATCCAGGGTGAGGTATCGAAATGGATACAAAATTGGCTTCCTGACACAAGCCAAGAGGGTGGTTATAGAGAGTTGTTTTCCAAACTGGAGGCCTGTGACCAGTGGTGTGCCTCAGGGATCAGTGCGGGGCCCACTGTTATTTGTCGTTTATATTAATGATTTGGATGAGAATATAGGGGGCATGGTTAGTAAGTTTGCAGATGACACCAAGATTGGTGGCATAGTGGACAGTGAAGAAAGTTATCTCCAATTGCAACGGGATCTTGCAGTGGGGTGACGAATGGCAGATGGAGTTTAATTTAGACAAATGTGAGGTGATGCATTTTGGTAGATTGAACCAGGGCAGGACTTACTCAGTAAATGGTAGGGCGTTGGGGAGAGTTACAGAACAAAGAGATCTAGGGGTGCATGTTCATAGTTCCTTGAAAGTGGAGTCACAGGTGAACAGATTGGTGAAGAAGGCATTCGGCATGCTTGGTTTCAGTGGTCAGAACATTGAATACAGGAGTTGGGACGTCTTGTTGAAGTTATACAAGACATTGGTAAGGCCACACTTGGAATACTGTGTGCAATTCTGGTCACCCTATTATAGAATGGATGTTATTAAACTAGAAAATGTGCAGAAAAGATTTACTAGGATGCTACAGGGACTTGATGGATTGAGTTATAAGGAGAGGCTGAATAGACTGAGACTTTTCTCTCTGGAGCGTAGGAGGCTGAGGGGTGACCTTATAGAGGTCTATAAAATAATGAGGGGCATAGACAAGGTAGATAGTCAATATCTTTTCCCAAAGATAGGGGAATCTAAAACTAGAGGGCATAGGTTTAAGGTGAGAGGGGAGAGATGCGAAAGTGTCCAGAGGGGCAATTTTTTGACAGAGGGTGGTGAGTGTCTGGAACAAGCTGCCAGAGGTAATAGTAGAGGCGGGTACAATTTTATCTTTTAAAAAGCATTTAGATAGTTACATGGGTACGATGGGTATAGAGGGATATGGGCCAAATGCGGGCAATTGGGATTAGCTTCGGGGTTTTAAAAAAAAAGGGACAAGTTGGGCCGAAGGGCCTCTTTCCATGCTGTAAACCTCTATGACAGGCAATAAATGCTGGCCCAGCCAGTGATGCCCATATCCTGTAAAAGTGAATTTTGAAAAAATGCATAATGCCAGATCCCGGAGACTTATCACACTTCATTCCCATTGATTTCTCCATGAATGTTGACCACTTACGTGAGGTACGGGAGATCATCCAGGACCTGTGGAATTGTATCCCTGGAAAGAGTCAGTGGTCAGTGCTGGAATAGAGGGGAAATGCTAGTTTATGGGATTGTGGATGGAGTGCAGGGAATGGTGTTAAAAGTCAAACTTATTCCCAAGTATTTTATTATGGAGTGGATCCAGTAGAAATTTGACTCCTAAGTGTATCCATAGCTTAGAATTCTCGGTTCAAGCCACCTTCTATTGGCTAAGGTGTATACTGGCATGATACAAGAACCCATAACATCTCTAAAATTCGGGATTACATTAGAGTCTGATGTTGCTGGTTTACAGCTGTAGAATTCTGTTGCATGTGACGTTTACACTCTTGGATTTACTTGATTGCTGACTCTGCTTTTAACTTTGCGGTGGAATCCATTGCAACATCAAATAGCCGTTAGCACTCCTGGAATCACGTTGGGCTGAATTCTTGGGTTGTACAGAGTACAGTATTCAGTAAGCACTCAGCCAGTAACATGGTGGACCTGTAGTATATTAGCAACACTTAATATAGTGATTTTAATGTAAAAAACCATGCACTATCATTTCCCTCTCTTGGTAAGTTTTGAAAGGCTGTGTTTGAACAGATTGGCATCTTGTCTTTCAGGACTTTGAAGCCCTAACTCCAAACCTTTTGGCCAGAACAGTTGAGACAGTACAAGGGGGCGGACTTGTTGTGATTCTGCTGAGAACTGTCAACTCCTTGAAGCAGCTTTATACGATGACAATGGTATGTATTGTTTATGATGCACTCGAGTAACTGCTCGTACACAGCAGTTCTTTTCATTGTCCAGTTTGTATGTTATCCTGTACTGATGTTGAAATCTCTTCATATGGCATCCATGTGGTGAATTTATTAATGATAACTGTCTGATAGTTCTGATATTAATCTTTTCAGTATACCATTAGAACCATAGAAAATTACAGCTCAGAAACAGGCCTTTTGGCCCTTCTTGTCTGTGCCGAACCATTTTTTGCCTTGTCCCACTGACCTGCACCTGGACCATATCCCTTCACACCCCTCTCATCCATGAACCCGTCCAACTTTTTCTTAAATGTTAAAAGTGACCCCGCATTTACCACTTTATCCGGCAGCTCATTCCACACTCCCACCACTCTCTGCGTGAAGAAGCCCCCCCCTAATATTCCCTTTAAACTTTTCTCCTTTCACCCTTAACCCATGCCCTCTGGTTTTTTTCTCCCTGAGCCTCAGCGGAAAAAGCCTGCTTGCATTCACTCTATCTATACCCATCAAAATCTTATACACCTCTATCAAATCTCCCCTCATTCTTCTACGCTCCAGGGAATAAAGTCCCAACCTATTCAATCTCTCTCTGTAACTCAGCTTCTCAAGTCCCGGCAACATCCTTGTGAACCTTCTCTGCACTCTTTCAACCTTATTTACATCCTTCCTGTAACTAGGTGACCAAAACTGTACACAATACTCCAAATTCGGCCTCACCAATGCCTTATATAACCTTACCATAACACTCCAACTTTTATACTCGATACTCCGATTTATAAAGGCCAATGTACCAAAGGCACTCTTTACGACCCTATCCACCTGTGACGTCACTTTTAGGGAATTCTGTACCTGTATTCCCAGATCCCTCTGTTCAACTGCACTCTTCAGAGTCCTACCATTTACCCTGTACATTCTACTTTGGTTTGTCCTTCCAAAGTGCAATATCTCACACTTGTCTACATTAAATTCCATTTGCCATTTTTCAGCCCATTTTTCGAGTTGGTCCAAATCCCTCTGCAAGCTTTGAAAACCTTCCTCACTGTCCACTACACCTCCAATCTTTGTATCATCAGCAAATTTGCTGATCCAATTTACCACATTATCACCCAGATCATTGATATAGATGACAAACAACATTGGACCCAACACCGATCCCTGCGGCACACCACCAGTCACAAGCCTCCATTCAGAGAAGCAATCCTCAACTCTCTCCTAAACTGACCCCCCTTTATTTTGAGGCTGTGCCCTCTAGTCCTAGCTTCCTTTCTAAGTGGAAAGAATCTCTCCACCTCTACCCAACCAGCCCCTTCATTATCTTATAGGTCTCTATAAGATCCCCCCTCAGCCTTCTAAATTCCAACGAGTACAAACCCAATCTGCTCAGTCTCTCCTCATAATCAACACCCCTCATCTCTGGTATCAACCTGGTGAACCTTCTCTGCACTACCTCCAAGGCCAATATATCCTTCCGCAAATAAGGGGACCAATACTGCACACAGTATTCCAGCTGCGGCCTCACCAATGCCCTGTACAGATGCAGCAAGACATCTCTGCTTTTATATTCTATCCCCCTTGCGATATAGGCCAACATCCCATTTGCCTTCTTGATCACCTGTTGCACCTGCAGACTGGGTTTTTGCGTCTCATGCACAAGGATCCCCAGGTCCCTTTGCTCAGTAGCATGTTGTAATTTTTTTCCATTTAGATAATCCAATTTGCTATTATTTCCTCCAAAGTGAATAACCTCGCATTTGTCAACGTTATACTCCATCTGCCAGATCCTCACCCACTCACTCAACCCGTCCAAATCTCTCTGCAGACCTACGCCCTCCACACGATTCACTTTTCCACTTATCTTTGTGTCATCTCCAAACTTTGTTACCCTACACTCAGCAAGCTTTGAAAACCTTCCTCACTGTCCACTACACCTCCAATCTTTGTATCATCAGCAAACTTGCTGATCCAATTTACCACATTATCATCCAGATCATTGATATAGATGACAAACAACAAAGGACCCAACACCGATCCCTGCGGCACACCACTAGTCACAGGCCTCCACTCAGAGAAGCAATCCTCCACAACCACTCTCTGGCTTCTTCCATTGAACCTGTGTCTAATCCAATTTACTACCTCCCCATGTATACCCAGCAACTGAACCTTCCTAACTAACCTCACATGAGGGATCTTGTCAAAGGCCTTGCTGAAATCCAGGTAGACAACATCCACTGCCTTCCCTTCATCCACGTTCCTGGTAACCTCCTTGAAAAACTCTAATAGATTGGTCAAACATGACCTACCACGCACAAAGCCATGTTGACTCTCCCTAATAAGTCCCTGTCTATCCAAATATTTGTAGATCCTATCCCTTATCACACCTTCCAATAACTTGCCCACCACCGACGTCAAACTTACTGGCCTATAATTTCCCGGATTTCTTTTGGAACCTTTTTTAAACAACGGAACAACATGAGCCACCCTCCAATCATCCGGCACCTCCCCCGTGAATACTGACATTTTAAATATGTCTGTCAGGGCCCCTGCAAGTTCAACACTAGCTTCCCTCAAGGTCCGTGGGAATACCCTGTCCGGTCCTGGGGATTTATCCACTCTGATTTGCCTCAAGACAGCAAGCACCTCCTCCCCTTTAATCTGTAACGGTTCCATGACCTCCCTACCTGTTTGCCCTATTTCCGTAGACTCCATGCCCGTTTCCTCAGTAAATACGGATGCAAAAAAACCATTTAGTATCTCCCCCATCTCTTTTGGTTCCATACACAGTCTACCACTCTGGTCTTCAAGAGGACCAATTTTATCCCTCACTATCCTTTTGCTCCTAACATACCTATAGAAGCTCTTTGGATTTTCCTTCACTCTGTCTGCCAAAGCAACCTCATGTCTTCTTTTAGCCCTCCTGATTTCCCTCTTAAGTAGTTTCTTGCACTTTTTATACTCCTCGAGCATCTGATCTGTTCCTTGCTGCCTGTACATTTCATACAACTCTCTCTTCCTCTTAATCAGTGTTACAATCTCCCTCGAGAACCAAGGTTCCTTATTCCTAGTTACTTTGCCTTTAATCCTGACAGGAACATACAAACTCTACACTCTCAAAATTTCTCCTTTGAAGGTCTCCCACTTTCCATTTACATCCTTACCGGAGAACGTTTACAAGTTTCATTTCCTCAGCATGCTTGATTTGATGAGCTATCATATAGAAAATTCATCATCATTTGTTTAGCTGTTTGTACTACAGTACTAAATTGTACAGGTTAGATAGTTACAAGGTTGAGTTCTAGATTATTCCGAGAGAGGATATATTGATATTGGAATTGGTGCAGATTTAGCAGAATTATACAGGAGCTAAAAGGGTTAAATTCTGGAGACAGGCCACGTGAACTCAGCTTGTATTCGACTATAGAAGATTTAGAGGTAGTCAAATTGAAGTGTTTAAGATAATTAAGGGTTTTGATAGACTGGATAGGAACTATTTCCTCTGGTAGGAGTCCAAAATAAAGGAGCATAGCTTTCAGATTAAATTGGGATGATGTCAGGAAGCATCTCTTCACACTAAAGGTATGAAACTCTGGAACTCTTTCCCTCATTATTGCAATGGAGAGAGATAGGGCCATACGGCAGGGCAAGGTTTATAATTGGGGGAGGGGTAATTATGATGCGATTAGGCAAGAATTAGGGAGCGTAAGCTGGGAACAGAAACTGTCAGGGAAAGGCACAAATGAAAAGTGAAGCTTGTTCAAGGAATAAATACTGCGTGTCCTTGATAGGTATGTCCCTGTCAGGCAGGGAGGAAATGGCCGAGTGAGGGAACCATGGTTCACAAAAGAGGTTGAATGTCTTGTCAAGAGGAAAAAGGAAGCGTATGTAAGGATGAGAAAACAAGGTTCAGTTGGGTTGATTGAGGGTTACAAGTTAGCAAGGAATGAGCTAAAAGAAGGGCTTAGGAGAGCTAGGAGGAGGCGGGTCAGATCAAGGAAAACTCCAAGGCTTTTTACTCTTATGTGAGAAGTAAAAGAATGACCAGGGTGAGGTTAGGGCCGGTCAAGGACAGTAGTGGGAACTTGTGTATGGAGTCAGAAGAGATTGGAGAGGCGATGAATGAATGCTTTTCTTCAGTGTTCACCAAGGAGAGGGGCCATGTTTTTGAGGATGAGAGTATGATACAGGCTGATAGGCTGGAGGAGGTAGATGTTCTGAGATTGCAGAGCCTTTGGCTTTGATCTTTGGGTCCTCACTGTCCATGGGGATAGTGCCAGAGGACTGGAGAGTGGCGAATGTTGTTCCTCTGTTCAAGAAAGGAAGTAGGAATGACCCTGGTAATTATAGGCTGGTTAGTCTTACTTCGGTGGTCGGTAAGTTAATGGAAAAGGTCCTGAGGGATAGGATTTATGACCATTTAGAAAGATGCAGCTTAATCCGGGATAGTCAACATGGATTCGTGAAGGGTATGTCTTGCCTCACAAATTTCATTGAATTTTTTGAGGAGGTAACTAAGTGTGTAGATGAAGGTAGAGCAGTTGATGTCATATACATGGATTTTAGTAAGGCGTTTGGTAAGGTCCCCCATGGTCGGCTCATGAAGAAAGTAAGGAGGCGTGGGATAGAGAGAAATTTGGCCGATTGGATAAGTAACTGGCTATCTCATAGAAGGCAGAAGGTGGTGGTGGATGGAAAATTTTTCAGACTGGAGACCAGTTACCAGCGGTGTACCACAGGGATCAGTGTTGGGTCCTCTGCTATTTGTGATTTTTATAATGACTTGGAGGAGGGGGCTGCAGGGTGGATCAGTAAATTTGCTGATGACACCAAGATTGGTGGAGTAGTGGATGAGGTGGAAGGCTGTTGTAGGCTGCAAAGAGACATTGATAGGATGCAGAGCTGGGCCGAAAAATGGCAGATGGAGTTTAACCCTGATAAGTGCAAGGTGATTCATTTTGGTAGGACAAATTTGAATGCGGATTACAGGGTCAACGGTAGGGTTCTGAGGAATGTGGAGGAACAGAGAGATCTTGGGGTTCATATCCACAGATCTCTGAAGGTTGCCACTCCAGTGGATAGAGCCGTGAAGAAGGCCTACAGTGTGTTAGCATTTATTAACAGGGGGTTTGAGTTTAAGAGCCGTGGGGTTATGCTGCAACTGTACGGGACCTTGGTGAGACCACATTTGGAATATTGTGTGCAGTTCTTGTCACCTCGCTATAAGAAGGATGTGGAAGCGCTGGAAAGAGTGCAGAGGAGATTTACCAGGATGCTTCCTGGTTTGGAGGTTAGGTCTCATGTCAGCTTAACGTCTGTAGTAGGGAAAATGCTGGAATCCATTATTAAAGAGGAGATAGCAGGGCATCTGGATAGAAATGGTTCGATCAATCAGACGCAGCATGGATTCATGAGGGGAAAGTCGTGCTTGACGAACATGTTGGATTTTTATGAAGATGTGACTAGAACATAGAACATAGAACATAGAACATAGAACATTACAGCGCAGAACAGGCCCTTCGGCCCACGATGTTGCACCGACCAGTTAAAAAAAAAAAAAAAAAATAGGGCGGTTGATGGAGGAGAACCGGTGGATGCGGTGTTTTTGGATTTCCAAAAGGCGTTTGATAAGGTGCCCCATAAAAGGCTGCTGAAGAAGATTAGGGCACACGGAGTTGGGGGTAGTGTGTTAAAGTGGATTGGGGACTGGCTATCCGACAGGAAGCAAAGAGTCGGAATAAATGGGTGTTTTTCCGGTTGGAGGAAGGTAACTAGTGGCGTGCCGCAGGGATCGGTACTCGGGCCGCAACTGTTTACCATTTATATAGATGATCTGGAGGAGGGGACGGAGTGTAGGATAACGAAGTTTGCAGACGACACAAAGATAAGTGGAAAAGTGAATCGTGTGGAGGACGGAGAAGATCTGCAGAGAGATTTGGACAGGCTGAGTGAGTGGACGAGGATATGGCAAATGGAGTATAACGTTGAGAAATGCGAGGTTATACACTTTGGAGGAAACAATAACAAATGGGATTACTATCTCAATGGAAACAAATTAAAACATGCTACCGTGCAAAGGGACCTGGGGGTCCTTGTGCATGAGACGCAAAAGCCCAGTCTGCAGGTACAACAGGTGATCAAGAAGGCAAATGGGATGTTGGCCTATATTGTGAGAGGGATAGAATATAAAAGCAGGGATGTCTTGATGCACCTGTACAGGGCATTGGTGAGGCCGCAGCTGGAATACTGTGTGCAGTATTGGTCCCCTTATATGAGGAAGGATATATTGGCATTGGAGGGAGTGCAGAGAAGGTTCACCAGGTTGATACCGGAGATGAGGGGTTTGGATTATGAGGAGAGGCTGAGGAGATTGGGTTTGTACTCGTTGGAGTTTAGAAGGATGAGGGGGGATCTTATGGAGACTTATAAGATAATGCGGGGGCTGGATAGGGTGGAGGCGGAGAGATTCTTTCCACTTAGTAAGGAAGTTAAAACTAGAGGACACAGCCTCAAAATAAAGGGGGGTCGGTTTAAGACAGAGTTGAGGAGGAACTTCTTCTCCCAGAGGGTGGTGAATCTCTGGAATTCTCTGCCCACTGAGGTGGTGGAGGCTACCTCGCTGAATATGTTTAAAGCGCGGATGGATGGATTCCTGATCGGTAAGGGAATTAAGGGTTATGGGGATCAGGCGGGTAAGTGGTACTGATCCACGTCAGATCAGCCATGATCTTATTGAATGGCGGGGCAGGCTCGAGGGGCTAGATGGCCTACTCCTGCTCCTAGTTCTTATGTTCTTATGAAAGGTTGAGGGAGCTAGGGCTTTTCTCTTTAGAGCGGAGGAGGGTGAGAGGCGACTTAATAGAGGTTTATAAGATGATGAGGGGGCTAGATAGAGTAGATGTTCAGAGACTATTTCCTCGGGTGGATGTAGCTGTTACTAGGGAGCATAACTATAAGGTTCATGGTGGGAGATATAGGAGGGATGTCCGAGGTAGGTTCTTTATTGAAGAGAGTGGTTGGGGTGTGGAATGGACTGCCTGTTGCGATAGTGGAGTCAGACACTTTAGGAACTTTCAAGCGGTTATTGGATAGGCACATGGAGCACACCAGGATGATAGGGAGTGGGAGAGCTTAATTTTGGTTTTGGTCAAAGCTCGGCACAACATCGAGGGCCGAAGGGCCTGTTCTGTGCTGTACTGTTCTATGTAAGTGTATGTATTTTTGGTGGACAAGATCATTAGAACTTATAAAGCCATGGTGGACAGATGAAATTTAGATCAGCGATGACATAATCGAATGGTGGGATTGACTTCAGAGGGGGGATGCCCTACTCCTTTTGTATAAATTAGTTGAGATCAGCTGAGTAGCTTCCAGTGAAGTGTGGAGACCAAGAATTGCAGATCTCCACAAAGAAAGGGAAATTCTCTTACAGTAAATGAAAAATGCATCCTACGCAATTTATGCGCCTGGTGTATGTACATTACATGAGAAATCCTAAGGTAATTAAGAATATTATTGAAATAACATGGTATTTTATAATGATAGAAAATAGGAGCAGAAGGAGGTCATTCGGCCCTTCGAGCCTGCTGCACCATTCACTATGATTGTGGCTGGTCATCAAACTCAATAGCCTGATATCTCCACACACCCCCCCCCCCCCCCCCCCCCCCACCCCTACTTCTCCCCTCCCCTTCGCCCAAAGAGTTATATCTAACTCCTCCTTGAAAATATGCACTACATTTACAGCAAACCTATCTATTGGGTACATTAATATAAATCTTTAGAAAAATCCAAGTTGTTGAATGACCACAAAAACAGAAAATGCTGGAAAATCTCAGGTCTGACAGCATTTGTGGACAGAGAACAGCATTCTCTCTTTTTGTTTCAGATTTCAGCATCTGCAATAACTTGCTTTTATAGAATTTTACTCTGCAGAAGGAGGCCATCGAGTCTGCACTGACCACAATCTCACCCAGGCCCTATCCCCATAACCCATACATTTATCCTAGCTAGTTCCCCTGACACTGTGGCTAGTGGTGTTCTGCAGGGCTCTGTACCGGGACCTCTGCTGTTTGTGATATATATAAATGATTTGGAAGAAGATGTAGCTGGTCTGATTAGTAAGTTTGCGGACGACACAAAGATTGCTGGAGTTGCGGATAGTGATGAACATTGTCAGAGAATGCAGCAGGATATAGATAGGCTGGAACATTGGGCGGAGAAATGGCAGATGGAATTTAATCCAGATAAATGCGAAGTGATGCATTTTGGTAGATCTAATGCTATACAATAAATGGCAGAACCATCAGGAGTATAGACACACAGAGGGACCTGGGTGTACAAGTCCACAGATCCTTAAAGGTGGCAGCACAGGTGGAGAGGGTGGTCAAGAAGGCATATGGCATGCTTGCCTTTATTGGACAGGGCATAGAGTATAAAAGTTGGCATACAATGTTGCAGTTATATAGAACGTTGGTTAGGCCACATTTGGAATACGTGGAGGCTTTGGAGAGAGTGCAGAAAAGGTTAACCAGGATGTTGCCTGGTATGGAGGGTATTAGCTATGAGGAGAGATTGAGTAAACTAGGGTTGTTCTCCCTGGAAAGACGGAGGTTGAGGGGCGACCTAATAGAAGTTTATAAAATTTTGAAGGGCATAGATAGGGTGAACAGTTGGAAGCTTTTTCCCAGGTCAGAAATGACAAACACAAGGGGTCACAAGTTCAAGGTAAGGGGAGCAAGGTTCAATACAGATATGCGGGGGACATATTTTACACAGAGGGTGGTGGGGGCCTGGAATGCACTACCAAGCAAGGTGGTTGAGGCGGACAGGCTAGGATCATTTAAGACTTATCTGGATAGCCACATGATCTTATTGAATGGCGGGGCAGGCTCGAGGGGCTAGATGGCCTACTCCTATTTCTTATGTTCTTATGAACTCACTGGGAATAGAGGGATACAAACGGATGGTCTAGTTAGGAACACATGATCGGTGCAGGCTTGGAGGGCCGAAGGGCCTGTTCCTGTGCTGTAAGGTTCTTTGTTCATTGTTCACGAAGGGGCAATTTAGCATGGCCAATCCACCTAACCCGCACATCTTTGGACTGTGGGAGGAAACCGGAGCACCCGGAGGAAATCCACGCAGACACAGGGAGAATGTGCAGACTCTGCACAGACAGTGACCCAAGCCAGGAATCGAACCAGGTCCCTGCTGCTGTGATGCAGCAGTACTAACCACTGCGCCACCGTGACACCCTAATCTTGTTGAATGACCAGTTGAGAAAGAATAGAGAAAGACAAAGTTCACAGCTAATGCAATAGCTTTGAAGAGTGATATGGGGATGCAAGAGCATTGGGTCAAATGGAGAAATCTAGAACGTGTAGGAATTGTGCTTCAAAAAATACAACTGTCATTTGCTAATAAATGTGGGAGCACTCTCATTGTTTGACAGAAGCCAAGTATTTCAATGTCCCTGTGTGCTTTAGAACATGGAGGTAAAGTTTGTTGAAATAAGTAATTACAGGCCGGTGAGCCTTACATCAGTGGTAGGGAAATTATTGGAGAGGATTCTTCGAGACAGGATTTATTCCCACTTGGAAATAAGTGGATGTATTAGTGAGAAGCAACATGGTTTTGTGAAGGGGAGGTCGTGTCTCACGAACTTGATCGAGTTTTTCGAGGAAGTGACGAAGGTGATTGATGAGGGTAAGGCAGTGGATGTTGTCTATATGGATTTCAGTAAGGCCTTTGACAAGGTCCCTCATGGCAGACTGGTGCAGAAGGTGAAGTCGCATGGGATCAGAGGTGAGCTAGCAAGGTGGATACAAAATTGGCTCGGTCAAAGACTCCTGGTGAACAATCACTGAAACAACTATATGATGACATCAACAAGTTCCATCCACCATCAAACTTACCATGGACTACTCTCCGGAATCGGTTGCATTCTTGGACACATGCATCTCCATTAAGGACGGTCACCTCAGCACTTCACTGTACCGCAAGCCCACGGATAACCTCACGATGCTCCACTTCTCCAGCTTCCACCCTAAACACGTTAAAGAAGCCATCCCCTACGGACAAGCCCTCCGTATACACAGGATCTGCTCAGATGAGGAGGATCGCAACAGACACCTCCAGACACTGAAAGATGCCCTCATAAGAACAGGATATGGCGCTCGACTCATCGACTGACAGTTCCGACCCGCCACAACAAAAAGCCGCACCGACCTCCTCAGAAGACAAACACGGGACACGGAAGACAGCATACCCTTCATCGCCCTGTACTTCCCCGGAGCGGAGAAGCTACGACATCTTCTCCTGAGCCTTCGACATGTCATCGGTGAAGACGAACATCTCGCCAAAGCCATCCCCACACCCCCACTTCTTGCCTTCAAACAACCGCAAACAGACCATTGTCCGCAGCAAACTACCCAGCCTTCAGGAGAACAGTGACCATGACACCACACAACCCTGCCACAGCAACCTCTGCAAGATGTGCCAGATCATCGACACGGATGCCATCATCTCACGTGAGAACACCATACACCAGGTACACGGTACATACTCTTGCAACTCGACCAACATTGTCTACCTGATGCGCTGCAGGAAAGGATGTCCCGAGGCATGGTACATTGGGGAGACCATGCAGACGCTACAACAACTGATGAATGAACACCGCTCGACAATCACCAGGCAAGACTGTTCTCTTCCTGTTGGGGAACACTTCAGCGGTCACGGGCATTCGGCCTCTCATCTTCGGGTAAGCGTTCTCCAAGGCGACCTTCACGACACATGACAACGCAGAGTCGCTGAGCAGAGACTGATAGCCAAGTTCCGCAAAGATGAGTACGGCCTCAACCGGGATCTTGGGTTCATGTCACACTATCTGTAACCCCCACGACTTGCCTGGGCTTGCAAAATCTCATTAACTGTCCTGTCTGGAGACAATACACATCTTTTTCACCTGTGCTTAATGGTCTCTCCACTCACATTGTCTGTACCTTCAAGACTTGATTACCTGTAAAGACTCGCATTCCAACCATTATTTTGTAAATTGAGTTTGTGTCTTTATATGCCCTGTTTGTGAACAGAACTCCCACTTACCTGACGAAGGGGCAGCGCTCCAAAAGCTCGTGGCTTTTGCTACCAAATAAACCTGTTGGACTTTAACCTGGTGTTGTGAGACTCCTTACTCGGTCAAAGAAGACAGAGGGTAGCAGTGGAAGGGTGCGTTTCTGAATGGAGGGCTGTGACAAGTGGTGTTCCTCAGGGATCAGTGCTGGGACCTTTGCTGATTGTAATATATATAAGTGATTTGGAGGAAAATGTAACTGGATTGATTAGTAAGTTTGCGGATGACACAAAGGTTGGTGGATTTGCGGATAGTGATGAGGACCATCAGAGGATACAGCAGGATCTAGAACAAAGAACAATACAGCACAGGAACAGACCCTTCGGCCCTCCAAGCCTGCGCTGCTCATGTGCCCAACTAGACCATTCTTTTGTATCCCTCTATTCCCAGTCTGTTCATGTGGCCATCTAGATAAGTCTTAAACGATCCCAGCATGTCCGCCTCAATCACCTTGCTTGGCAGTGCATTCCAGGCCTCCACCACCCTCTGTGTAAAATACGTCCCCCTGACATCTGTGTTGAACCTTGCCCCCCTCACCTTGAACCCGTGACCCCTTGTGTTCGTCACCTCCGACCTGGGAAAAAGCTTCCCACTGTTCACCCTATCTATGCCCTTCATAATTTTATACACCTCTATTAGCTCGCCCCTCATTCTCCGTCTTTCCAGGGAGAACAACCCCAGTTTACCCAATCTCTCCTCATAGCTAAGACCCTCCATACCAGGCAACATCCTGGTAAACCTTCTCTGCACTCTCTCCAAAGCCTCCACGTCCTTCAGGTAGTGTGGCGACCAGAACTGGACGCAGTATTCCAAGTGTGGCCTAACCAACGTTCTATACAGCTGCAACATCATATGCCAACTTTTATATTCCATGCCCCGTCCAATAAAGGCAAGCATGCCATATGCCTCCATGACCACTCTCTCCATCTGTGCTGCCACCTTTAAGGATCTGTGGACTTGTACACCCAGGTCCCTCTGTGTGTCTATACTCCTGATGGTTCTGTCATTTATTGTATAGCTCCCCCTTACATTAGATCTACCGAAATGCATCACTTCGCATTTATCTGGATTAAATTCCATCTGCCATTTCTCCGCCCAATGTTGCAGCCTATCTATATCCTGCTGTATTCTCTGACAATGTTCATCACTATCCGCAACTCCAGCAATCGTTGTGTCGTCTGCAAACTTACTGATCACACCAGCAACATCTTCCTCCAAATCATTTATATATATCACAAACAACAGAAGTCCCTGTACAGAACCCTGCGGAACACCACTAGTAAGGAGTCTAACAACACCAGGTTAAAGTCCAACAGGTTTATTTGGTAGCAAATACCATAAGCTTTCGGAGCACTGCTCCTTCGTCAGATGGAGTGGATATCTGCTCTCAAACAGTGCAAACAGACAGAATCAAGTTGCAGAATACTGATTAGAATGCGAATCCTACAGCCAGCCAGGTCTTAAAGGTACAGACAATGTGGGTGGAGGGAACATTAAACACAGGTTAAAGAGATGTGTATTGTCTCCAGACAGAACAGCTAGTGAGATTCTACAAGCCCAGGAGGCAAGCTGTGGGGGTTACTGATAATGTGACATAAATCCAACATCCCGGTTTAGGCCATCCTCGTGTGTGCGGAACTTGTCTATCAGTTTCTGCTCAGCGACTCTGCGCTGTCGTGTGTTGCGAAGGCCGCCTTGGAGAACGCTTACCTGAAGATCCAAGGCTAAATGCCCGTGACTGCTGAAGTGCTCCCCCACAGGAAGAGAACAGTCTTGCCTGGTGATTGTCGAGCGGTGTTCTTTCATCCGTTGTCATAGCGTCTGCATGGTTTCCCCAATGTACCATGCCTCGGGACATCCTTTCCTGCAGCGTATCAGGTAGACAGCATTGGCCGAGTTGCAAGAGTAGGTATCGTGTACCTGGTAGATGGCGTTCTCACGTGAGATGATGCCATCCGTGTCGATGATCCGGCACGTCTTGCAGAGGTTGCTGTGGCAGGGTTGTGTGGTGTCGTGGTCACTGTTCTCTTGAAGGCTGGGTAGTTTGCTGCGGACAATGGTCTGTTTGAGGTTGCGTGGTTGTTTGAAGGCAAGAAGTGGGGGTGTGGGGATGGCCTTGGCGAGATGTTCGTCTTCATCAATGACATGTTGAAGGCTCCGGAGTTTCCACTCCATCTGACGAAGGAGCAGTGCTCCGAAAGCTTATGGTATTTGCTACCAAATAAACCTGTTGGACTTTAACCTGGTGTTGTGAGACTTCTTTCTATGGCTAAACCAGTTCTCCACCCATCTAGCTAGCTCACCTTTTATCCCGTGAAATTTAACCTTTTGCACCAGCCTGCCACGAGGAGCCATCAGTTGGAGACTTGGGCGGAAAGATGGCAGATGGAGTTTAATCCGGACAAATGTGAGGTAATGCATTTTGGAAGGTCTAATACAGATAGGAAATATACAGTAAATGGCAGAACCCTTAAGAGTATTGATAGGCAAAGGGATCTGGGTGTACAGGTACACAGGTCACTGAAAGTGGCAATGCAGGTGGAGAAGGTAGTCAAGAAGGCATATGGCATGCTTGCCTTCATCAGCCGGGGCATTGAGTTTAAAAATTGGCAAGTCATGTTGCAGCTTTATAGAACCTTAGTTAGGCTGCACTTGGAATATAGTGTTCAATTCTGGTCGCCACACTACCAGAAGGATGTGGAGGCTTTGGAGAGGGTACGGAAAAGATTTACCAGGATGTTGCCTGGTATGGAGGGCATTAGCTATGAGGAGAGATTGGAGAAACTTGGTTTGTTCTCACTGGAGCGATGGAGGTTGAGGGGAGACCTGATAGAAGTCTACAAGATTATGAGAGGCATGGACAGAGTGGATAGTCAGAAGTTTTTTCCCACGGTGGAAGAATCAATTACTAGGGGGCACATGTTTAAGGTGCAAGGGGCAAGGTTTAAAGGAGATGTACGAGGCAGTTTTTTTAGACAGAGAGTAATGGGTACCTGGGACCCGTTACCGGGGGAGGTAGTGGAAGTGGATATGGGAGTGACTTTTAAGAGGCGTCTTGACAAGTACATGAATAGGATGGGAATAGAGGGATATGGTCCCCAGAAGGGTAGGGGGTTTTAGTTCAGTCGGGCAGCATGGTCGGTGCAGGCTTGGAGGGCCGAAGGGCCTGTTCCTGTGCTGTAATTTTCTTTGTTCTAAGTAGATTAGACTAAATTCAGTTGCTGCAATTAAAGTGTAACAGTCCAGATTTTAACTGATTTTCTTTGCCTTGTATTTTGATTTCTGTTTTCTTTCTTTCTCCAACCCCCTACCCAAGGATGTCCACACACGCTTCAGAACAGAATCACATCAGGATGTGGTTGGCAGATTCAATGAAAGGTAGACATTTTTGAAAAGATCCAATGAACCAATATACTTCTACTGAAATGAGCTGTACGCCAGGTATATGTAATTCTGCAAGGGGAGATGTGGACTTTATTAAAAAATAGGGGAAAGTTACAGGGAAAGGTAGAAAGAGGACATATCACCATTTGAAGAGGGATATTAATGGAAATATTTAAAGACAGAGGAGGGGTAGCAAGGAAAATTTAATTGGAAGTAAATTCTAAAGAGTGAGATCACAGTAACTAAATAAGCACGTCCGTCCAGAATGTTGTGCTAACTTGATGATGTTACAATTATGGAGCTCTTTCTTGAGGATTTTACCTGTCTGTTTAATGCTCTATGATTACAAAGCCGAAAAGGGAAATCTTTTTATTGGGAGCTTTCATTTCACTCAGAGACCTGAGGCCACTCCACATCCAACAACCTGCTCTGAAAATTCTGCTCACATTATGACAGCGGTGATAAATTCCACTATAGCAGCCGAAGCAATTCACAACATTCTGTGAAAAAACAACCTGCAATATTCTCAAAGAGAAAGGCAAGTTGTCCTATCTCCCAATGTCACAGATAATTCCTTAAAAAAAAAATCAGGATTCAGGTCCTCATCTTCGTCAAAAGTGAATCAGTTCTTCCTTGGACCGCATCCTATCTGTATCGAGTTTTATTGAAATCCATCTACTAATTTTAGAGAGATATTGTTTACTGGTTAACAGACTAACCAACAAGGAAGAAAACATGACCATGCCAATAAAACTCAGCCTTTTGCATTTAGAGGAATGTTAGGAATTTGAAATTAGATCAATGGGGGATGTCAGGTGGAATATATGATGGGAGATTACTTTGCTTAGACAGAAGACTGCGGAGATTTTTGAAAATGCAAACAAGTATCTTGTTTTTTTTTGCTGATGCAAAAGAAACCATTGGAGTTTGACAGGAACAACATGTGTTGAACTCAGTGCAGGTAAGGACTTGAGTTGCATAGTTTTGAATTCGTTGGAAGTTGAAAGAAGATGAGGGCTGTTTGAAAAATAAATCTTTTTGAGAATGGTGATAAAACAGGGATGTAAATACAACGCTCCACCCATGCCCGTCCTTCCTGGTTATTATGCAGTACCAGCCGCAAGCATCAATTTCCAAGTCTCTCCATGACTCCATGAATCGCCCTTGCACACCCATATTATATGTTATCAGAAAGGCTTTCTGCTGTGAAATAGATCATTTTAATATTTTCTGAAGGATAGAAAGTTCTCAATGATCAGATTGTGGGGAAGGGAGAAAGAACTTTGACCAGAACTCTCCTGCCACAAGAATCGGAGCGGGCAAGGCGTGGATCATGGAAAGGTCCATTGACCGTGGGCAGATTTTCTGGCAAGGCTATAAAATCCCGCCCTTTATCTGTACCGCCTTTCATGCTAACTTTCCTTAGCAAGAGCAACTGGATAAAATCAGTTGCAGTACCAATGATAACAAATAGGTAAATTTTTCGGTTTTTGTTTTAAATTGTGTGCTTATCATAGAAACCAGAAGCAGGAATAGGCCATTCGGCCCTTCGCCATTCATCATGATTAAGGCTGATCATCAGGTTCAATATCCTGATCCTCCTTTCCCCCATATCCCTTGATCCCTTTAGCTCCAACAGCTTTATCTAATTTCTTCTTGGAATCAGACAATGTTTTGGCCTCAACTATATTCTGTGATAGTGAATTCCACACATTCACCACTCTCTGGGTGAAGAAATTTCTCCTCGCCTCAGTTCTAAAAGATTTACCCCTTATCCTCAAACTATGACCCTGAGTTCTGGACTTTCCCATCATCGGTCCGGACTCTCCCACCATTGGGAACATTCTTTCTGAATCTACCCTGTCTAACCCTGTTCGAATTTTATAAATTTCTATAAGATTCCCTCTCACTCTTCTAAACTCCAATGAACGTAATCTCCTCATATGACAGACCTGCCATCCCAGAAATCAGCCTGGTAAACCTTCGCTGTACTCCCTCTATACAAGGACATCCTTCCTCAGATAAGGACACCAAAACTGCACACACTACTCCAGGTGTGGCCTCACCAACGCCCTATACAATTGCAGCAAAACATCCCTATCCCTGTACTCAAATCCTCTCGCTATGAAGGCCAACATACCATTTGCCTTCTTCACTGCCTGCTGTACCTGCACCTACTTTCAGCGACAGATGTGTGAGGACTCCAAAGGGTCCAAAGATGTGCGAGTTAGGTTAATTGGCCAAGCTAAATTGCCTCTTAGTGTCCCGGGATGTGTAGCTTAGAGGGATTAGCGGGTAAATATGTAGGGATATGGGGAAAGGGCCTGGGTGGGGTTGTTGGCGGTGCAGGCTCGATGGGCCGAATAGCCTCTGCACTATAGGGTTTCTATGAGTCCAAGGTCTCGTTGAGTATCCACCTCGCTCCATTTACATCCATTCAAGTAATAATCTGACTTCGTATTCTTGCTACCAAAATGGAGAACCTCACACTTATCCATATTATACCCACACACACAGCCTGTCCAAATCACGCTGAAGCATCTCTGTGTCCTCCTCACAGCTCACCCTCCCACCCAACTTTGTATCTTCTGCAAATTTGGAGATAATACATTCAGTTCCTTCTTCCAAATCATTAATATATAATGTGAACAGTTTGGGTCCGAGCACAGATCCCTGCGGAACTCCGCGACTGCCAATCGGAAAAAGATCCATTTAGGCCAACTGTTTACTTCCTACCTGCTAACCAGCTTTCTATCCATCTCAAGATGTTACCTGCAATCCCATGTGCTTTAACTTTACATAGTAGTCTATTATGTGAGACCTTGTTGAAAGCTTTCCAAAAGTCTAAATGAACCACATCCACTGGTTCTCCTCGGTCAACTCTACTCGTTACATCCTCAAAAAATTCTAATAGATTCGTCAAGCATGATTTCTCTTTTGTAAATCCATGCTGACTTTGTCTGATTATACCACTGCCTTCCAAATTTTGAGTTATGAAATCCTTGATAATGGACTGTAGCAACTTCCCCGCTGTTGGGCTCACTGGTCGATAGTTTCCTATTATCTCTCGACCTCCCTTTCTGAATGGTGAGTTTACATTAACTACCCTCCAATCTGTAGGAACTATTCCAGAGTCCAAAGAATTTTGGAAAATAACCACCAATGATTCTACTATTTCCAGGGCCACTTCCTTAAGTACTCTGCGATGAAGATTATCAGGACATAGAAACATAGAAAAACTACAGCACAGACAGGCCCTTCGGCCCACAAGTTGTGCCGAACACATCCCTACCTTCTAGACCTACCTATAACCCTCCATCCTATTAAGCTCCATGTACTCATCCAGGAGTCTCTTAAAAGACCCCATTGAGTTCGCCTCCACCACCACTGACGGCAGCCGATTCCACTCGCCCACCACCCTCTGGGAAAAACTTATCCCTTACATCTCCCCTCTACCTACCCCCCAGCACCCTAAACCTGTGTCCTCTCGCAGCAGACATTTCCACCCTGGGAAAAAGCCCCTGAGAGTCCACCCGATCTATGCCTCTCAACATCTTAGACACCTCTATTAGGTCTCCTCTCATCCTTCGTCTCTCCAAGGAGAAAAGACCGAGCTCCCTCAACCTATCCTCATAAGGCATGCCACTCAATCCAGGCAACATCCTTGTAAATCTCCTCTGCACCCTTTCAATCTTTTCCACATCCTTCCTATAGTGAGGCGACCAGAACTGAGCACAGTACTCCAAGTGGGGTCTGACGAGGGTCTTATATAGCTGCATCATTATCCCCGGACTCCTAAACTCAATCCCTCGATTGATAAAGGCCAGCACACCATACGCCTTCTTAACCACCTCCTCCACCTGTGGGGCCGATTTTAGAGTCCTATGGACCCGGACCCCAAGGTCCTTCTGATCCTCTACACTGCTAAGAGTCTTTCCCTTTATATTAGAACCATAGAACCATAGAAAATTACAGCTCAGAAACAGGCCTTTTGGCCCTTCTTGTCTGTGCCGAACCATTTTATGCCTAGTCCCACTGACCTGCACTTGGACCATATCCCTCCACACCCCTCTCATCCATGAACCCGTCCAAGTTTTTCTTAAATGTTAAAAGTGACCCCGCATTTACCACTTTATCCGGCAGCTCATTCCACACTCCCACCACTCTCTGCGTGAAGAAGCCCCCCCTAATATTCCCTTTAAACTTTTCTCCTTTCACCCTTAACCCATGCCCTCTGGTTTTTTCTCCCCTAGCCTCAGCGGAAAAAGCCTGCTTGCATTCACTCTATCTATACCCATCAAAATCTTATACACCTCTATCAAATCTCCCCTCATTCTTCTACGCTCCAGGGAATAAAGTCCCAACCTATTCAATCTCTCTCTGTAACTCAGCTTCTCAAGTCCCGGCAACATCCTTGTGAACCTTCTCTGCACTCTTTCAACCTTATTTACATCCTTCCTGTAACTAGGTGACCAAAACTGTACACAATACTCCAAATTCGGCCTCACCAATGCCTTATATAACCTTACCATAACACTCCAACTTTTATACTCGATACTCCGATTTATAAAGGCCAATGTACCAAAGGCACTCTTTACGACCCTATCCACCTGTGACGTCACTTTTAGGGAATTCTGTACCTGTATTCCCAGATCCCTCTGTTCAACTGCACTCTTCAGAGTCCTACCATTTACCCTGTACGTTCTTCTTTGGTTTGTCCTTCCAAAGTGCAATATCTCACACTTGTCTGCGTTAAATTCCATTTGCCATTTTTCAGCCCATTTTTTGAGTTGGTCCAAATCCCTCTGCAAGCTTTGAAAACCTTCCTCACTGTCCACTACACCTCCAATCTTTGTATCATCAGCAAACTTGCTGATCCAATTGACCACATTATCATCCAGATCATTGATATAGATGACAAACAACAATGGCCCCAACACCGATCCCTGCGGCACACCACTAGTCACAGGCCTCCACTCAGAGAAGCAATCCTCCACAACCACTCTCTGGCTTCTTCCATTGAGCCAGTGTCTTATCCAATTTACTACCTCCCCATGTATACCTAGCGACTGAACCTTCCTAACTAACCTCCCATGAGGGACCTTGTCAAAGGCCTTGCTGAAATCCAGGTAGACAACATCCACCGCCTTCCCTTCATCCACTTTCCTGGTAACCTCCTCGAAAAACTCTAATAGATTGGTCAAACATGATCTACCACGCACAAAGCCATGTTGACTCTCCCTAATAAGTCCCTGTCTGTCCAAATATTTGTAGATCCTATCCCTCCAAAATAGGTATATTGTTTTGGATTCTGTGGAGGGGGATGACCCTCCAGAGGTAAGCCACGAGGACCAGATCGCCTCCACGGAGACAGGCTCAGGGGTCCGGAAGGGAAAGAAGGGGTTTAGGAGAGCGATGGTTGTGGGGGACGCAATGGTTAGAGGCACGGACAGACGGTTCTGTGGGAGTGAACGAGAATCCAGGATGGTAGTCTGCCTCCCTGGTGCCGGGGTACTGGATGTCTCCGAGAGGGTAGGAAGCATATTTAAAAAGGAAGGTAGTCAAACGGATGTGATTGTACACATTGGTGAAAATGATGTAGGTAGGAAGAGCAGGGGGGTCATACGAGAGAAATTCAGGGAGTTGGGTGCTAGGCTAAAAAGTAAGGCCTCCAGGGTAGCAATCTCTGGACTGCTCCCGGTGTCTAGTGCAAGTGAGGCTCGGAACAGGGAGATTCTACAGTTCAACGCGTGGCTAAAGGACTGGTGTAAGAGGGAGGGTTTTAAATTCATAGATAACTGGGAAATCTTCAAGTCAGGATGGCAACTGTACAGAAAGGATGGGTTACACCTCAACTGGAAGGGAGCAAATATCCTGGCTGGGAGTTTTGCTAGAGTGTTTCGGCAGGATTTAAACTAGTGTGGCAGGGGGGTGGGGAACAAAACAGTAGGTCAGTAAATACAGAGGCTGGGGTCGAGCTGGGGGCCAGGGCAAGGCTAGCTAAGAAGAGGAGAACTCTGGAGGAGGATGACCTGAGTGGGCCTGGAGGTCTGGAGTGCATCTGCTTCAATGCGAGGAGCGTAACGGGTAAAACAGACGAACTTAGGGCCTTAATGCTTATGCGGAATTTGGATGTGGTTGCGGTGACGGAAACTTGGTTAAAAGAAGGACAGGACTGGCAGCTGAATATTCCGGGGTATAAGTGTTTTAGGCGAGACAGAGGAGGGGCTAAAAAAGGTGGGGGAGTAGCGATATTAGTTAAGGAGCATATTACCGCGGTGCAGAGGGTAGACAACTTAGAGGGGTCATGTACTGAGTCACTGTGGGTGGAACTCAGAAACAGGAAGGGTGCAGTCACTATGCTGGGGGTGTACTACAGACCACCCAACAGCCCACGGGAAGTGGAGGAAAGGATATGTCAGGAGATTCTGGATAGGTGCAGAAAAAATAGGGTTGTTGTAGTGGGGGACTTTAATTTCCCTGGCACAGACTGGAAAATGCTGAGAGCTGGGGGTCCGGACGGGGAGGAATTTGTAAAATGCGTACTGGAAGGTTCTTTGGAACAGTATGTAGATAGCCCGACTAGAGAGGGGGCTATACTGGACCTAGTTCTGGGAAATGAGCCCGGTCAGGTCGTCAAAGTTTCGGTAGGGGAACATGTGGCAAATAGTGACCACAACTCTGTTAACTTTAGGATAGTAATGGACAAGGATGAGTGCTGTCCTACGGGCAGGGTGCTAAATTGGGGGAAGGCTGACTATAGCTGGATTAGGCAGGGATTGGTGGATGTTGATTGGGAGAGGATGTTCGAGGGTAAGTCCGCGTCTGGCATGTGGGAGTCTTTTAAGGAACTATTGATAAGGCTGCAGGATAGGCATGTGCCTGTAAAAAGGAAAGATAGGAAAGGTAGGATTCGAGAGCCGTGGATAACCAGGGAAATTGAGGATCTGATTAAAATGAAAAGGGAGGCATACGTTAAGTCCAGGCAACTGAAAACAGATGGAGCTCTGGAGGAATACAGAGAGACTAGGAAAGAACTCAAACGGGGAGTTAGAAGGGCAAAAAGAGGTCACGAGATGTTCTTGGCAGGCAGGATTAAGGAGAATCCTGAGGCATTCTATTCATACGTTAGGAACAAAAGAGTTGTCAGGGAGAAAATCGGACCTCTCGGGGACAAAGGAGGGGAATTATGCTTAGAATCCAAGGGAATAGGGGAGATCCTAAATGAATACTTTGCATCGGTATTCACGAAGGAGAGGGGCGTGTTAACCGGGAGTGTCTCGGAGGGAGGTGTTGACCCGTTAGAGAAAATCTCCATTACAAGAGAGGAAGTGTTAGGTTTTTTAGGGAACATTAAAACTGACAAAGCCCCAGGGCCTGATGGCATCTATCCTCGACTGCTCAGGGAGACGAGAGATGAAATTGCTGGGCCTCTGACGGAAATCTTTGTCGCTTCTTTGGACACGGGTGAGGTCCCTGAGGATTGGAGGATAGCGAATGTGGTCCCGTTGTTTAAGAAGGGTAGCAGGGATAACACAGGAAATTATAGGCCGGTGAGCTTGACGTCCGTGGTAGGGAAGTTGTTGGAGAGGATTCTTAGAGACAGGATGTATGTGCATTTAGAACGGAACAATCTCATTAGTGACAGACAGCATGGTTTTGTAAGAGGGAGGTCGTGCCTTAGAAATTTGGTGGAGTTTTTTGAGGAAGTGACAAAAACGGTTGATGAAGGAAGGGCCGTGGATGTTGTCTATATGGATTTCAGTAAGGCGTTTGACAAAGTCCCACATGGCAGGTTGGTTAAGAAGGTTAAGGCTCATGGGATACAAGGAGAAGTGGCTAGATGGGTGGAGAACTGGCTTGGCCATAGGAGTCATGATGTGGAGATGCCGGCGTTGGACTGGGGTAAGCACAGTAAGAAGTCTCACAACACCAGGTTAAAGTCCAACAGGTTTATTTGGTAGCAAATACCATAAGCTTTCGGAGCAGAGGTCTGCTCCGAAAGCTTATGGTATTTGCTACCAAATAAACCTGTTGGACTTTAACCTGGTGTTGTGAGACTTCTTACTTGGCCATAGGAGACAGAGGGTAGTGGTCGAAGGGTCTTTTTCCGGCTGGAGGTCTGTGACCAGTGGTGTTCCGCAGGGCTCTGTACTGGGGTCTCTGCTATTTGTGATATATATAAATGATTTGGAAGAAGGTGTAACTGGTGTAATCAGCAAGTTTGCGGATGACACGAAGATGGCTGGACTTGCGGATAGCGAAGAGAGTTGTCGGGCAATACAGCAGGATATAGATAGGCTGGAAAATTGGTCGGAGAGGTGGCAGATGGAGTTTAATCCGGATAAATGCGAAGTGATGCATTTTGGAAGAAATAATGTAGGGAGGAGTTATACAATAAATGGCAGAGTCATCAGGAGTATAGAAACACAGAGGGACCTAGGTGTGCAAGTCCACAAATCCTTGAAGGTGGCAACACAGGTGGAGAAGGTGGTGAAGAAGGCATATGGTATGCTTGCCTTTATAGGACGGGGTATAGAGTATAAAAGCTGGAGTCTGATGATGCAGCTGTATAGAACGCTGGTTAGGCCACATTTGGAGTACTGCGTCGAGTTCTGGTCGCCGCACTACCAGAAGGACGTGGAGGCGTTAGAGAGAGTGCAGAGAAGGTTTACCAGGATGTTGCCTGGTATGGAGGGTCTTGGCTATGAGGAGAGATTGGGTAAACTGGGCTTGTTCTCCCTGGAAAGACGGAGAATGAGGGGAGATCTAATAGAGGTGTACAAGATTATGAAGGGTATAGATAGGGTGAACAGTGGGAAGCTTTTCCCAGGTCGGAGGTGACGATCACGAGGGGTCACGGGCTGAAGGTGAGAGGGGCGAAGTATAACTCAGATATCAAAAGGACGTTTTTTACACAGAGGGTGGTGGGGGCCTGGAATGCGCTGCCAAGTAGGGTGGTGGAGGCAGGCACGCTGACATCGTTTAAGACTTACCTGGATAGTCACATGGGAATGGAGGGATACAAACGATTGGTCCAGTTGGACCAAGGAGCGGCACAGACTTGGAGGGCCAAAGGGCCTGTTTCCTGTGCTGTACTGTTCTTTGTTCTTGTTCTATTTATGAAAATGACAAACAGCAAGGGTCCCAGAACAGATCCCTGGGGCACACCACTGGTGACCGACCTCCATTTCGAAAAAGACCCATCTATACCCACTCTCTGCCTCCTTTGGGCAATGATGATGTGGAGATGCCGGCGTTGGACTGGGGTGAACACAGTAAGGCGTTTAACAACACCAGGTTAAAGTCCAACAGGTTTATTTGGTAGCAAATACCATAAGCTTTCGGAGCGCAAACTGCCGGCTCCAAGTGGAGAGGATCTCCAAGAAGATCGCGCATATCGACACAGACATCAAGTTTCTACAAACATGCAAGAAAGCAGACCAGTATTCTGTAACTTGATGTTGTGTCTCTGTGCACTGTTTGAGAGCACATTTCCACTCCATCTGACGAAGGAGCAGCGCTCCGAAAGCTTATGGTATTTGCTACCAAATAAACCTGTTGGACTTTAACCTGGTGTTATTAAACGTCCTTTGGGCAAGCCAGTTCTGGATCCACTGGGCAGCAGCCCCTTGAATCCCATGCCCTCTCACTTTTTCCAGAAGCCTTGCATGGGGGACCTTATCGAATGCCTTGCTAAAATCCATATAAACCACATCTACCGCCTTCCCTTCGTCAATGTGTTTAGTCACATTTTCGAAGAACTCCACCAGGCCCGTAAGGCACGATCTGCCTTTGACAAAGTCATGCTGCGTATTCTTGAGCATCCGAAACCTCTCTAAATGCTCATAAATCTTGTCCCTCAGGATCTTCTCCATCAGCTTACCAACCACTGAGGTTAGACTCACCAGTCGGTAATTACCTGGGCTATCCCTATTCCCCTTCTTGAAAATAGGGACCACATCCGCAATCCTCCGGCATCTTTCCCGTCTCGATCGATGACGCAAAGATCATCGCCAGAGGCTCTGCAATCTCTTCCCTCGTCTCCCACAGTAACCTGGGGTACATCCCATCCGGACCCGGCGACTTATCTATCTTGATGCCATTCAAAGATTCCAGCACAACCTCTTTGTTAAAATCCACATTGTCAATCCTTTCAGTCCACCGCACGCCCGCAGTACATCCACCCAGGTCCTTCTCCTCTGTGAAAACCGAGGCAAAATACTCATTACGCATCTCTGCCATTTCTACTGGTTCCGTAGACTTTCCCGCCTTCACCTTTTATAGGCCCTATTCCTTCACGTCTCATCCTTTTACTCTTCTCATATTTATAGAACGCCTTAGGGTTTTCCTTCATCCTACCTGCCAGGGCCTTCTCGTGACCCCTTCTGGCTCTCCTAATTTCCTTCTTTAGTCCCTTCCTACAAGCCGTATACTCTTGTAAATCCCTATCTTCGCCAAGCTCTCTGAGCCTTTTGTACGCTTTCCTTTTCTTCTCGACTAGGTCCCGCACAGCTTTCGTGCACCACGGTTCCTTTAACCTACCAACTCCTCCCTGTCTGCTCGGAACGTTGTCCTGTAGAACTCTCGACAGACATTCCTTGAAAAACTGCCACCTCTTTTCAGTACATTTCCCCGAGAATACCTCCTTCCAATTTATCCACCTTCAATCCCATCAATTTCCCCAAAACCTTTTCTCTACCAATGCTGATATCCTTCAGCTTCTCACTCAAACATGTTTCTCTCAGCACCTTCTGATACATTATTCATGTCTTCCTTTGTGAAGACTGAAGCAAAGTACAAATTTAATTCATCAGCCATTTCTTTATTCCCCGTTACGAATTCTCCCCTTTCTGACTGTAAGAGGCCGACATTCATTTTTGTTAATCTTTTTCTCTTTACATATTTATAGAAACTTTTACAGTCAGTTTTTATGTTCCCCGCTCGCTCACTTTCATACTCTTTGATCAATCCTTGGTCCCCCTTTGCTGAATTTTAAACTGCTCCCATTCCTCAGGGCTATTGCTGTTTCTTGCCAATTTATATGCTTCTTCCTTGAATCTGATACTGTCACTAATTTCCCTTGTAAGCCACAATTCCCTTACCACTCTTGCGCAAAACTGGAATAAACAACTTCTGGAGTTACCTATTTGTTCTTTAAATGCCTGCCATTGCCTGAATAGCCCTCAATGTTTAGTTACCATCCTTGCTCACCTTGGAGCCACTTCCCCGTAATGCCAACTATATCACATGCATTTACATCTAATTCATCCATTTTGTTTTGAATGCTCCGAGCATTCAGGGACAAAACCTTAAGGTGGGCACTTTTAAGGTTTCTTTCCCTTTCCTACTATTTTTTACAAGGTTCTTATCTGACTCTGGCCCTTAATTTCTCTGCCTATCACTTTCCTTATTCTCGTTACTATCTTCTCCTCTTGTTCTTAATTCTCCCTGCTCTGAATCCTTGCAAAGGTTCTCATCCCCTTGCCACATCCGTTTAATATCAGGTGATGAGATGTGCCGGTAAATGGAATATTATCCTATTTTGTGTTCACAATATCAACAAGCACTATCATGTCAGATCGATGGAGTTCAGTGCGACATAAAATTCTCTCCATTGAACCATTGATGCAACAATGTAGTCAATAGCGAATAGCAACCCCAATAGTTAACAATATTAACCCGTTGTTCCATTTCCCTCGCCCACTGTATATATCTGAATGCAGTAAGAGTTTTAACAACACCAGGTTAAAGTCCAACAGGTTTATTTGGTAGCAAATGCCATTAGCTTTTCGAGCACTGCTCCTTCGTCAGATGGAGTGGATATCTGTTCTCAAACAGGGCACAGAGACACAAAATCAAGTTACAGAATACTGGTTAGAATGCGAATCGTTACAGCTAATCAGGTCTTAAAGATACAGACAATGTGAGTGGAGGGAGCATTAGGCACAGGTTAAAGAAATGTGTATTGTCTCCAGACAGGACAGCCAGTGAGATTCTGCAAGTCCAGACAGGACAGTTAGTGGGATTTTGCAAGCCCAGGCAAATCGTGAGGGTTACAGATAGTGTGACATGAACCCAGGATCCCGGTTTAGGCCGCCCTCATGTGTGCGGAACTTGGCTATCAGTTTCTGCTCAGCGACTCTGCGCTGTCGTGTGTCGTGAAGGCCGACTTGGAGAACGTTTACCCGAAGATTAGAGGCTGACTGCCCGTGACCGCTGAAGTGTTCCCCAACAGAAAGAGAACAGTCTTGCCTGGTGATTGTCGAGCGGTGTTCATTCATCCGTTGTCATAGCGTATAGTTGTTTCAGTGATTGTTCATCATGAGTCCAAAGGAAGAAAATGTCTACTGCCTCCCGATGATACACAAGGCAAACACACCCGGCCGTCCCATCGTATCGGGCAATGGGACCCTGTGCGAGAACCTCTCCGGCTATGTTGAGGGCATCCTGAAACCCATTGTACAAAGAACCCCCAGCTTTTGTCGCGACACGACGGACTTCCTACAGAAACTCAACACACACGGAGTAGTTGAACCAGGAGCGCTCCTCGTCACAATGGATGTCTCGGCATTCTACACCAGCATCCCCCACGACGATGGCATTGCTGCAACTGCCTCAGTACTCAATGCCGACAACTGCCAGTTTCCAGATGCAATTTTACAACTCATCCGCTTCATCCTGGACCACAATGTCTTCACCTTCAACAGCCAGTTCTTCATCCAGACACACGGAACAGCCACGGGGACCAAATTCGCACCTCAATATGCCAACATCTTCATGCACAGGTTCGAACAAGAGTTCTTCACCGCACAGGACCTTCAACCGATGCTATACACTGGATACATCGATGACATTTTCTTCCTTTGAACTCATGGTGAACAATCACTGAAACAACTATATGATAACATCAATAAGTTCCACCCCACCATCAGACTCACCATGGACTACTCTCCGGAATTGGTTGCATTCTTGGACACATTCTTAAGGACGGTCACCTCAGCACCTCACTATACCGCAAGCCCACGGATAAACTCACGATGCTCCACTTCTCCAGCTTCCACCGTAAACACGTTAAAGAAGCCAGCCCCTACGGACAAGCCCTCCGTATCTACAGGATTTGCTCAGATGAGGAGGATCGCAACAGACACCTCCAGACGCTGAAAAATGCCCTCATAAGAACAGGATATGGCGCTCGACTCATCGACTGACAGTTCCGACGCGCCACAGCGAAAAGCCGCACTGACCTCCTCAGAAGACAAACACGGGACATGGTGGACAGAGTACCCTTCGTCGTCCAGTACTTCCCCGGAGCGGAGAAGCTACGGCATCTCCTCCGGAGCCTTCAACATGTCATTGATGAAGACAAACATCTCGTCAAGGCCATCCCCACACCCCACTTCTTGCCTTCAAACAACCGCACAACCTCAAACAGACTATTGTCCGCAGCAAACTACCCAGCCTTCAGGAGAACAGTGACCACGACACCACACAACCCTGCCACAGCAACCTCTGCAAGACGTGCCGGATCATCGACACGGATGCCATCATCTCACGTGAGAACACCATCTACCAGGTACACGGTACCTACTCTTGCAACTCGGCCAACGTTGTCTACCTGATACGCTGCAGGAAAGGATGTCCCGAGGCATGGTGCATTGGGGAAACCATGCAGACTCTACGACAACGGATGAATGAACACCGCTCGACAATCGCCAGGCAAGACTGTTCTCTTCCTGTTGGGGAGCACTTCAGCGGTCATGGGCATTCAGCCTCTGATCTTCAGGTGGGCGTTCTCCAAGGCGGCCTTCACGACACACGACAGCGCAGAGTTGCTGTGCAGAAACTGATAGCCAAGTTCCGCACACATGAGGACGGCCTTAACCTGGGATCTTGGGTTCATGTCACACTATCGGTAACCCCCACAGCTTGCCTCCTGGACTTGCAGAATCTCACTGGCTGCCCTGTCTGGAGACAATACACATTTCTTTAACCTGTGCCTAATGCTCCCTCCACTCACATTGTCTGTATCTTTAAGACCTGATTAACTGTAAAGATTCGCATTCTAACCAGTATTCTGTAACTTGATTTTGTGTCTCTGTGCCCTGTTTGAGAACAGCTATCTACTCCATCTGACGAAGGAGCAGCGCTCTGAAAGCTAATGGCATTTGCTACCAAATAAACCTGTTGGACTTTAACCTGGTGTTGCTAAAACTCTTACTGTGTTTACCCCAACCAACGCCGGCATCTCCACATTATATATTTTTTATTATATTTTCCACATTTATTTTTTTTAAATAAAAGCTTCTTACCTGGGGGGAGCATTCTCATTGTTCAACCGGAGCAAGGCAGAGAGGTGCGATTTATGGCTGCAGTAAAAAGGGTAAGGGATTAACTTTATTTTCATTACTTTTTCGCGGGGTTTCTTTTTGACGAGTTTAAGGGAAAAGTGGAAGTAGGCCGTCCGCAGGGTGACCTGGGGGGAAAAAAAAGAAAAAAAGCAGGCCGCACTATCCAGCGGTCAGCGTAGTTAGCGGGCAGCGGAGTGAGCAGGTAGCAGAGTGAGGGCTGAAGGGCTTTGGCTCAACGGGCTTAGGACGAAACATGCAAGGGAGGGTAGGTTTAGTTTTTAGTTGTTTCACCTTTTAAATCTTCAGTTCTTTCCCTGTGGAATCTGAGGAAAAGGGACATTATGAATGTGAAGCCAGTTTGCTGTTCTCGGTGCTGGATGTGGGAGGTCGTGGAGTCTCCGAGCCTCCCAGGGGTGCATATCTGCGCTGGGTGCGTCGAGCTGCGGCTCCTAAGGGACCGAGTTAGGGAACTGGAGCCGCAGCTCGAGGACATTCGTCTGGTCAGGGAAAGCGAGGAGGTGATAGATAGGAGTTATAGGCAGGTGGTCACACCGGGGCCACAAGAAGCAGGCAAGTGGGTCACAGTCAGGAAAGGGAAAAGTCAGGTGGTAGAGAGTACCCCAGTGGTTGTGCCCCTTAAAAATAACTACTCTTGTTTGAGTACTGTTGGGGTGGACAGCCCACCTGGTGGAAGCAGCAGTGGTCGTGTCTCCGGCGTGGAGTCCGGCCTTGTAGCACAGAAGGGTAAGGAAAGGAGGAGGAAGGCAGTGGTGATCGGGGACTCTACAGTGAGGGGGTCAGACAGGCGTTTCTGTGGAGGAAGTCGAGAAACGCGGATGGTGGTTTGCCTCCCTGGTGCCGGGATCAGGGATGTTTCTGACCGTATCCAAGAAATCCTGAAGTGGGAGGGAGAGGAACCAGAGGTCGTGGTGCATACTGGTACCACTGACATAGGCAGGAAAGGGGAAGGGGTTATGAAAAGAGAATATAGGAAATTAGGTAGGGAGTTAAGAAGAAGGAACGCAAAGGTAGTAATCTCGGGATTGCTGCCTGTGCCACGAGACAGTGAAGGAAGGAACGGAATAAGGTGGAGGATAAATGCGTGGCTGAGGGATTGGAGCAGGGGACAGGGATTCAGGTTCCTGGATCATTGGGACTTATTTAGGGGCAGGTGCGACCTGTACAAAAAGGACGGGTTTCACTTAAATCCCAGGGGGACCAATATCCTGGCGGGAAGGTTTGCTAAGGCTACTGGGGAGTGTTTAAACTAGAATAGTTGGGGGGTGGGAATCAAAATGAGGTGACTGGGAGAGAGGAGGTTAGCTTAAAAATAAAAGGGGCTTGTAGACAGTGTGAGAGGGAGGATAGGCAGGTGACGGAGAAGGGGAGCGCTCAGATTGAAGGGTTGAGATGTGTGTATTTTAACGCAAGGGGTGTAGTGAACAAAATGGATGAGCTTAGAGCGTGGATCACTACTTGGAAGTGTGATGTGGTGGCCATTACAGAGACTTGGTTATCTCCGGGACAGGACTGGATACTTCAAGTGCCGGGTTTCAGATGTTTCAGGAGGGACAGGGAAGGAGGCAAAAGAGGTGGGGGAGTGGCACTGTTGATCAGGGATAGTGTCACGGCTGCAGAAAAGATGGATGCCACAGAGGGATTGTCTACGGAATCTCTGTGGGTGGAGGTTTGCAAGAGGAAAGGGTCAATAACTTTACTGGGTGTTTTCTATCGGCCGCCCAATAGTAGCAGGGATGTGGAGGAGAGGATTGGGAAGCAGATCCTGGAGAGATGTGATAATAACAGAGTGGTCGTGATGGGAGATTTTAATTTCCCAAATATCGATTGGAATATCCCTCGGGTAAGGGGTTTAGATGGGGAGGAGTTTGTTAGGTGTGTTCAGGAGGGCTTCCTGACACAGTATGTGGATAAGCCTGCAAGAGGAGAGGCTGTACTTGATTTGGTATTAAGGAATGAACCTGGGCAGGTGTCAGATCTCAGTGGGAGAGCATTTTGGGGATAGTGATCATAACTCTATCTCCTTTACATTAGCATTGGAGAGAGATAGGATCAGTCAAGCTAGGAAAGTGTTTATTTGGAGTGAGTGCAATTATGAGGCCATTAGGCAGGAAATTAGAGGCATAAATTGGAAGGAGGTTTTCTCAGGGAAATGTGGCAAATTTTCAAGGAAAATCTGTCTGGAGCTCTATACAGCAACGTTCCAATGAGACTGGAGTTATGGTAGGTTACAGGAACCATGGTGCACGAAAGCTGTAACAAATTTAGTCAAGAAGAAAAGAAAAGCCTACAAAAGGTTCAGGGAGCTAGGTAATGTTAGAAATCTAGAAAAGTATACGACTAGTAGGAAGGAACTTAAGAGGGAAATTAGAAGAGCAAGAAGGGGTCATGAGAACGCCTTGGCAGACATGTTAAAGGAAAACCCCAAGGCATTCTACAAGTATGTTAAGAGCAAGAGGATAAGATGTGAAGGAATAGGACCTATCAAATGTGACGGTGGGAAAGTCTGCATAGAACCGATAGAAATAGCAGAGGTAATCAATGAATACTTTACTTCAGTATTCACAGTGGAAAAGGATCTTGGTAGTTGCAGTGCAGACTTGCAGTGGACTGAGAAGATTGAGCATGTGGACATTAGGAAAGAGGATGTGTTGGAGCTTTTGAAAAGCATCAAGTTAGATAAATCGCCGGGACCAGATGGGATGTACCCCATCACGTGGCACCGGCAACGTACCAAAGATGACCACGTGTTTTGTTTTGGCTCTCAGCTTCCAGCCCAGCTCCCTAAATTCCTGTTTTAAATCCCCGTCCCTTCTCTTACCTATGTTGTTGGTACCAATGTGTACCACGACTGTTGACTGTTCCTCCTCCCCCTTAAGAATCTGGAAAACACCGTCCGAGACGTCACGGACCCTGGCATCTGGTAGGCAACATACCATCAGTGAGTCTCTTTTGCTGCCACAGAACCTCCTATCTATCTCTCTAACTAACGAGTGCCCAATAACTATTGCCCTCCCGCTCTCCCCCTCACCCTCCCGAGCCACAGGGACGGACTCAGTGCTGGAGATCCGCTCACTGCGGCTCACCACTGGTATGTCGTCCCCCTCAACTGCATCCAAAGCGTAATACTTGTTGCCAAGGGGAATGACCACAGGCAATCCCTGCACTGACTGCTTCCTCCCAGCCCCTCTCACTGTCCCCCATCTATTTTCCTTTCCTGGAGTAACTATATCCATGAAGCTTCTGTCTATGGCCACTTCTGCCTCCCTAATGATCCTAAGTTCATCCAACTCCAGCTCCAGTTCCCTAACACGGTTTTGGAGGAGCTGCAGATGGGTGCACTTCCCACAGGTGTAATCAGTAGGGACACTGACGGTGTCCCTCACCTCAAACATACTGCAAGAGGAACATTGCACTGCCTTCACACTCATCCCCTCTAGATACCTTGCCAATACCACTAGCAGATAGAGTTGCTCCAATGGAACAATGAGCTATTTTCCCCCCCTTTTCCTCGGAATCCACACGGACTGAACTTAAGATTTGCAATTGAAGAGACAACAAAACGAATTAAACTTACCCCGCCTCACCCTTTCTGCCTAAGCCCTTAGAGCCAAAGCCCTTACAGCTCTCACTCTGCTCCCTGCTTACTCCGCTGCCCGCTCAAAAGTGCGGCCTGCTTTTAAACCCACCAAAAACCTTCCCAGGCCTCTCCTGGGCCTACTTCCGGTTTCGGAAAAAACCTCCGATTTTAAACACAATAATCACTGAAAAATAAATAAATCAAGTGCAGAAACAAACTCTCTTACCCTCAGCCTGCTCCTGTGCAACAACTTTAGACGTTCCCTTGTTCCACAATTGATCAACTCCTTTTTTAACTTCATGGCTGCTATATGTTTCAAGTAAAACTATACTATTTGACCTCATCTACTTATCATCTTCCAATTGGATATGTTCCCTTTTGTAATGCAACAGCCAACTACAAATGACTTCTTTTCTTTACCTGATGTAAACTGTTTTCACGTTCTCTTGTTTCCCTCTGTCCATCGCCCTATCCAACACTTGCCTTCACACCCTTCTTATTGATGTTTGACCTTTGCAGTCTTTCTGTCTCTAACTTTAATTACAAAGAACAAAGAACAATACAGCACAGGAACAGGCCCTTCGGCCCTCCAAGCCCGTGCCGCTCCCTGGCCCAAACTAGACCATTCTTTTGCATCCCTCCATTCCCACTCCTTTCATATGGCTGTCTAGATAAGTCTTAAACGTTCCCAGTGTGTCCGCCTCCACCACCTTGCCTGGCAGCGCATTCTAGGCCCCCACCACCCTCTGTGTAAAATATGTCCTTCTGATATCTGTGTTAAACCTCCCCCCCCTTCACCTTGAACCTATGACCCCTTGTGAACGTCACCACCGACCTGGGGAAAAGCTTCCCACCGTTCACCCTATCTATGCCTTTCATAATTTTATACACCTCTATTAAGTCTCCCCTCATCCTCCGTCTTTCCAGGGAGAACAACCCCAGTTTACCCAATCTCTCCTCATAACTAAGCCCCTCCATACCAGGCAACATCCTGGTAAACCTCCTCTGTACTCTCTCCAAAGCCTCCACGTCCTTCTGGTAGTGTGGCGACCAGAACTGGACGCAGTATTCCAAATGTGGCCGAACCAACGTTCTATACATCTGCAACATCAGACCCCAACTTTTATACTCTATGCCCCGTCCTATAAAGGCAAGCATGCCATATGCCTTCACCACCTTCTCCACCTGTGACGTCACCTTCAAGGACCTGTGGACTTGCACACCCAGGTCCCTCTGCGTATCTACACCCTTTATGGTTCTGCCATTTATCGTATAGCTCCTCCCTACATTATTTCTACCAAAATGCATCACTTCGCATTTATCAGGATTGAACTCCATCTGCCATTTCTTTGCCCAAATTTCCAGCCTATCTATATCCTTCTGTAGCTTCTGACAATGCTCCTCACTATCTGCAAGTCCTGCCAATTTTGTGTCGTCTGCAAACTTACTGATCACCCCAGTTACACCTTCTTCCAGGTCGTTTATATAAATCACAAACAGCAGAGGTCCCAATACAGAGCCCTGCGGAACACCACTAGTCACAGGCCTCCAGCCGGAAAAAGACCCTTCCACTACCACCCTCTGTCTTCTGTGACCAATCCAGTTCTCCACCCATCTAGCCACCTCCCCCTTTATCCCACGAGATCCACTAGTCACACCCCCGCAAGTTAGAATATAACTGATGTTATAAACAAAAAACTAAGTTTCCTACAGTAGCAAAACCTTGTCTAACTTAATATTAAATAAATATAAAGACCCAGCCTTCACTGCCTCCTTGGAAGAGAATTCCACATTCTGATGATTCTCCAAGAGAAAACAATTCTCCTTATTTCTGTCTTGAAAGGGAGACGACCCCTTTTTCTTAAATTATATCCCAGAGTTTTAGTTCCCCCCCAAAAGAGGAAACATTCTCCTGGTGTCCACCCTATCCAGTCCCCTCAACATCTTCTTTTGATTTGATTTATTATAGTCACATGTATTAATATACAGTGAAAAGTATTGTTTCTTGCGCGCTATACAGACAAAGCATACCGTTCATAGGGAAGGAAACAAGAGGGTGCAGAATGTAGTGTTACAGTCATAGCTAGGCTGTAGAGAACAATCAACTTAATGCAAGGTAAGTCCATTCAAAAGTCTGACAGCAGCAGGGAAGAAGCTATTCTTGAGTCGGTTGGTACGTGACCTCAGACTTTTGTATCTTTTTCCCGAAGGAAAAAGGTGGAAAAGAGAATGTCCGGGGTGCATGGGGTCCTTAGTTATGCTGGCTGCTTTGCTGAGGCAGCGGGAAGTGTAGACAGAGCCAATGGATGGGAGGTTGGTTTGCATGATGGATTGGGCTACAATCACAACCTTTTGTAGTTCCTTGTGGTCTTGGGTAGAGCAGGAGCCATACCAAGCTGTGATACAACCAGAAAGAATGCTTTCTATGGTGCATCCGTAAAAGTTGGTGAGAATTGTAGCTGACATGCCAAATTTCCTTAGTCTTCTGAGAAAGTAGAGGAGTTGGTGGGCTTTCTTAATTATAGTGTCGGCATGGGGGGATTAGGACAGGTTGTTGGTGATCTGGACACCTAAAAACTTGAAACTCTCGACCCTTTCTACTTCGTCCCCGTTGATGTAGACAGGGGCATGTTCTCCTTTACGCTTCCTAAAGTCGATGACAATCTCCTTCGTTTTGTTGACATTGAGGGAGAGATTATTGGTGCTGCACCAGTTCACCAGATTCTCTATCTCATCCCTGTACTCTGTCTCGTCTTTGTTTGAGATCCGACCCACTACGGTGGTGTCGTCAGCAAACTTGAAAATCAAATTGGAGGGGAATTTGGCCATGCAGTCATAGGTGTATAAGGAGTAGAGTAGGGGGCTGAGAACACAGCCTTGTGGGGCACCGGTGTTGAGGATGATCGTGGAGGAGGTGTTGTTGCCCATCCTTACTGATTGTGGTCTGAGAGTTAGGAAGTTCAGGATCCAGTTACAGAGGGAAGTGCTGAGGCCCAGGCCACAGAGTTTGGAGATGAGTTTCGTGGGAATAATAGTGTTGAAGGCTGAACTGTAGTCAATACGTGATCCAATAATCCAATGGACTATTATTTAAATGGTGACAAATTACAACATGCTACTGTGCAGAGGGACCTGGGGGTCCTTGTGCATGAATCGCATAAACTCAGTTTGCAGGTGCAGCAGGTGATCAAGAAGGCAAATGGAATGTTGGCCTTTATCGCAAAGGGGATGGAGTATAAAAGCAGGGAGGTGTTGCTGCAATTGTACAAGGTACTGGTGAGGCCGCAACTAGAGTACTGTGCGCAATTTCGGTCCCCTTATTTGCGGAAGGATGTATTGGCCTTGGAGGGAGTACAAAGAAGGTTCACCAGGTTGATACCGGAGATGAGGGGGTTAGCTTATGAGGAGAGATTGAGTAGATTGGGCCTGTACTCATTGGAGTTTAGAAGGCTGAGGGAAGATCTTATAGAGACATATAAGATAATGAAGGGGCTAGACAGGGTAGAGGCAGAGAGATTCTTTCCACTTAGAAAGGAAACAAGAACTAGAGGACACGGCCTCAAAATAAGGGGGAGTCAGTTTGGGACAGAGTTGAGGAGGAACTTCTTCTCTCGGGGTAGTGAATCTCTGGAATTCTCTGCCCATTGAAGCAGTGGAGGCTACCTCGTTAAATATGTTTAAGTCACAGGTAGATGGATTTCTGATCAAAAAGGAATTGAGGGTTATGGTGAGCAGGCGGGTAAGTGGAACTAAACCCCTATCAGATCAGCCATGATATTATTGAATGGCGGGACAGGCTCGAGGGGCTAGATGGCCTACTCCTGCTCCTATTTCTTATGTTCTTATGTTCAATAAGAACATAAGGAGAAAAGGAAAGCGTACAAAAGGTTCAGAGAGCTTGGCGAAGATAGGGATCTAGATGAGTATACGGCTTGGAGGAAGGGACTAAAGGAAATTAGGAGAGCCAGAAGGGGTCACGAGAAGGCCTTGGCAAGTAGAATTAAGGAAAACCCTAAGGCATTCTATAAATATGTGAAGAGTAAAAGGATGAGACGTGAAGGAATAGGGCCTATAAAAGGTGAAGGTGGGAAAATCTGTACGGAACCAGTAGAAATGGCAGAGGTGCTTAATGAGTATTTTGCCTCGGTTTTCACAGAGGAGAAGGACCTGGGTGGATGTACTGCGGGCTTGCGGTGGACTGAAAAGATTGAGTATGTGGACTTTAACAAAGAGGTTGTGCTGGAATCTTTGAATGGCATCAAGATAGATAAGTCGCCGGGTCCGGATGGGATGTACCCCAGGTTACTGTGGGAGACGAGGGAAGAGATTGCAGAGCCTCTGGCGATGATCTTTGCGTCGTCGATGGAGACGGGAGAGGTGCCGGAGGATTGCGGATGTGGTTCCTATTTTTAAGAAGGGGAATAGGGATAGCCAGGAAATTACTGACCGGTGAGTCTAACCTCAGTGGTTGGTAAGCTGATGGAGAAGATCCTGAGGGACAAGATTTATGAGCATTTAGAGAGGTTTAGTATGCTCAAGAATACTCAGCATGGCTTTGTCAAAGGCAGTTCGTGCCTTACGAGCCTGGTGGAGTTCTTCGAAAATGTGACTAAACACATTGACGAAGGGAAAGCGGTAGATGTGTTTTATATGGATTTTAGCAAGGCGTTCGATAAGGTCCCCCATGCGAGGCTTCTCGAAAAAGTGAGAGGGCATGGGATCCAAGGGGCTGCTGCCCTGTGGATCCAGAACTGGCTTGCCCAAAGGAGGCAGAGAGTGGGTATAGATGGGTCTTTTTCTAAATGGAAGTCGGTCACCAGTGGTGTGCCCCAGGGATCTGTTATGGGACCCTTGCTGTTTGGCATTTTCATAAATGACCTGGATGAGGAAGTGGAGGGATGGGTTGGTAAGTTTGCCGACGACACGAAGGTTGGTGGGGTTGTGGAAAGTCTGGAGGGATGTCAGAAGTTACAGAGGGACATAGATAGGTAGCAAGACTGGGCGGAGAAGTGGCAGATGGACTTCATCCCAGATAAATGTGTAGTGGTCCATTTTGGCAGGTCAAATGGGATGAAGGAGTACAATATAAAGGGAAAGAGTCTTAGTATGGTAGAGGATCAGAAGGACCTTGGGGTCTGGGTCCATAGGACTCTAAAATCGGCCCCGCAGGTGGAGGAGGTGGTTAAGAAGGCGTACGGTGTGCTGACCTTTATCAATCGAGGGATTGAGTTTAGGATAATGATGCAGCTATATAAGACCCTCGTCAGACCCCACTTGGAGTACTGTGCTCAGTTCTGGTCGCTTCATTACAGGAAGGATGTGGAAAAGATTGAAAGGGTGCAGAGGCGATTTACAAGGATGTTGCCTGGATTGAGTGGCATGCCTTATGAGGATAGGCTGAGGGAGCTCAGTCTTTTCTCCTTGGAGAGATGTAGGATGAGAGGAGACCTAATAGAGGTATATAAGATGTTGAGAGGCATAGATCGGGTGGACTCTCAGAGGCTTTTTCTCAGGGTGGAAATGGCTGCTCCGAGAGGATACAGGTTTAAGGTGCTGGGGGGTAGGTACAGGGGAAATGTTAGTCACACAGTGGGTGGTGGGCGAATGGAATCGGCTGCTGTCAGTGGTGGTGGAGGCAAACTCAATAGGGTCTTTTAAGAGACTCCTGGATGAGTACAATGGACTTAATAGGATGGAGGGTTGTAGGTAGGCCTAAAAGGTAGGGATATGTTCGGCACAACTTGTGGGGCCGGAGGGCCTGTTTTGTGCTGTAGTTTTTCTATGTTTCTATCACCTCTCATTCTTTTAAACAGGCTTCACCTGTTCAACCTTTCTTCGTAAGGCAGCCTCTTCATCTCAGGACTGAGTTACGTGAGCCTTCTCTGATCTGCTTCTAAAGCAATTTTCTTTCAAATAAGGAAACCAGAACTGCAACCAGAACAGATGTGGTCTCAGCAAGTCCCTGTACAGCTGCTATAAACATTCCCAAGTTTATTACCCTCTTTCCATAAACACCAACATTCCATTTGACTTCCTTAACACGAGGACGAATATCCTTATGGATGAGATGGTGATGACTTTAATTTTATGAGCACTTTACCAATTTTAGCAAAACAAAAAAAGACTTGGACTCGGAATGATCCACATTGGCAAAATTAAGCCACGTGATATTAAATGGAGGAATGCAGGAATATCCAGGACAAGACATGAAGCCGTATTCGACAAATTACCCAGTACTAAGCATAGAAGACGGCATTATCCTGTGTGGAGCCTGCGTAGTTATCCCACGTCCGCTTAAAGGCCTATCCTTCAACAACTGCATAATGACTTTCCAGGTGTATCAAAAATGAAGATGTTCGCGAGAAACCAGGAAAAAGATGCAAAAGTCTGAGGTCACGTACGAACCGACTCAAAAACAGCTTCTTCCCTGCTGCCATCAGGCTTTTGAATGGACCTACCTCACACTAAGCTGATCTTTCTCCACACCCTAGCTATGACTGTAATACTCTCTCGTTTCCTTCTAGATGAATGGTGTGCTTTGTCTGTATAGCACACAAGAAACAGTACTTTTCACTGTATGCTAATACATGTGACAATAAATCAAATCAAATCAGAACTGAAGCAGTCCATGTCCAAATGGAGCAAAACCTGGACAGTATCCAGGTTTGGGGTGACAAGTGGCAAGTAACATTCACGCCACGCAAGAGAGAGGTGATGGCTTAGTGGTATTATCGCTAGACTATTACCCCAGAAACTCAGCTAATATTCTGGAGACCTGGGTTCAAATCCCACCACGGCAGATGGTGGAATTTGAATTCAATAAAAGTATCTGGAATTAAGAATCTACTGAAGACCATGAAACCATTGTTGATTGTCGGAAAAACCCATCTGGTTAACTAATGTCCTTTAGGGAAGGAAATCAGCCGTCCTTACCTGGTCTGGCCTACATATGACTCCAGAGCCACAGCAATGTGGTTGACTCTCAACAGCCCTCCAAGGACAACTAGGAATGGGCAATAAATGCTGGCCAGCCAGCGATGCCCATGTGCTGCAAATGAATTTAAAAAAACAAGTGCCAGGCAATATCCACCTCTAGCAGGAGAGGATCTAACCATCACATCAGCCTTGGAATTCAATGGCATTACCATCAGTGAATTCCCCACGATCAACATCCTGGAGGTTGCTATTGACCAGAAAAGCTGAACTAGCCATGTAAATACTGTGGCTACCAGAGCCAGTCAAAGGCTAGGAAACCTGAGGCGAGTAACTCATCTCCTGACTCCCCAAAGCTTGTCTACCATGTACAGGCACAAGTCAGGAGTGATGAATACTCCCCACTTGCCTAGAAAGTGCAGCTCCCAACAACACTCAAGAAGCTCAACATCATCCAAACAAAGCAGCCTGTTTGATTGCTACCCCTTCCACAACATTCAATCCCTCCACCACCAATGCACAGTGGCACTGCAGCAACTCACCAAGTTCTTCAGGCAGCGCCATCCAAACCACGACCATCAAGAAGGACAAGAGCAGATACCTGGGAACACCACCACCTGGAGGTTGTCCACCAAGTCACTCACCATCCTGATTTGGAAATATCACCGTTCCTTCACTGTTGCTGAGTCAAAATCCTGGAAATTCCTCCCTAACAGCATTGTGGGTGTACCTATACCTGCAGCAGTTCAAAAAAGCAGTTCCCCACCATCTCCTGAAGGGCAACTAGGATTGGGCAACAAATACTGGCCAAGTCTGCACAGCCCACATCCCGTAAAGATATTTAAATAAAGGTTTGCTGGTTTCATAATGTAAATAATTGTCTCTTGAGAGCTGGTTTATTATTAGCAATTGGTTTAATTTGTTCTGTTTTGACAGATTCATACTTTCTCTGGCATCCTTTGAGAATTGCATTGTGATCAATGATCAGCTGGACATTCTGCCACTTTCCAGCCACATTTCCAACATCAAACCTGTCCCACCAAAATCTATGGTGAGTTCTGGAGATCATAGCACCGTGAGTTAGGGTTTTACTGGTTTTTGTTAAGTACAGCACTTCAATGTTAATCTGCGGTTAATAAAACACCTTGTAATGAAATAATCTAAGATTTCCAGTGTTACTATAGACTTGACATCATAACTGAGAGGAAGAAAGGTGCTTATGATTTTTTGAATATGAAGTGAAAGCTTAATATCCCCCCCCCCCCCAGGCCACTTGGTCCATCAAGTCTGCTCTCATCCCCTCTCTGTCTTAAAGACACTCAATGACCCGGCCTCCACAACCTTCTGCGGCAAAGAGTTCCACAGATTCACCACTCTCTGGCTGAAGAAATTCCTCCTCATCTCTGTTTTAAAGGATCGTCCCTTTAGCCTGAGGTTGTGCCCTCTGGTTCTAGTTTTTCCGAATAGTGGAAAGATCCTCTCCACATCCACTCTATCCAGGCCTCGCAGTATCCTGCAAGTTTCAATAAGGTCCCCCTCATCCTTCTAAACTCCAACAAGTACAGACCCGGAATCCTCAACCGTTCCTCATACGAAAAGCTATTCATTCCAGGGATCATTCTTGTGAACCTTCTCTGGACCCTTTCCAAGGCCAGCACATCCTTCCTTACATATGGAGCCCAAAACTGCTCACAATACTCACAAGACTCATGTATCTATTAATAATCCAATGTCTTCTCTGAACCGTTCGGAGATCTAGGATCTCCTTTTTGTGTTGACAAATTTCTCCATCACATTTCTACTTCTTCCCAATCCCAGAAATTCTGGATTGCTCTCCCTGCGATCCTGAGGCTTGTCCCATTATTTCTTCAGCCTCCATCCCCAGCATTTCAAAACCCTAAGATCTCATCCCATCAATTTCTGGACCCTTCACTCCCTTCCTTGTACCTTGTGTTTCCTAATGTTGACACATTGATTTCTCTTGTAATGCAGTTTGGCATAAAACTCCACTTCCTATAAAAGCTCTGATTCCACTGGAAGAATTCATGTGGGGAAGTTTATCATGAAGTTCTTCAGTTGATTTATGTGTAGAATTGTAACTAAATCTTTTAATTAAAGCCTTTAATTAGCAATCAAACCTGCCAACGTATTCACTTAATCTTTAAGGAGGACAGTCTAATGCCTCGAGAGGTTGAACTTAAAGAACTGAAGGAATCACTCCGTGATACACAGCCAGTGGGAGTCCTTGTTGACGGCTGCAAGACACTTGATCAGGTAAGAAATAGGAGCTGATAGGCCTGGGCTATAGGAAGGTGGAGTGTGCCTGTTTGCTGTAAACTCATTCTTTGTTCTTGTTTGATACATTTTTGAAACCTGGTTTTATATCCAGTAGGAATGTTTCGCGTGTGAATGTAGAATCTGGTGAGCATATTGCTTTTCTCTGCTCCAAGTGAAATGTTGAAAAATTAATCAACCTGTATGTTAAACTAAAAGCTAATATTGTGAGCATCAATACAAAGTGAGTTAGTATCAAAGTGACACAGCGTTTCTGTTCAAAAGGTTTCAATGCACCATGGAGCTTGTAAACAATGCAGGGAGTCTTTTACATTCCTGATTGTTATAAAATTCATGCTGATTTACACCAGGACAATGTTTTCATTATGTCTTGTTAAGATAGTATAAAGCATCAATCACAGTTAATTGCAAATATTTGGTAAGTATTTATTTAATACTTGGATTTATTTTTCTACGGCGTTTTTCTATTCTTTGCTTAAACAGTTATTTGATGTGAAAGCATGCAATGGATGGCGTTTTCCTAAGAAATTATACAGCTGCTCAATTTAACTTTGAACATTTAGTTACACTCCTATACTTCCAACCAGCCTCTGACTAAGAGGGTCTACAAACTGTCTTTCAAATTGCCCTTTAATAATCTGTGCTGCTTTACTTGATAGTTTCATTGTGGCTACTTCTCCCTTGTCCACTTGCCTTGTACTAGGTCAAGTTATTTTAAATTACTGAAATTGCTAGAAATACCTTTTGTTTTGATAGCTGCAGTGTAACTACAGGCAGCCAAGGGACAGGTGCACAAGTCTCTGTTACGATTGTTAACTTTTGTTGATGAGCAAGCCAATGAAATGGTTTCTTCCTATTAGGCTAAAGCCGTACTGACATTCATTGAAGCTATTTCGGAGAAAACACTACGAAGCACAGTCGCCTTAACTGCAGCCAGAGGCCGTGGTAAATCTGCTGCATTGGGACTGGCCATTGCAGGAGCTGTGGCATTTGGGTAGGTCTTGAATTTGCAGCTCTGTGTTGCTGTGACGTTTTCCTGAGGCTGTCTCTGGTTCTTTAACCAATTACTTCCAATGTTTTGTTTCTTGATTTATTCCATCACCTCTGTCTTTGTCTTTGCATCATCAAAACTTGCTTTTCACCTTTCCTGTTTTCCACACGATCACAGACTGCCCTCTTGTCTGCCACCATCATTGCTCAGATCCTGTTATGGAAAGCTTAGAATAAGGCAATGTTAATGGTACAGAAAGAGGCCACTTGGTCCATTGTGTCTGCACCAGCCAAAAAACGAGTTAGCCAGCCTAATCCCCAATCCAAATTAAATAAGGCGTAGGAGCAGAAGGAGCCTTTTGGCCCATTGAGCTTGCTCCACCACTCAATGAGTTCATGACTGATTTGATATAATCTTCAACTCCACTTTCCTGCCTTATCCCTATAAACCTTGATTTCCTTACTGATTAAAAATCTGTTTATCTCAGCCTTCAACATACTTAATGACCCAGTTCCACAGCTGAAGAACATAGCTGCCAACTGGGCCTGCAGAATGTACAGGGGCAAGGGAACCAACGAGAGAGAAACCTACTAGATCTTGTCTTCACCAATCTACCTGTCGCAATCTATGCATGACAATATTGGCCACTGCACAGTCCTTGAGAAAATAAAGTCCTGTCTTCACACTGAAGATGTGCAGTGTCGTGTTTTGTGGCACTCCCACTGTGTTAAATAGGTTAATTTTTTTTACTTCATGGGATATGGTCATTGGCAAGGTCAAAATTTGTTGTCCATCCCTAATTGCCTGTAAACTGAATGTCTTGCTCAGCCATTTCAGAGGGTGACAAGGTCCCTCATGGCAGACTGGTGCAGAAGGTGAAGTCGCATAGGATCAGAAGTGAGCTGGCAAGGTGAATACAAAACTGGCTCGGTCATAGAAAGAAGTCTCACAACACCAGGTTAAAGTCTAACAGGTTTATTTGGTAGCAAAAGCCACTAGCTTTCGGAGCGCTGCTCCTTCGTCAGGTAAGTGGGAGTTCTGTTCACAAACTGGGCATATAAAGACACAAACTCAATTTACAAAATAATGGTTGGAATGCGAGTCTTTACAGGTTTTCAAGTCTTAAAGGTACAGACAATGTGAGTGGAGAGAGCATTAAGCTCATAGAAGACAGAGGGTAGCAGTGGAAGGGTGTATTTCTGAATGGAGGGCTGTGACAAGTGATGTTCCTCAGGGATCAGTGCTGGGACCTTTGCTGTTTGTAATATATAAATGATTTGGAGGAAAATGTAACTGGTTTGATTAGTAAGTTTGCGGATCACACAAAGGTTGGTGGATTTGCGGATAGCGATGAGGACCATCAGAGGATACAGTAGAATATAGATCAGTTGGAGACTTGTGCGGAAAGATGGCAGATGGAGTTTAATCCGGACAAATGTGAAGTAATGCATTTTGGAAGGTCTGATACAGATAGGGAATATACAGTAAATGGCAGAACCCTTAAGAATAATGATAGGCAGAGGGATCTGGGTGTACAGGTACACAGGTCACTGAAAGTGACAACGCAGGTGGAGAAGGTAGTTAAGAAGGCATACGGCATGCTTGCCTTAATCGGCCGGGGCATTGAGTTTAAAAATTGGCAAGTCATGTTGCAGCTTTATAGAACCTTAGTTAGGCCGCACTTGGAATATAGTGTTCAATTCTGGTCGCCACACTACCAGAAGGATGTGGAAGCTTTGGAGAGGGTACAGAAAAGATGTACCAGGATGTTGCCTGGTATGGAGGCCATTAGCTATGAGGAGATGTTGGAGAAACTTGGTTTGTTCTCACTGGAACGACGGAGATTGAGAGGTGACCTGATAGAAGTCTACAAGATTATGAGGGGCATGGACAGAGTGGATAGTCAGAAGCTTTTTCCCCAGGGTGGAAGAGTTAATTACTAGGGGGCATAGGTTTACGGTGTGAGGGGCAAGATTTAAAGGAGATGTATGAGGCAAGTTTTTTACCCAGAGGGTGGTGGGTGCCTGGAACTCGCTGCCGGGGGAGGTAGTGGAAGCAGATACGGTAGTGACTTTTAAGGGGCGTCTTGACAAATACATAAATAGGATGGACATGGAGGGATATGGTCCCCGGAAGGGTAGGGGGTTTTAGTTCAGTCGGGCAGCATGGTTGGTGCAGGCCTGGAGGCCTGAAGGGCCTGTTCCTGTGTTGTAATTTTCTTTGTTCTTTGATTAAGAGTAACCATATTGCTGTGGGTCTGAAATCACATGTATGTCAGACTAGATAAGGACATCAAATTTCCTTTCCTAAAGGACACTAGTGAAGCTCTTACAACAACCGGTGATAGTTTCATGGTCACCATTGCTGAGACTTGCTTTCAACTCCAGATTTTTATTCATTGAATTTAAATTCCACCAATTGCTATGGTGGGATTTGAACCAGTGTCCTCAGAGACTTAGCCTAACCTTCTGGATTACTAGTCTAGTGGCATTACCATCTTTACAACAGATCTAATATCTCAAAATATATCAGTAAACAGTAATCCAACCGTTGACCCAGGAACCTGCTTGCACACAGTTCTGCAATCTGAAAAACAACCATTCACCAATGCTCTCTGCATTAGCTAAGTTTGTATCCTTACTGCTTGTGTCTCTTTAATCCTATGGGCTTCAGTTTTATAATAAATCTCTATTATGTGGGAGTTTATCAAAACACCTTTTGAATGACCAGAAGGTGAATTTTTATTGACAGACGGGCCTGCTATATTTCTCTTTCTGGTGCTAAAATTGTGGAATTGCATTGAGTTGCTGCTGACAGTTGTGCAGAAAGATTTGTCTCCGAACTAAAGTCAGGTTTTATTAAAGCCATATTTTGTAGAAAATATTTGGTGTTATAGATAACAGCACGACAAGAATCTATTCTCTACAAGAATTCCAAAAAGAAATAAGTAGCTATTTGAGTTATGACAACAGCAGTTATTTGTTGATTAAACCAAGCCCCAGAGGGAAACTAGTCTTACTGATCATAACCCTTTTTTGTAAAGAAAAATACTGACCCCAGGAGCAAAACAGTTTTGAGATTTTAAAAATTAAAAGATTTATTAACAAAAAGAAAACACAACTTGAGCACACAAGATTAAAGCTCTTCCACTCATCAGGACAATCACAAGAATACCAATGTCAGGGGAAACAATTTATATTGTTTGGGAACAGAGTGCTGATTGGTTGGCAAGTGGACTCTGGTAGAGGAGTTGCCATGGAGAATGCACCAGTTAATGGTGAATGACAGTTAATTGCCGAGAATTGTTTGAAAATTTTAAACTGGGCAGCTTGACTCTGACTGGTGAAGGCATTGCCCTGGGGAATGAACCAGCGAATGGCTATCACTTGGTGTAGCTGAAACAGCAGCACAATGCGTGTACATATTTCTGTCTGCAAAGAACAGGATCCTCTATTATTTTTGTTCACTCATGGAATGTAGACGTCGCTGGCAAGGCCAGCATTTGTTGCCCGTCCCTCATTGCCCTTGATTGAATGGCTTGCTAGGTCAGCTCAGAGGGCATTTGAGAGTCAACCACATTGCTGTGCATCTGGAGTCACACGTAGGTCAGACCAGGTAAAGCCGGCAGATTTCCTTCCCTAGAGGACATTTGTGAACAAGGTTTTTACAACAATCAATAATGATTTTGTGGTCATCATAAGACTTTTAATTCCAAATTTTTTAATTGAATTTAAATTCCACTATCTGCCCTGGTGGGATCTGAACCCAGATCCTCAGAGCATTATCCTCGATCTCTGGATTGGTAGTCCAGCAACAATACCACTATGTCACTGCGCTTCCAAATGTAGTAAATGTACCACACTGCAAACTTGACTGACAATTTTAAATTGATTGTGTAATTTTTAGCACACTGATGTTTAGCATTTTAGGTTAACAGTTTTCATATCCAATAGATATTTGACATTAATTACAATGATGTAACATTTTCCTTCAGGTATTCCAATATCTTCGTCACCTCACCAAGTCCAGACAACTTACACACCCTATTTGAATTTGTTTTTAAAGGCTTTGATGCCTTACAATATCAGGTAAGAGAACGAATCTACCTGAACGATGAACCGCTTTTTTACCTTAAATAGGCAAAAATAGTTATGTAGGATATAAAACTTGTATATGTATCATTGGATGAAGTTTTGAATATGTGACATGTATCCATCCAGTAGTATCTTTTCCAGGATTTGTGCGTTTGATTGGTTCATTGGAGTTGTAATAACTGACCAACCACTTCCTAGGTTTGTAAAAAGAAAATTAACTTTTCATTTGGTCTCCATGAAGACTTGTCACTTTTTCTTTTTTTTCAGGAACATTTGGACTATGAAATAGTTCAGTCCTTAAATCCAGAGTTCAACAAAGCTGTAGTTCGAGTTAATATCTATAAGGAACACAGACAGACCATCCAGGTAAAATGCTGCTTCCTGATTTCATTGTGAAAAAGAAAGCAATGTGCATTGATGCAGTTCACTTTGTGAATAGCACTGTTACAGAGTAAAATTGGGTAATTGCAGCATTTCTACTTTCCTTTGTCAGTTCATCCACCCTGCAGACGCCGTTAAACTGGGTCAGGCTGAGCTGATGGTCATTGATGAAGCAGCTGCCATCCCACTCCCATTGGTGAAGAAATTGCTGGGTCCCTACCTTGTTTTCATGGCCTCCACTATCAATGGGTATGTGATTGGATCATAATCTGAGGCGAAGCTCAATGAAAGCTAGCAGAACCACTCACAATTCAACTGCTTTACTGACTGCGGGCTCCAAACTGAGTTCAACCATTTTATTTTGTAATTTCTGCTGCAACTTGTGGTTTGTTTCTTGTCTCTCTCATTTCATTTTTTCCTTTTCTGTCCTTGTTCCGTTCCCACTCCCTTTGCCTTTGCAGTATGCCACCTTTGTCATTTCACCTCTCCCCTCCAGCCGATCACAGATCTCCCATTTTGTTTTTTAACTCTCCTCACCATTTCACTTGCTCACAAGCTATTATATATCAGACATTTCTCACATCTCAAAGATGAAATATTGGATTTTATCACTAAGAATGGGTTGGAGCTGTGTATGTGAGAGTGGGATTGGTGTTGTAAAATGGCGAGGAAGACACGGGAAGGGGTGGTGTCTGCTTGTTGCTATGGCATTTTGTCAGTGGTGGTGGCAAGGTTGGCCCTTTATGTGGCCAAATCCTAAAAGACATAGCTGGCCCATGGCCATACTCCTTTGGGGTATAAAGGACATAGTTTCTAGACTAGATTTGTGGCAGGTGGCAAAGGAACCAACAAGAGGGGAAACCCTAACTGATCTCATTCTCACCAATCTACCTGTTGTAGATGCATCTGACAATGACAGTATTGTTAGGGGTGACCACCATGCAGTTCTTGTGGAAACAAAGTCTTGCCTTCAAGTTGAAATTATCACGTTGTGTGACACTACCACCATGCTGAATGGGATAGACCTCACACAGATCTGTGTCACTGAAGGCATTGGATACTGCGAAGGCAATGGGTCCTAAAAATATTCTAGCAATAGTATTGAAGACTTGTGCTCCAGAACTTGCGGCACTCCAAGCCAAGCTGTTCCAGTACAGCTGGAACGCTGACATCTGCCCAGCAATGTGGAAAATTGCCCAAGTGCGTCCTGTCAGAAGAAGTTATAATGGGACGAGGGAAATGGTGGAGAAACTAAAAATTACTTTGTGTCATTCTTCATGGAGCAAGATACAGATAATCTCCCAGAAATATTAAGGAACGAAGGGACTTGTGAAACTGAGGAACTAAAAGATGTTAATATTAATAAAGAGGTAGTACTCAAAAAGGTTGGTGGTGGTCTTGTGGTGCAGTAGGTAGCATCCCACCTCTGAGCCAAAAGTTCTAAGTTTGAGTCCCACCATAGGATTTAATGGCCAAGGAAGGTGCGTTCATAACATGGCCAAAAACAGGTTGAGTGTCAACCTGAAAACCCTTCAAAACACACCAATGGCTAGCAATAAGAGCGGGTACAATTTTGTCTTTTAAAAAGCACTTAGACAGTTAATGGGTAACATGGGTACAGAGGGATATGGGCCAAACATGGGCAATTGGGACTAGCTTAGGGGTTACAAAAGGAGGCGGCATGGACAAATTGGGCCGAAGGGCCTGTTTCCATGCTGTAAACCTCTGACTCTAAAGGAGACTCCTGGTCAGCCATGCTTGATGTGGAGTGGCGCCCTGGCAACAGGCTGCAGACCTGTTCCAGGAATAACCAGGTGTGGAAACAGACACAAGTCTGCCATAGACAGCTAGGTGCAGAAAGAGAATTGGAATGGGAACTCAAAGGTTAATTGGATTGAAGGTTGATAAAGCACCAGGACCAGATGAGCTATGTCCTAAGTATTGAAGGAGGTTGCTATAAAGATGTGGATACATTGATGGTTATCTTTCAAAAAATTCTATAGATTCTGGATAAGTTCCTGCAAACCAGAAAGTTGCAAATGTAATCCCACTATTTAAGAAGAGAGGGAGAGAGAAAAGCGAGAACTACGGACGTTAGTTTGACATCAATAGTAGCGAAAATCTTAGAATCTATCATAAAGGATGTGATAACTGGACACTTAGAAAATAATATGATTGGGCAGAGTTTATGAAAGGGAAATCATGTTTAATGAACCTGTTGGAGTTTTTGAGGATGTTACTTGTAGCATAGATAAAGGAGAACCAATGGATGGGATGTATTTGGATTTTCAGAAGGCTTTCTGTAAGGTCCCATGCGGGAGGTTAGTAAATAAAATTAGAGCACATGATATCGGAGACCACTTACTAGTATGGATTGAAAATTGATTAACTGACAGAAAGTAGAGAGTAGGAGCAAACGGGTCATTCTTAGGATGGCAAGGTGTTACTGGCGGGGTACCACAATATGGACTACAGCTGTTCACAATCTAAATGATTTGGATATGGGGATAAAATGTAATAATTCCAAATTTGCTGATGGAAAACTAGGTGGGAATCTGAGTTGAGGAAGATGCAAGGGAATTTGGACAGGCTAGGTGAGTGGACAAAAACTTGGCAGATGTAATATGTGAATAAATGTGGAGTTATCCATTTTTGTAGGAAAAAGCAGAAAGGCAGAATATTTTTTTAATGGTGAGAGATTGGGAAGTGTTGATGTCCAAAGGGACTTTGGTGTCCTTGTTCATGATTCACTCAAAGCTAGCATGCAGGTGCGGCAGGCAGGTTAGGAAGACAAATAGTATGTTGGCCTTCATTGCAAGGGGATTTGAGTACCGGTGTAAAGAAGCCTTGGTGAGACTATACCTGGAGTATTGTGTACAGTTTTGGTCTCTCTATCTAAGGAAGTATGTTACTTGTAACACAAATAAAGGAGATCCAGTGGCTGGGATGTGTTTAGATTATCATAGAAACATGGAAAAACTACAGCACAATACAGGCCCTTCAGCCCACAAGGTTGTGCTGAACATGTCCCTACCTTAGCGATTGCTAGGCTTACCTATAACCCTCTATCTTACTAAGTTCCGTGTACTTATCTAAAAGTCTCTTAAAAGACCCTATCGAATCCGCCTCCACCACCGTTGCTGGCAGCCCATTCCACGCACCCACCACCCTCTGAGTGAAAAACTTACCCCTGACATCTCCTCTGTACCTACTGCCCAGCACCTTAAACCTGTGTCCTCTTGTGGCAACCATTTCAGCCCTGGGAAAAGCCTCTGACTATCCACTCGATCAATACCTCTCAACATCTTATACACCTCTATCAATACCTCTCAACATCTTATACACCTCTATCAGGTCACCCCTCATCCTTCGTCTCTCCAAGGAGAAAAGGCCGAGCTCACTCAACCTATCCTCGTAAGGCATGCTCCCCAACCCAGGCAACAGACTGGTACAAAAACTAAAATCACATGGGATTGGGGATGGGCTGGTATTCATTAAGTACCTCTGCTATTCCTTCCGGTTCCATACAAACTTTCCCACCGTCACATTTGATAGGTCCTATTCTTTCACGCCTTATCCTCTTGCTCTTCACATACTTGTAGAATGCCTTGGGGTTTTCCTTAATCCTGCCTGCCAAGGCCTTCTCATGACTCCTTCTGGCTCTCCTAATTTCCTTCTTAAGATCCTTCCTATTAGCCGTATACTCTTCAAGATCTCTAACATTACCGAGCTCCCTGAACCTTTTGTAAGCTTTTCTTTTCGTCTTGACTAGATTCATTACAGCCTTTGTATACCACGGTTCCTGTAACCCACCATAACTTCCCTGTCTCATTGGAACGTTGCTATGCAGAACTCCAGACAAGTATTCCCTGAAAATTTGCCACATTTCTTCCGTACATTTTCCTGAGAAAACCTCTTTCCAATTTAAGCCTCCAATTTCTTGCCTGATAGCCTCATAATTCCTCTTGAGTACAAGAGTTGGGAAATCATGTTGCAGCTATATAAAACCTTGGTTAGGCTGCATTTGGAGCATTGCGTGCAGTTCTGCTCACCACACTACCAGAAGGACATGGAAGCTTTGGAGAGAGTGCAGAGAAGGTTCACCAGGATGCTGCCTGATCTCGAGGGTGTTGGCTATGAGGAGAGGTTGAATAAACTAGGATTGTTTTCACTGGAAAGACAAAGGCTGAGGAGAGACCTGATAGAGGGTCTATAAAATTATCAGAGGTATAGACAGGGTGGATAGTCAGAGGCTTTTCCCCAGGGTGGAAGTGTCAATTACCCGGGGGGGGGCACAGGTTCAAGGTGAGAGGGGGGGAGTTTAAGGGAGATGTGCGGGGGGAAGTTTTTCACGCAGAGAGTGGTGGGTGCCTGGAACGCGCTGGCAGAGGAGGTGGTGGAAGCAGGCACATTAGCAACATTTAAGAGGCATCTGGATGGGTCCATGAATAGGGAGGGAATAGAGGGATACGGACTGGGTAAGGGCAGGAGGTATTTTTAGTTTAGTTAGAGCGTCCAACAGCCTGCATCTCAGTACTCCCCTCGACAACACTGTCCCTCTCCAGTGTGAATACCGACGAAAAATATTCATTTAGTGCCTCTCCTATCTCTTCAGACTCCACGCACAACTTCCCACTACTGTCCTTGACTGGCCCTAATCTTACCCGAGTCATTCTTTTACTCCTGACATACCTATAGAAAGCGTTAGGGTTTTCCTTGATCCTACCTGCCAAAGACTTCTCATGTCCCCTCCTGGCTCCTCTTAACTCTTTCTTTAGGTCCTTCCTGGCTAACTTGTAACTCTCAAGTGCCCTAACTGAGCCTTCACGTCTCATCTTAACATAAGTCTCCTCCTTCCTCTTCACAAGAGATTCAACCTCCTTAGTAAGCCACGGTTCCCTCACACGTCTGCTTCCTCCCTGCCTGACAGGTACATATTTATCAAGGACGCGTAGTAGCTGTTCCTTGAGCAAGTTCCACATTACAATTGTGCCCATCCCCTGCAGTTTCCTTCCCCAACCTATGCCAGCTAAATCTCGCCTAATCGCATCATAATTTCCTTCCCCCCAGCTATAACTCTTGCCCTTTGGTATATACCTATCCTTTTCCATTGCTAAGGTAAACGTAATCGTATTGTGGTCACTGTCACCAAAGTGCTCACCTACCTCCAAATCTAACACCTGGCCTGGTTCATTACCCTGTACCAAATCCAATGTGGCCTCGCCTCTTGTTGGTCTATCTACATACTGCGTCAGGAAGCCTTCCTGCTCACATTGGACAAAAACCGACCCCTCTAAAGTACTCGAACTAAAGCTTTTCCAGTCAATATTTGTAAAGTTAAAGTCCCCCGGTACAATTACCCTGTTACTTTCGCTCCTATCCAGAATCATCTTTGCAATCTTTTCCTCTACATCTCTGGAACTTTTCGGAGGTCTATAAAAGACTCCCAACAGGGTGACCTCTCCTTTCCTGTTTCTAACCTCAGCCCAAACTACCTCAGTAGACGAGTCCTCATCAAATGTCCTTTCTGCCACCGTAATACTGTCCTTGACTAACAATGCCACACCTCCCTCTCTTTTACCACCTTCCCTGCACTTACTGAAACATCTAAACCCCGGAACTTGCAACAACCATTCCTGTCCCTGCTCTCTCCATGTCTCCGAGATGGCCACAACATCGAAATTCCAGGTACCAACCCATGCTGCAAGCTCAACCACCTTATTCCGGATGCTCCTGGCGTTGAAGTATACACACTTCAAACCACCTTCCTGCCTGCCAGTACACTCCTGCGACTCTGAAACCTCATCCATGACCTCACTACTCTCAACCTCCTGCACACCGGAGCTACACTTCAGGTTCCCATCCCCCCTGCTGAATTAGTTTAAACCCTCCCGAAGAGCATTAGCAAATTTCCCCCCCAAGATATTGGTACCCCTCTGGTTCAGGTGCAGACCATCCTGTTTGTAGAGGTCCCACCTACCCCAGAAAGAGTCCCAATTGTCCAGGTATCTGAATCCCTGCCTCCTCCACCAACCCTGTAACCACGTGTTCAACTGCTCTCTCTCCCTATTCCTCTCCTCACTATCACGTTGGTCTCCTTACTTGAGAAAGGATATACTGGCACTGGAGGGGGTGCAGAGGAGATTCACTAGGTTGATTCTGGAGTTGAGAGGGTTGGCTTATGAGGAGAGACTGAGTAGACTGGGGCTATACTCATTGGAATTTAGAAGAATGAGGGGAGATCTTATAGAAACATATAAGATTATGAAGGGAATAGATAAGATAGAAGCAGGGAAGTTGTTTCCACTGGTGGGTGAAACTAGAACCAGGGAGCATAGCGTCAAAATAAGAGGAAGCAGACTGAGTTGAGGAGGAACTTCTTCACACAAAGGGTTGTGAATCTGTGGAATTCCCTGCCCAGTGAAGCAAGTGAAGCTACCTCATTGAATGTTTTTTAAGGCAAGGATAGATACATTTTTGAACAGTAAAGGAATTAAGGGTTATGGTGAGCGGGCGGGTAAGTGGAGCTGAGTCCACAAAAAGATCAGCCATGATCTTTTTGAATGGCAGAGCAGGCTCGAGGGGCCAGATGGCCTACTCCTGCTCCTAGTTCTTATGTTCTTATTTGGGGAAAGTGGCATTGAGGTAGATCATCAGCCGTAATCTGTTGAAGTGGCAGAGCAGGCGTGACAGGTGGAATGGCATTTTCCTCCAATTTCCCATGTTCCTGTCCACAAAAGGCAGGAGAAATTAAACCCAGCCAATTACTGTCCCATCAGTCTATTCCCCATCACCAGCAAGGTAATGGAGGGTGTCATCGACAGTGTGATCATCCAGCACTTAGCAATAACCTGCTCATTGATGCTCAGTTTGGGTTCTGCCAGGGTTTAAGCATGGACACATGAGCGGAGTGCCAGATGTGAGGTGAGAGTGACTGCCCTTGGCACGAAGGCAGTGTTTGACCGAGTGTGGCATCAAGGAACTCTAGCAAAACTGAAGTCAATGGGAATATGGGGGAAAACTCTCCTCTGGTTGGGGTCATAACCTAGCACAAAGTAAAATGATTGTGGATGTCGGAGGTCCCAGTCCCAGGACATCACTGCAGGAGTTCCTCAGGGGAGTGTCCTAAGCCCAGCCATCTTCAGCTGCTTCATCAGTGACCTTCCCTCCATCATAAAGTCAGTGGTGGAGACGTTCACTGATGACTGCACAATGTTCAGCACCAATATCGACTCCTCAGATACTAAAGTAATCTGTGCCCATATGTGACAACACCTGGACAACATTCAGCTTGGGATGATGGGCGGCACAGTGGTTAGCATTGCTGCCCCACAGTGCCAGGGACTGGGTTCAATTCCAGCCTCGGGTGACTGTGTGTGGAGTTTGCACATTCTTCCCGTTCTGCAGCGGTTTCCTCCGGGTGCTCCAGTTTCCTCCCACAGTCCAAAAATGTGTAGGTTAGGTGGATTGGCCATGCTAAATTGACCCTTAGTGTCGGGGATTAGCAGGATATAAATGCATTGGGTTATGGGGATGGGGCCTGGGTGGGATTGTTGTCGGTGTAGGCTCGATGGGCCAATGGCCGCCACCTGCGTGGTAGAGATTCTATGACTAAGCAACTAGGGATGGGCAGTAATTGCTGGCCAGCTAGCACTGCCATGTCCCACGAATGAATAAAGTGATAAATAACAGGAAAGGGAAAAGTCAGGTGGTAGAGAGTACCCCAGTGGTTGTGCCCCTTAAAAATAAGTACTCTTGTTTGAGTACTGTTGGGGTGGACAGCCCACCTGGTGGAAGCAGCAGAGGTCGTGCCTCCGGCGCGGAGTCCGGCCTTGTAGCACAGAACTTGCAGGGGCCCTGACAGACATATTTAAAATGTCAGTATTCACGGGGGAGGTGCCAGATGATTGGAGGGTGGCTCATGTTGTTCCGTTGTTTAAAAAAGGTTCCAAAAGAAATCCGGGAAATTATCGGCCAGTAAGTTTGACGTCGGTGGTGGGCAAGTTATTGGAAGGTGTGATAAGGGATAGGATCTACAAATATTTGGATAGACAGGGACTTATTAGGGAGAGTCAACATGGCTTTGTGCGTGGTAGGTCATGTTTGACCAATCTATTAGAGTTTTTCGAGGAGGTTACCAGGAAAGTGGATGAAGGGAAGGCGGTGGATGTTGTCTACCTGGATTTCAGCAAGGCCTTTGACAAGGTCCCTCATTGGAGGTTAGTTAGGAAGGTTCAGTCGCTAGGTATACATGGGGAGGTAGTAAATTGGATAAGACACTGGCTCAATGGAAGAAGCCAGAGAGTGGTTGTGGAGGATTGCTTCTCTGAGTGGAGGCCTGTGACTAGTGGTGTGCCGCAGGGATCGGTGTTGGGTCCATTGTTGTTTGTCATCTATATCAATGATCTGGGTGATAATGTGGTAAATTGGATCAGCAAATTTGCTGATGATACAAAGATTGGAGGTGTAGTGGACAGTGAGGAAGGTTTTCAAAGCTTGCAGAGGGATTTGGACCAACTCGAAAAATGGGCTGAAAAATGGCAAATGGAGTTTAACGCAGACAAGTGTGAGATATTGCACATTGGAAGGACAAACCAAAGTAGAACGTACAGGGTAAATGGTAGGACTCTGAAGAGTGCAGTTGAACAGAGGGATCTGGGAATACAGGTACAGAATTCCCTAAAAGTGACGTCACAGGTGGATAGGGTCGTAAAGAGTGCCTTTGATACATTGGCCTTTATAAATCGGAGTATCAAGTATAAAAGTTGGAGTGTTATGGTAAGGTTATATAAGGCATTGGTGAGGCCGAATTTGGAGTATTGTGTACAGTTTTGGTCACCTAGTTACAGGAAGGATGTAAATAAGATTGAAAGAGTGCAGAGAAGGTTCACAAGGATGTTGCCGGGACTTGAGAAGCTGAGTTACAGAGAGAGATTGAATAGGTTGGGACTTTATTCCCTGGAGCGTAGAAGATTGAGGGGAGATTTGATAGAGGTGTATAAGATTTTGATGGGTATAGATAGAGTGAATGCAAGCAGGCTTTTTCCACTGAGGCTAGGGGAGAAAAAAACCAGAGGGCATGCGTTAAGGGTGAAAGGAGAAAAGTTTAAAGGGAATATTAGGGGGGGCTTCTTCACGCAGAGAGTGGTGGGAGTGTGGAATGAGTTGCCGGATAAAGTGGTAAATGCGGGGTCACTTTTAACATTTAAGAAAAACTTGGACGGGTTCATGGATGAGAGGGGTGTGGAGGGATATGGTCCAAGCGCAGGTCAATGGGACTAGGCATAAAATGGTTCGGCACAGACAAGAAGGGCCAAAAGGCCTGTTTCTGAGCTGTAATTTGCTATGGTTCTTATGGGTAAGGAAAAGAGGAGGAAGGCAGTGGTGATAGGGGACTCTACAGTGAGGGGGTCAGACAGGCGTTTTTGTGGAGGAAGTCGAGAAACGCGGATGGTGGTTTGCCTCCCTGGTGCCGGGATCAGGGATGTTTCTGAACGTATCCAAGAAATCCTGAAGTGGGAGGGAGAGGAGCCAGAGGTCGTGGTGCATACTGGTACCACTGACATAGGCAGGAATGGGGAAGGGGTTATGAAAAGAGAATATAGGAAGTTAGGTAGGGAGCTAAGAAGAAGGAACGCAACGGTAGTAATCTCGGGATTGCTGCCTGTGCCACGAGACAGTGAGGGAAGGAACGGAATAAGGTGGAGGATAAATGCGTGGCTGAGGGATTGGAGCAGGGGTCAGGGATTCAGGTTCCTGGATCATTGGGACTTCTTTAGGGGCAGGTGCGACCTGTACAAAAAAGACGGGTTTCACTTCAATCCCAGGGGGACCAATATCCTGGCGGGAAGGTTTGCTAAGGCTACTGGGGAGTGTTTAAACTAGAATGTTTGGGGGGTGGGAATCAAAATGAGGTGACTGGGAGAGAGGAGGTTAGCTTAAAAATAAAAGGGGCTTGTAGACAGTGTGAGAGGGAGGATAGGCAGGTGACGGAGAAGGGGAGCGCTCAGACTGAAGGGTTGAGTTGTGTGTATTTTAAAGCAAGGGGTGTAGTGAACAAAATGGATGAGCTTAGAGCGTGGATCACTACTTGGAAGTGTGATGTGGTGGCCATTACAGAGACTTGGTTATCTCAGGGACAGGACTGGATACTTCAATTGCCGGGTTTCAGATGTTTCAGGAGGGACAGGGAAGGAGGCAAAAGAGATGGGGGAGTGGCACTGTTGATCAGGGATAGTGTCACGGCTGTAGAAAAGATGGACGCCACAGAGGATTGTCTACGGAATCTCTGTGGGTGGAGGTTCGCAAGAGGAAAGGGTCAATAACTTTACTGGGTGTTTTCTATAGGCTGTCCAATAGTAGCAGGGACGTGGAGGAGCAGATTGGGAAGCAGATCCTGGAGAGATGTGATAATAACAGAGTGGTCGTGATGGGAGATTTTAATTTCCCAAATATCGATTGGAATATCCCTAGGGTAAGGGGTTTAGATGGGGAGAAGTTTGTTAGGTGTGTTCAGCAGGGCTTCCTGACACAGTATGTGGATGGAATGCATCCCAGGGTATTGAAAGAAATGTCAGAGGTAATAGTGGATGCGTTAGTGATTATTTATCAAAACTCGTTGCATTCTGGGGTAGTGCCGGTTGATTGGAAAACGGCTAATGTTACGCCGCTGTTTAAAAAAGGAAGGAGACAAAAGGCGGGTAACTATAGGCCGGTCAGCTTAACGTCTGTAGTAGGGAAAATGCTGGAATCCATTATTAAAGAGGAGATAGCAGGGCATCTGGATAGAAATGGTTCGATCAATCAGACGCAGCATGGATTCATGAGGGGAAAGTCGTACTTGACGAACATGTTGGATTTTTATGAAGTTGTGACTAGGGCGGTTGATGGAGGAGAACCGGTGGATGCGGTGTTTTTGGATTTCCAAAAGGCGTTTGATAAGGTGCCCCATAAAAGGCTGCTGAAGAAGATTAGGGCACACGGAGTTGGGGGTAGTGTGTTAAAGTGGATTGGGGACTGGCTATCCGACAGGAAGCAAAGAGTCGGAATAAATGGGTGTTTTTCCGGTTGGAGGAAGGTAACTAGTGGCGTGCCGCAGGGATCGGTACTCGGGCCGCAACTGTTTACCATTTATATAGATGATCTGGAGGAGGGGACGGAGTGTAGGGTAACGAAGTTTGCAGACGACACAAAGATAAGTGGAAAAGTGAATCGTGTGGAGGACAGAGAAGATCTGCAGAGAGATTTGGACAGGCTGAGTGAGTGGGCGAGGATATGGCAAATGGAGTATAACGTTGAGAAATGCGAGGTTATACACTTTGGAGGAAATAATAACAAATGGGATTACTATCTCAATGGAAACAAATTAAAACATGCTACCGTGCAAAGGGACCTGGGGGTCCTTGTGCATGAGACGCAAAAGCCCAGTCTGCAGGTACAACAGGTGATCAAGAAGGCAAATGGGATGTTGGCCTATATTGCGAGGGGGATAGAATATAAAAGCAGGGATGTCTTGATGCACCTGTACAGGGCATTGGTGAGGCCGCAGCTGGAATACTGTGTGCAGTATTGGTCCCCTTATATGAGGAAGGATATATTGGCATTGGAGGGAGTGCAGAGAAGGTTCACCAGGTTGATACCGGAGATGAGGGGTTTGGATTATGAGGAGAGGCTGAGGAGATTGGGTTTGTACTCGTTGGAGTTTAGAAGGATGAGGGGGGATCTTATGGAGACTTATAAGATAATGCGGGGGCTGGACAGGGTGGAGGCGGAGAGATTCTTTCCACTTAGTAAGGAAGTTAAAACTAGAGGACACCGCCTCAAAATAAAGGGGGGTCGGTTTAAGACAGAGTTGAGGAGGAACTTCTTCTCCCAGAGGGTGGTGAATCTCTGGAATTCTCTGCCCACTGAGGTGGTGGAGGCTACCTCGCTGAATATGTTTAAAGCGCGGTTGGATGGATTCCTGATCGGTAAGGGAATTAAGGGTTATGGGGATCAGGCGGGTAAGTGGTACTGATCCACGTCAGATCAGCCATGATCTTATTGAATGGCGGGGCAGGCTCGAGGGGCTAGATGGCCTACTCCTGCTCCTATTTCTTATGTTCTTATAAGCCTACAAGAGGAGAGGCTGTACTTGATTTGGTATTAGGGAATGAACCTGGGCAGGTGTCAGATCTCTCAGTGGGAGAGCATTTTGGGGATAGTGATCATAACTCTATCTCCTTTACATTAGCATTGGAGAGAGATGGGATCAGTGAAGCTAGGAAAGTGTTTATTTGGAGTGAGTGCAATTATGAGGCCATTAGGCAGGAAATTAGAGGCATAAATTGGAAGGAGGTTTTCTCAGGGAAATGTACAGAAGAAATGTGGCAAATTTTCAAGGAAAATCTGTCGAGCTCTGCACAGCAACGTTCCAATGAGACTGGAGTTATGGTAGGTCACAGGAACCATGGTGCACGAAAGCTGTAACGAATTTAGTCAAGAAGAAAAGAAAAGCCTAACAAAGGTTCAGGGAGCTAGGTAATGTTAGAAATCTAGAAGAGTATACGACTAGTAGGAAGGAACTTAAGAGGGAAATTAGAAGAGCAAGAAGGGGTCATGAGAAGGCCTTGGGCAGACAGGATAAAGGAAAACCCCAAGGCATTCTACAAGTATGTTAAGAGCAAGAGGATAAGATGTGAAGGAGTAGGACCTATCAAATGTGACGGTGGGAAAGTCTATAGAACCGGTAGAAATGGCAGAGGTACTCAATAAATACTTTGCTTCAGTATTCACAGTGGAAAAGGATCTTAGTAGTTGCAGTGCAGACTTGCAGTGGACTGAGAAGATTGAGCATGTGGACATTAGGAAAGAGGATGTGTTGGAGCTTTTGAAAAGCATCAAGTTAGATAAATCGCCGGGACCGGATGGGATGTACCCCAGGTTACTGTGGGAGGCGAGAGAAGAGATTGCTGAGTCTCTGGTGATGATCTTTGCGTCATCAATGGAGACGGGAGAGGTTCTGGAGGATAGTGGATGTGATTCCGTTATTCAAGAAAGGGAGAAGAGATAGCCCGGGAAATTATAGACCAGTGAGTCTATCCTCAGTGGTTGGTAAGTTGATGGAGAAGATCCTGAGAGGCAGGATTTATGAACATCTGGAGAGGAATAGTATGATCAGAAATAGCCAGCATGGCTTTGTCCAAGGCAGATCATGCCTTACGAGCCTAATTGAATTTTTTGAAGATGTAACTAGACACATAGACAAGGGAAGAGCAGTAGATGTAGTTTATATGGATTTCAGCAAGGCGTTTGATAAGGTGCCCCATGCAAGGCTCATTGAGAAAGTGAAGGGGCATGGGATACAAGGGGACATTGCTTCGTGGATTCAGAACTGGCTTGCCCACAGAAGGCAAAGAGTGGTTGTAGATGGGTCTTTTTCAGCATGAAGGTCAGTCACCAGTGGAGTGCTCCAGGGATCTGTTCTGGGACCCTTGCTCTTTGTGATTTTTATAAATGACCTGGATGAGGAAGTGGAAGGATGGTTTGGCATGTTTGCTGATGACACAAAGGTGGGTGGTGTTGTGGATAGTGTCAAGGGATGTCAACAGTTGCAACGAGAAATAGATAAGATGCAAGACTGGGCGGAGAAGTGGCAGATGGACTTCAACCCAGATAAGTGTGTGGTGGTTCATTTTGGCAGGTCGAATAGGATGAAAGAATATAATATTAAGGGTAAGACGCTTGGCAGTGTGGAAGATCAGAAGGATCTTGGGGTCCGGGTTCATAGGACGTTCAAAGCAGCGTTGCAGGTAGAGGCTGTGGTTAAGAAGGCGTATGGAATACTGGCCTTCATCAATAGAAGAATTGAGTTTAGAAATCGGGAGATAATGCTGCAGCTGTATAGGACCCTGGTCAGACCCCACCTGGAGTACAGTGCCCAGTTCTGGTCGCCTCATTGCAGAAAGGATGTGGAAGCCATAGAAAGGGTGCAGAGGAGATTTACAAGGATGTTGCCTGGATTAGGTGGCATGGCTTATGAGGATAGGTTGAGAGAGCTAGGTCTTTTCTCCTTGGAGAGGCGAAGGATGAGGGATGGTCTGATAGAGGTCTGATCTTTACGCAGAGAGTGGTTGGGGTGTGGAATGGACTGCCTGCAGTGATAGTGGAGTCAGACACTTTAGGAACATTTAAGCGGTTATTGGATAGGCACATGAAGCACACCAGGATGATAGGGAGTGGGATAGATTGATCTTGGTTCCAGATAAAGCTCGGTACAACATCGTGGGCCGAAGGGCCTGTTCTGTGCTGTACTATTCTATGTTCTATGTAGAGGTGTATAAGATGTTGAGGGTATTGATAGAGTGGATTCTCAGAGGCTTTTACCCAGGGCTGAAATGGTTGTCACAGATTTAAGGTGCTGGGGAGTAGGTACAGAGGAGATGTTAGGGGGAAGTTTTTCACTCAGAGGGTGTTGGGTGCGTGGAATCGGCTGCTGGTAGTGGTGGTGGAAGCGGATTCAATAGGGTCTTTTAAGAGACTTTTGGACAAGTTCATGGAAGTTCGTAAGATAGAGGGTTATAGGTAAGCCTAGTAGGTAGGGACATGTTTGGTGCAACTTGTGGGCCGAAGGGCCTGTTTGTGCTGTAGCTTTTCTATGTTCTTCTATGTTCTATGTAACATTTGTGCCACACAAGTGCCATCTTCCACAAAGACAAAGCTGGACTGAATTTTGATTGTAAGAGTTTTCACAACACCAGGTTAAAGTCCAACAGGTTTATTTGGTAGCAAATGCCATTAGCTTTCGGAGCGCTGCTCCTTCGTCAGATGGAGTGGATATCTGCTGTCAAACAGGGCACAGAGACACAAAATCAAGTTACAGAATACTGATTAGTATGCGAATCTACAGCCAACCAGGTCTTAAAGATACAGACAATGTGAGTGGAGGGAGCATTAAGCACAGGTTATAGAGATGTGTATTGTCTCCAGACAGGACAGCCAGTGAGATTCGGCAAGTCCAGGAGGCAAGCTGTGGGGGTTACTGATAGTGTGACATCAACCCAAGATCCTGGTTTAGGCCATCCTCATGTGTGCGGAACTTGACACGCATGAGGAAGGCCTAAACCGGGATAAAGAACAAAGAACAATACAGCATAGGAACAGGCCCTTCGGGCCTCCAAGCCTGTGCTGCTCATGTGTCCAATTAGACCGTTCGTTTGTATCCCTCTATTCCCAGTCTGTTCATGTGGCTATCGAGATAAGTCTTAAACGATCCCAGCGTGTCCGCCTCAATCACCTGAGGGCCTGTTCCTGTGCTGTATGTTCTTTGTTCTTTGTTTACCCAATCTCTCCTCATAGCTAAGACCCTCCATACCAGGCAACATCCTGGTAAACCTTTTCTGTACTCTCTTCAAAGCCTCCACCTCCTTCTGGTAGTGTGGCGACCAGAACTGGACGCAGTATTCCAAATGTGGCCGAACCAACGTTCTATACAGCCGCAACATCATATGCCAACTTTTATATTCTATGCCCCGTCCAATAAACACAAGCATGCCATATGCCTTCTTGACCACCCTCTCCACCTGTGCTGCCACCTTTAAGGATCTATGGACTTGTACACCCAGGTCCCTCTGTGTGTCTATACTCCTGATGGTTCTGCCATTTATTTTATAGCTCCCCCTTACATTAGATCTACCGAAATGCATCACTTCGCATTTATCTGGAATAAATTCCATCTGCCATTTCTCTGCCCAATGTTGCAGTCTATCCTATCCTAGGATTCTTTGGGAGGCAAGGGATGAGATTGCAGAGCCTTTGTCTTTGATCTTTGGGTCCTCGCTGTCCACGGGGATGGTGCCAGAGGACTGGAGAATGGCGAATGTTGTTCCTCTGTTTAAGAAAGGGAATAGAAATGACCCTGGTAATTATAGACCGGTTAGTCTTACTTCGGTGGTTGGTAAATTGATGGAAAAGGTCCTTAGGGATGGGATTTACGACCATTTAGAAAGATGCGGATTAATCGGGATAGTCAGCACGGATTCGTGAAGGGCAAGTCGTGCCTCACAAATTTGATAGAATTTTTTGAGGAGGTAACTAAGTGTGTTGATGAAGGTCGGGCAGTTGATGTCATATACATGGATTTTAGTAAGGCGTTTGATAAGGTCCCCCATGGTCGGCTTATGATGAAAGTGAGGAGGTGTGGGATAGAGGGAAAGTTGGCCGATTGGATAGGTAACTGGCTATCTGATCGAAGACAGAGGGTGGTGGTGGATCGAAAATTTTCAGACTGGAGGCAGGTTGCTAGCGGAGCGCCACAGAGATCAGTGCTTGGTCCTCTGCTCTTTGTGATTTTTATTAATGACTTAGAGGAGGGGGCTGAAGGGTGGATCAGTAAATTTGCTGATGACACCAAGATTGGTGGAGTAGTGGATGAGGTGGAGGGCTGTTGTAGACTGCAAAAAGACATAGATAGGATGCAAAGCCGGGCTGAAAAAATGGCAGATGGAGTTTAACCCTGATAAATGTGAGGTGACTCATTTTGGTAGGACTAATTTAAATGTGGATTACAGGGTCAAAGGTAGGGTTCTGAAGACTGTGGAGGAACAGAGAGATCTTGGGGTCCATATCCACAGATCTCTGAAGGTTGCCACTCAAGTGGATAGAGCTGTGAAGAAGGCCTATAGTGTGTTAGCTTTTATTAACGGGGTTGGAGTTTAAGAGCCGTGGGGTTATGCTGCAACTGTACAGGACCTTGGTGAGACCACATTTGGAATATTGTGTGCAGTTCTGGTCACCTCACTATAAGAAGGATGTGGAAGCGCTGGAAAGAGTGCAAAGGAGATTTAGCAGGATGCTGCCTGGTTTGGAGAGTAGGTCTTATGAGGAAAGGTTGAGGGAGCTAGGGCTGTTCTCTCTGGAGCGGAGGAGGCTGAGGGGAGACTTAATAGAGGTTTATAAAATGATGAAGGGGATAGATAGAGTGAACGTTCAAAGACTATTTCCTCGGGTGGATGGAGCTATTACAAGGGGGCACAACTATAGGGTACATGGTGGGAGATGTAGGAAGGATATCAGAGGTAGGTTCTTTACGCAGAGAGTGGTTGGGGTGTGGAATGGACTGCCTGCAGTGATAGTGGAGTCAGACACTTTAGGAACATTTAAGCGGCTGTTGGATAGGCACATGGAGCACACCAGGATGATAGGGAGTGGGATAGCTTGATCTTGGTTTCAGATAAAGCTCGGCACAACATCGTGGGCCGAAGGGCCTGTTCTGTGCTGTACTGTTCTATGTTCTACCCGGGTTATCCTTGCTACCCTTCTTAAATAACGTGACCACATTTGCTATCCTCCAATCCTCTGGGACCTCACCTGTGTCCAGTGAAGAGACAAAGATTTCTGTTAGAGGCCCAGCAATTTCATCTCTTGCCTCCCTGAGGAGACTAGGATAGATGCTATCCGTCCCTGGGGATTTGTCTGTCTTAATGTTTCCTAAAAAACCTAACACTTCCTTCCTTGTAATTGAGATTTTTTCTAACGGGTCAACACATCTCTCTGAGACAGTACCAGTCAACATGTCCCTCTCCTTTGTGAATACTGATGCAAAGTATTCATTTAGGATCTAACCTACTTCCTTTGGTTCTACGCATAATTCCCCTCCTTTGTCCCTGAGAGGTCCGATTGTTTCCCTAACAACCCTCTTGTTCCTAACGTATGTATAAAATGCCTTAGGATTCTCCTTAATCCTGTCTGCCAAGGACATTTCGTGACCCCTTTTTGCCCTTCTAAGTCCCTGTTTGAGTTCTTTTCTACTTTCTCTGTATTCCTCCAGTGCTCCATCTGTTTTTAGCTGCCTGGACCTCATGTATGCCTCTTTTTTTCTTTTTGATTAGACCCACAATTTCACTGGTTATCCACGGCTCTCGAATCCTACCTTTCCTATCCTTCCTCCTTACAGGCACATGCCTGTCCTGCAGTCCTATCAACTGCTCCTTAAAAGACTCCCACATGCCAGATGCGGATTTACCCTCGAACAGCCACCAAATCCTGCCTAATCCGGCTGTAGTTAGCCTTCCCCCAATTCAGCACCTTACCCATAGGACAACACTCATCTTTTTCCATTACTATCCTAAAGTTTACAGAATTGTGGTCACTATTTGCCACATGTTGCCACAGGAGTACAATATAAAGGGAAAGACTCTCAGTACGGTAGAGGATTAGAAGGACCTTGGGGTCCGGGTCCATAGGACTCTAAAATCGGCCCTGCAGGTGGAGGAGGTGGTTAAGAAGGCGTATGGTGTGCTGGCCTTTATCAATCGAGGGATTGAGTTTAGGAGTCCGGGGATAATGATGCAGCTATATAAGACCCTCGTCAGACCCCACTTGGAGTACTGTGCTCAGTTCTGGTCGCCTCATTACAGGAAGGATGTGGAAAAGATTGAAAGGATGCAGAGGAGATTTACAAGGATGTTGCCTGGATTGAGTGGCAGGCCCTATGAGGATAGGCTGAGGGAGCTGGGTCTTTTCTCCTTGGAGAGACGTAGGATGAGAGGAGACCTAATAGAGGTATATAAGATGTTGAGAGGCATAGATCTCTGAGGCTTTTTCCCAGGATGGAAATGTCTGCTACGAGAGGACACAGGTTTAAGGTGCTGGGGGGGTAGGTACAGGGGAAATGTTAGGGGGAAGTTTTTCACACAGAGGGTGGTGGGCAAGTGGAATTGGCTGCCGTCAGTGGTGGTGGAGGCAAACTCAATAGGGTCTTTTAAGAGACTCCTGGATGAGTACATGGGACTTAATAGGATGGAGGGTTATAGGTTGGCCTAAATGGTAGGGATCTGTTCGGCACAACTTGTGGGGCCGAAGGGCCTGTTTTGTGCTGTAGTTTTCTATGTTTCTATGTTCCCCCACTGAAACTTTGATGACCTGACCGGGCTCATTCCCCAGTACTAGGTCCAGTATAGCCCCCTCTCTCGTTGGACTGTCAACATATTGTTCCAAAGAACCTTCCTGTACGCATTTTATAAATTCTTCCCCGTCCAGGCCCCCAGCCCTAAGCGATTTCCAGTCTGTGAGGGATCTTGGGTTCATGTCACACTATCAGTAACCCCCACAGCTTGCCTCCTGGACATGCAGAATCTCACTGGCTGTCCTGTCTGGAGACAATATACATCTCTTTAACCTGTGCTTAATGCTCCCTCCACTCACATTGTCTGTATCTTTAAGACCTGATTGGCTGTAGAGATTCGCATTCTAATCAGTATTCTGTAACTTGATTTTGTGTCTCTGTATGCCCTGTTTGAGAGCAGATATCCACTCCATCTGATGAAGGAGCAGAGCTCCGAAAGCTAATGGCATTTGCTACCAAATAAACCTGTTGGACTTTAACCTGGTGTTGTGAAAACTCTTACTATGTTTACCCCAGTCCAACGCCGACATCTCCACATCCTGAATTTTGATTAACAGGGGAATCTAAGGTTCAGTGAGGGTAGGGAGGACTTAGACTGAGAACAGTACAGCACAGAATAGGTCCTTCGGCCCACGATGTTGTGCCGAGCTTTATCTGAAACCAAGATCAAGCTATCCCACTCCCTATCATCCTGGTGTGCTCCATGTGCCTATCCAATAATCGCTTAAATGTTCCTAAAGTGTCTGACTCCACTATCACTGCAGGCAGTCCATTCCACACCCCAACCACTCTCTGCATAAAGAACCTACCTCGGACATTCTTCCTATATCTCCCACCATGAACCCTATAGTTATGCCCCCTTGTAATAGCTCCATCCACCCGAGGAAATAGTCTTTGAACGTTCACTCTATCTATCCCCTTCATCATTTTATAAACCTCTATTAAGTCTCCCCTCAGCCTCCTCCGCTCCAGAGAGAACAGCCCTAGCTCCCTCAACCTTTCCTCATAAGACCTTCTCTCCAAACCAGGCAGCATCCTGGTAAATCTCCTTTGCACTCTTTCCAGCGCTTCCACATCCTTCTTATAGTGAAGTGACCAGAACTGCACACAATATTCCAAATGTGGTCTCACCAAGGTCCTGTACAGTTGCAGCATAACCCCACGGCTCTTAAACTCCAACCCCCTGTTAATAAAAGCTAACACACTATAGGCCTTCTTCACAGCTCTATCCACTTGAGTGGCAACCTTCAGAGATCTGTGGATATGGACCCCAAGAACTCTCTGTTCCTCCACAGTCTTCAGAACCCTATCTTTGACCCTCTAATCCACATTTAAATTAGTCCTACCAAAATGAATCACCTCACATTTATCAGGGTTAAACTCCATCTGCCATTTTTCAGCCCAGCTTTGCATCCTATCTATGTCTCTTTGCAGTCTACAACAGCCCTCCACCTCATCCACTACTCCACCAATCTTGGTGTCATCAGCAAATTTACTGATCCACCCTTCAGCCCCCTCCTCTAAGTCATTAATAAAAATCACAAAGAGCAGAGGACCAAGCACTGATCCCTGTGGCGCTCCGCTAGCAACTTGCCTCCAGTCCGAGAATGTTCCATCCACCACCACCCTCTGTCTTCGATCAGATAGCCAGTTACCTATCCAATCAGCCAACTTTCCCTCTATCCCACACCTCCTCACTTTCATCATAAGCCGACCATGGGGGACCTTATCAAACACCTTACTAAAATCCATGTATATGACATCAACTGCCCGACCTTCATCAACACACTTAGTTACCTCCTCAAAAAATTCAATCAAATTTGAGAGGCACGACTCGCCCTTCACGAATCCGTGCTGACTATCCCGGATTAATCCGCATCTTTCTAAATGGTCGTAAATCCCATCCCTGAGGACCTTTTCCATCAACTTACCAAGCACCGAAGTAAGACTAACCGGCCTATAATTACCAGGGTCATTTCTATTCCCTTTCTTAAACAGAGGAACAACATTCGCCACTCTCCAGTCCTCTGGCACCATCCCCATGGATAGTGAGGACCCAAAGATCAAAGCCAAAGGCTCTGCAATCTCATCCCTTGCCTCCCAAAGAATCCTAGGATATATTTCATCAGGCCCAGGGGACTTAACGACCTTCAGTTTATTCAAAACTGCTAGTACATCCTCCCTCCGAGCATCTACTTCCTCCAGCCTATTAGCCTGTAACACCTTCTCTTCCTCAAAAACATAGCCCCTCTCCTTGGTGAACACTGAAGAAAAGTATTCATTCATCACCTCCCCTATCTCTACTCATTCCATACACAAGTTCCCACTACTGTCCTTGACCGGCCCTAACCTCACCCTGGTCATTCTTTTATTCCTCACAAGAGTAAAAAGCCTTGGGGTTTTCCTTGATCCAACCTGCCAATGACTTCTCATGTCCCCTCCTTTTTCAGCTTTCACTTTTCAGGAAAGTGAATTTAAGGCCAAAATCAGACTAGCCATGATCCTATTGAATGGCAGAATAGATTCCCGGGGCCAGATGGCCTGCTCCTGGTGTGAGTATGCCTGGGGTACAATCTTGGAGTTTAGCAACATTGTGTTATGCTGAAGTTTGACAGTAAATCACTGCAAGTTCTGGTTGAGATTATTTTGTTTATTTATAAGTAGATCTTGAATTTTGAAATCTTCAGCAAGTCTTGGAGATTTATAATAAATTCCATTAAGATCCTTTTTGTGGTCTTTGAGCACTATTCTAACCGTGAATTTACAATGTTTCTGCTTTCAGATATGAAGGGACAGGTCGTTCACTCTCTTTAAAACTGATACAACAGCTGCGCCAACAAACTGATCAAAGCAAAGTCAATATGACTGCAGAGAATAAAACCACATCCACTGCCAAACTCAGCACAGGTATTGAAGCTGCCTTTTCTTCTTCATTACTTCTTTTCTCTTTTATCTGCCGAGAATTTTTTTTCTGTTATAAGAAAATTCTGATCTTTGGGTTAGTTCGGCCTCTTGCACAAAATGTCGGTTTGTTCCAGGTCGAGAATGCCTTTATCCGTAAATCTGAAAACAAACACGTCCAAAAAACTAATCAACCTTTAGTCTAATTGTTTATCTGCATTGTTTACTTTGCGATTTTTATTGTGATCATATTCAGTGATGTATCTTACTTTTCTAGCCAATTTGTTTATTTTAGACTATAGCTAGCCTAGGCTTCGGCTATTGTAATGTAAGTTTATATACAGTATCCAAAAACCAAAGTTATCTGAAATTCAAGATGCAATTGGCTCCGAGTGTTTTAGATCATAAAAATTTGACCTGTATTTTTCTAATTTCTTTTATATTCAGTATTTACATTTTTTGGAAATGTTCATTTGCGATTATAACAAGAAAACCATGTGCCCTTCAGTTTATATTGGGCTTGCAGGTTCATTTTGCCAGAAGAGTTTACAATTTTCAGACCTTTCTTGGCCTCCTGCAGGAAGATAGATGGCAATTTCTCCACAGAGCAGTTTCCCTTCCTGACCCTTTTTGTTTCTTCCCTGCAGCAAATGTAAGGCCTTGTGACATTATGTCCTTGTGTTTATGTACCATCCCTAGTGTTGAAATATTTTTCATAGAAAAATGTTTGCAAAGGAATTCCATCATCTCCTCTTCCTTGTTTATAGTCATTGAATCAGCTGCTGGTCTTCATTTGGGGATGAGTGTTTCCTGTAGTGACAAGTGTAAATTAAACTTTGTCCTTGTTGTTTTGGTAAATTTCAAGATCTATTTGCAAGATTTAATGTTGAATCATGTGTCATGATAGAGTCTATAATTTAATTGTGTTTATCGTATAGCAGTGATAATGATAGCTCCATAATTATAGGTGAAGGGCATTGTGTAGGAAGTGTTAACCGTGGGATTTACCTCACAAAACGTACTGGATTACACATCATTAAATATTTATTAATTTAAATGTTTTATTACTGGGAGATAAACATAACTGCTTTAAAACATTTGCAGCAAGTTCATTTTCGAATCAGAGTTTTGCAGCACAAAAAGAGGCCCTTTGACCCATTGTGTCTGCATCAGCCATCAAACACCTATCTCATCTAATCCCAATTTCCAGCATTTGGTCCATAGCCTTGTGTGCTGTGGTGTTTTAAGTGCCCATTTAAATGCTCCTTAAATATTGTCCTTCTCCCTCTACCACCCTTTCAGGCAGTGACACCATCTTTTGGGTGAAAAAGCTTTTCCTCAAAACCCCTCTATTCTCCTGCCCTCGCCTTAAATCTCTGCCCCCTGGTTATTGACCCTCCTACTAAGGGGAAATGTTTCTTCCTATCTACCCCATCTCTGTCCCTCATAATTTTGTACGCCTCAAACAGATCCCCCCTCAGCCTTCCCTGTTCTGAGGAAAACAATCCCAGCATAACCAGCCTCTCTTCATAGCTGAAATGCTCCAGCCCAGTCAGCATCCTGGTGAATCTCCTCTGCACCCTCTCCAGTGCAATCATAGTTAAACTTTTATTACAAAAGGTTTGCCCTTTATATTTTCCAAGAATGTCAATTTTTGAGTTTCTCCCCACATTCTTACAGGAAGCTAAATACTCCAGAGTAACCAGGCATTTATCAGACAACAGTAATCCTTCAGCAAGCATTCATTCTTTGAGTACTGTGATTTATACAAATGGCATTTATATCTACTTGGTAATAAAGCAGATTCAATTTTCCATGTTTACTTCTCTGCCTAGTCTTTTGCCTCCGTTAGGCTTTTTCCATTGTCATGACACTGCAGTCCCTGTTGCAGTATAGAGATTGTCGAACGCATTTGTACTGGGGGAGGTTAGACATTCATCAGCTGCTCGATTCTTGAGCAAAACCACATGTGGTTGGGTGGTACATTGAAGTCAGGCAGCCCTGAAACTGGAATTGCTGGATGGTTCCTTTTTCAAGTGCTAAGGAAAATATAGTACATGTATTATTATTGTGTGAGGTTATAACGCATGAGCTAATCTATCTCTCTTTGTTGACAGTACGGTCCCTGCATGAAATTTCTTTACATGAGGCAATTCGATATGCCCCGGGAGACCCAGTGGAGAAGTGGCTGAATGATCTGCTGTGCTTAGATTGTCTGAATATTCCTCGAATCATCTCAGGCTGCCCACTTCCAGAGATGTGTGATCTGTATCCACCAGCATATTTTATATATTATTTTTTCACAGCCAAAAGTACCAAGGAACTGTGTTAGTTAGAACTTCTAGATTAACCAGAATGATAATCTCAGGAATTTATGTTCTCAAATTACTGAAATCTATTTAAATAGAACCATAGAACATTACAGCACAGAAACAGGCCTTTTGGCCCTTCTTGGCTGTGCCGAACCATTTTTCTGCCTAGTCCCACTGACCTGCACCTGGACCATATCCCTCCACACCCCTCTCATCTATGTACCTGTCCAAGTTTTTCTTAAATGTTAAAAGTGAGCCCGCATTCACCACTTCATCTGGCAGCTCATTCCACACTCCCACCACTGTGTGAAGAAGCCCCCCTAATATTCCCTTTAAACTTTTCCCCCTTCACCTTTAACCCATGTCCTCTAGTTTTTTGTCCCCCTATCCTCAGTGGAAAAAGCCTGCTTGCATTCACTCAATCTATATCCATCATAATTTTATACACCTCTATCAAATCTCCCCTCATTCTTCTACGCTCCAGGGAATAAAGTCCTAACCTATTCAACCTTTCTCTGTAAGTCAGTTTCAAGTCCTGGCAACATCCTTGTAAACCTTCTCTGCACTCTTTCAACCTTATTAATATCCTTCCTGTAATTAGGTGACCAAAACTGCACACAATACTCTAAATTCGGCCTCACCAATGTCTTATACAACTTCACCATAACATTCCAACTCTTATACTCAATACTTTGATTTATAAAGGCCAATGTACCAAAAGCACTCTTTACGACCCTATCTACCTGTGACGCCACTTTTAGGGAATTATGTATCTGTATTTCCAGATCCCTCTGTTCTACTGCACTCTTCAGTGTCCTACCATTTACCTTGTATGTTCTACCTTGGTTTGTCCTTCCAAAGTGCAATACCTCACACTTGTCTGCATTAAACTCCATCTGCCATTTTTCAGCCCATTTTTCTAGCTGGTCCAAATCCCTCTGCAAGCTTTGAAAACCTTCCTCACTGTCCACTACACCTCCAATCTTTGTATCATCAGCAAATTTGCTGATCCAATTTACCACATTATCATCCAGATCATTGATATAGATGACAAACAACAATGGACCCAGCACTGATCCCTGTGGCACACCACCAGTCACAGCCTTCACTCAGAGAAGCAATCCTCCACTACCACTCTCTGACTTCTTCCATTGATGTGGAGATGCCGGCGTTGGACTGGGGTAAACACAGTAAGAGTTTTAACAACACCAGGTTAAAATCCACTAGGTTTATTTGGTAGCGATGTCATTAGCTTTCGGAGCACTGCTCCTTCATCAGATGGAGTGGATATCTGCTCTCAAACAGGGAATACAGAGACACAAAATCAAGTTACAGAATACTGATTAGAATGCGAACCTTTACAGCTGACCAGGTCTTAAAGATACAGACAGTGTGAGTGGAGGGAGCGTTAGGCACAGGTTAAAGAAATGTGTATTGTCTCCAGACAGGACAGCCAGTGAGATTCTGCAAGTCCAGGAGGCAAGCTGTGGGGGTTACCGATAGTGTGACATGAACCCAAGATCCGGGTTTAGGCCGTCCTCATGTGTGCGGAACTTGGCATGTCCTGTCTGGAGACAATACACATTTCTTTAACCTGTGCCTAATGCTCCCTCCACTCATATTGTCTGTATCTTTAAGACCTGATCAGCTGTAAAGATTCGCATTCTAATCAGTATTCTGTAACTTGATTTTGTATCTCTGTATGCCCTGTTTGAGAGCAGATATCCACTCCATCTGACGAAGGAGCAGCGCTCCGAAAGCTAATGGCATTTGCTACCAAATGAACCTGGTGGACTTTAACCTGGTGTTGTTAAAACTCTTACTGTGTTCTTCCATTGAGCCAATGTCGAATCCAATTTACTACCTCTCCATGTATACCAAGCGACGGAACCTTCCTAACTAACCTCCCATGCGGGACCTTGTCAAAGGCCTTACTGAAGTCCATGTAGACAACATCCACTGTCTTCCCTTCATCCACTTTCCTGGTAACCTCCTCGAAAAACTCTTAATAGATTGGTTAAACATGACCTACCACGCACAAAGCCATGTTGACTCTCCCTAATAAGTCCCTGTCTATCCAAATATTTGTAGATCCTATCTCTTAGTACTCCTTCCAATAATTTACCTCCTCCTGACGTCAAACTTACCGGCCTATAATTTCCCGCATTACTTTTTGAGCCTTTTTTAAACAACGGAACAACATGAGCTATCCTCCAATCATCCGGCACCGCACCCGTGGATATCGACATTTTAAATACATCTGCCAGGGCCCCTGCAATTTCAACACTAGTCTCCTTCAAGGTCCGAGGGAATACCCTGTCCGGTCCTGGGGATTTATCTACTCTGATTTGCCTCAAGACAGCAAGCACCTCCTCCCCTTTAATCTGTAAAGGTTCCATGACCTCCCTCCTTGTTTGTTTTATTTCCATAGACTCCATGCCAGTTTCCTTAGTAAATACGGATGCAAAAAACCCATTTAATATCTCCCCCATTTCTTTTGGTTCCGTACATAGCTGACCACTCTGATCTTCAAGAGGACCAATTTTATCCCTTGCTATCCTTTTGCTCTTAATATACCTGTAGAAGCTCTCAGGATTATCCTTCGCCTTGTCTGCCAAAGCAACCTCATGTCTTCTTTTAGCCCTCCTGATTTCTTTCTTAAGTAGTTTCTTGCACTTTTTATACTCCTCAAGCATCTTATTTGCTCCCTGTTGCCTATACATGTCACACATCTCTCTCTTCTTCTTTATCAGAGTTCCAATATCCCTCGAGAACCAAGGTTCCTTATTCTTATTCACTTTGCCTTTTATCCTGACAGGAACATACAAACTCTGCACTCTCAAAATTTCTCCTTTGAAGGCCTCCCACTTACCATTCACATCCTTGCCAGAGAACAGCCTGTCCCAATCCACACTTTTTAGATCCTTTCTCATTTCTTCAGATTTGGCCTTTTTCCAGTTTAGAACCTCAACCCGAGGACCAGATCTATCTTTATCCATGATCAAGTTGAAACTAATGGCATTATGATCACTGGAACCAAAGTGTTCCCCTACACACACTTCCGTCACTTGTTCTAACTCGTTTCCTAATAGGAGATCTAATATTGCATCCTCTCTAGTTGGTACCTCTATATATTGATTTAGAAAATTTTACGGAACACATTTTACGAACTCTAACCCGTCTAGACCTTTAACAGTATGGGAGTCCCAATCTATATGTGGAAAATTAAAATCCCCTACTATCACAACTTTATGTTTCCTGCAGTTGTCTGCTATCTCTCTGCAGATTTGCTCCTCCAATTCTCGCTGACTATTGGGTGGTCTATAATACACCCCCATTAATGTGGTCATACCTTTCCTGTTTCTCAGCTCCACCCATATGGCCTCGGTCGACAAGCCCTCTAATCTGTCCTGCCTGAGCACTGCTGTAACATTTTCCCTGACTAGCAATGCCACCCCCCCCACCCTTCATCCCTCTGCCTCTATCACATCTGAAACATCAGAACCTGGAACATTGAGCTGCCAGTCCTGCCCCTCCTGTAGCCAAGTTTCGCTAATGGCTATAATGTCATAATTCCATGTGTCAATCCACGCCCTCAGCTCGTCTGCCTTCCTCACAATACTCCTGGCATTGAAATATTCACACCTCAGAAGATTATTACCACCACACACAACCCTTCTATTTGTGATTTTGCATGAACTATTAACATCATTTATTTTCACCCCCGCTGCACTATCTGCTCTGGCACTCTGGTTCCCATCCCCCTGCAAATCTAGTTTAAACGCTCCCCAATAACACTAGCAAACCTCCCTGCAAGTATATTGGTCCCCTTGTAGTTTAGGTGTAACCCGTCTCTCTTGTACAGGTCCCACCTGCCCCAGAAGAGGTCCCAATGATCTAGAAATCTGAAACCCTGCCCCCTACACCAGTTCCTCAGCCACGTGTTCATCCGCCTGAGCATCCTACTCCTACCCTCACTGGCACGTGGCACAGGTAGCAATCCTGAGATTACTACCCTCGGGGTCCTGCTTTTTAACTTCCTACCAAGCTCTCTATACTCACTCTTCAGGAGCTCCTCACCCTTCCTACGTCATTGGTACCAATGTGTACCATGACATCTGGCTGATCACCCTCCCACTTCAGAATGCTGTGCACGCGATCAGAGACATCCCTGACCCTGGCACCCGGGAGGCAACAAACCATCCGGGAGTCTCTGTCACGACCACAGAACCTCCGGTCCGTACCTCTGTCTATCGAGTCCCCTATCACTACCGCTCTCCTCTTCCACCCTCCCTTCTGCGCTGCAGAACCAGACTCAGTGCCAGAGATCCGGCTGCCACAGCTTGTCCCAGGTAAGGTATCCCCCACAACAGTATCCAACTCGGTCTACCTGTTGTGGAGGGGAATGGCCACAGGGGAACCCTGCGCTGCCTGCCCTTTCCCTTTCCCTCGCTTGACGGTAACCCAATTACCTGTGCCTTTGGTGTAACTGCCTCCCTGAAGCTACTATCTATAAACTCCTCATTCTCCCGAATGATCCGGAGGTCATCCAGCTCCTACTCCAGTTCCCTAACGCGGTCTGTTAGGAGCTGCAGCTGGATGCACCTCCTGCAGGTGTCGTTGTGGTCTCCCTGACTTCCCACATCCTGCAAGAGAAGCATTCCAACATCCTGTCTGGCATTCTTTCTACTCTGAAGAAACAAAAACAACTTACTGGAATCTACCCTCGCCTCTGCCTGTTCACGCCGAAGCCTGTTTGAGCCAAAGCCGTCCCACTCCGCTCCCTCTCACTCTGCTCCCTCTCACTCTCCTGCCCGCTGGATAGAGCGGCCTGCTTTTTAAACCTTCCGCGTGCTACTGGCTGACGTCAGGCGCCTGCGCAGTCTCGCGTTCCACTCGCTGCCTCCCTCGCTCCGACTCAAAAAATTCACTGGGGCCTACTTCCGGTTTTACACTCCCGGCTGCCTTAGAGAAAAAAAAACTCCGGGAAAAAAAAGAGTAAGTTAAAAATCCCTCTTACCTACTAGCTCTCCTCACTTGAACCACCACTCTAGCTGCTCCTCTGGAACAAATATGTCTCCTCTTGTGTTTGAGTCCCAGTTACTGACTGATGTATATGCTGAGATCTGAAAGAGATTCTTGGGATCTGAGAAATAATACTTGGCATTAAAACATTGTGACTTTGAGACGTGGATATTTTAGGTGTATGTACATGAAAATTGAGTTTACTGGGTTTGTCTACAATATGGCCCACAACAAAATATTCTAGCCATGGAGTATTTTTGGATCTATTGCAGAAATACTGAATCACAGAATCTTTACAATGCTGAAGGAGGTCATTTGGTCTATCAAGTATGCACTGGCGCTCTGAAAGAGCATTCTATCTAGTCCCACTCCCCTGCCTTATCCCAATAACTTTGCACATTCTTTTCAGAGAGCAATCCAACTCCTGTTTGAATACCTGGATCATAGCTGCCTCCTCCACCCCCTCAGAAGGTTTGTTCCAGACTCCAACCACCCTCTGAGTGAAAAGTATTTTCCTCTCAACACTTTACTCCTTTTGTCAATTATTTTGAGTTTGTGGCCTCTCGTTCTCGATGTGCTCTTGAGGGGGAACAGTTTCTCACTATTTACCCTGTCCATACCGTCCTGGACAAAGAACAAAGAACAGCACAGGAAACAGGCCCTTCGGCCCTCCAAGCCTGTGCCGCTCCTTGGTCCAACTAGACCAATCGTTTGTATCCCTCCATTCCCAGGCTGCTCATGTGACTATCCAGGTAAGTCTTAAACGATGTCAGCGTGCCTGCCTCCACCACCCTACTTGGCAGCGCATTCCAGGCCCCCACCACCCTCTGTGTAAAAAACATCTCTCTAATATCTGAGTTATACTTCACCCCTCTCACCTTCAGCCCGTGACCCCTCGTGAACGTCACTTCTGATCTGGGAAAAAGCTTCCCACCGTTCACCCTATCTATCCCCTTCATAATCTTGTACACCTCTGTTAGATCTCCCCTCATTCTCCGTCTTTCCAGGGAGAACAACCCCAGTTTACCCAATCTCTCCTCATAACTAAGACCCTCCATACCAGGCAACATCCTGGTAAACCTTCTCTGCACTCTCTCTAACGCCTCCACGTCCTTCTGGTAGTGCGGCGACCAGAACTGGACGCAGTACTCCAAATGTGGCCTAACCTGCGTTCTATACAGCTGCATCATCAGACTCCAGCTTTTATACTCTATACCCCATCCTATAAAGGCAAGCATACCATATGCCTTCTTCACCACCTTCTCCACCTGTGTTGCCACCTTCAAGGATTTGTGGACTTGCACACCTAGGTCCCTCTGTGTTTCTATACTCCTGATGACTCTACCATTTATTGTATAACTCCTCCCTACATTATTTCTTCCAAAATGCATCACTTCGCATTTATCTGGATTAAACTCCATCTGCCACCTCTCCGTCCAATTTTCCAGCCTATCTAAATCCTGCTGTATTGCCCGACAATGTTCTTCACTATCCGCAAGTCCAGCCATCTTCGTGTCATCCACAAACTTGCTGATTACACCAGTTACACCTTCTTCCAAATCATTTATATATATATCACAAATAGCAGAGGTTCCAGTACAGAGCCCTGCGGAACACCACTGGTCACAGACCTCCAGCCGGAAAAAGACCCTTCGACCACTACCCTCTGTCTCCTATGGCCAAGCCAGTTCTCCACCCATCTAGCCACTTCTCCTTGTATCCCATGAGCCTTAACCTTCTTAACCAACCTGCCATGTGGGACTTTGTCAAATGTCTTACTGAAATCCATATAGACGACATCCACGGCCCTTCCTTCATCAACCGTTTTTGTCACTTCCTCAAAAATCTCCACCAAATTTGTAAGGCACGACCTCCCTCTTACAAAACCATGCTGTCTGTCACTAATGAGATTGTTCCGTTCTAAATGCACATACATCCTGGACCTAGAATACTTCCATCAAGTCTCCTCTTAGCCTTCATTTCTGCAAGGAAAACAATCTGTCCTTATAGCTACAGCTATTTATCCCTGGGATCATTCTTGTGAATCTCCTCTGTACTCCAATGCCTTCACATCCTTCATCAAGTATGGTGCCCAGAACTGGATGCAGTCTCCAGATATGGCCTAATTAGTGTCTTATACAAGTTCACCATGACCTTCTTACTCTTCTACTCAGTGACAATGTTAGAAATGCAGGCCCCTTTAAGAGTAAACCAGGACTAGCTTCTGAGTGAGTTGAGAGCAGCTCATTGAAGCCTGTGACTTCAGAGCTGGACTTTCAAGAACAAAGAACAATACAGCACAGGAACAGGCCCTTCGGCCCTCCAATCCCGCGCCGCTCCCCGGTCCAGGATTGAATCCTGAATCCAGGATCCCCGCCCAATTTTCCAGCCTATCTACATCCTAATATCCTATCCACCGAGCTGTCCCTCACAGCTACGATGCTTTGTTCATCACAACCTATTAACTCACCCCCACCCCCCCATTCCAGACCATGTGATCTCCAGGGAGAGGCGAAAACCCAGAGTGAAAACCCCAGGGCCAATATGGGGGGAAATAAAATCTGGGAAATTCCTCTCCGACCCCCTGAGGCGATCGAAACGAGTCCAGGACATCACACTGGCCATGAACAGAAAATGCTTCCCAACCCTATTCATTTCCACTTCTGCTTTACGAACACCATCTGAATTCCCTGCCCCCGAGACAGGTTCCCAACTATCCGCAGTCTCGCTCTGTACTGGCACCAGCAAGATGATCATAGAATGAAGCCTTGAAACGAGAAACAAAGAACAATTAGCCCGCGCCGCTCCCTAGTCCAAACTAGACCACTCTTTTGTATCCCTCCATTCCCACTCCGTTCATATAGCTGTCTAGATAAGTCTTAAACGTTCCCAGTGTGTCCGCCTCCACCACCTTGCCCGGCAACACATTCCAGGCCCCCACGACCCTCTGTGTAAAATATGTCCTTCTGATATCTGTGTTAAACCTCCCCCCCTTCACCTTGAACCTATGACCCCTCGTGAACGTCACCACCGACCCGGGGAAAAGCTTCCCACCGTTCACCCTATCTATGCCTTTCATAATTTTATACACCTCTATTAAGTCTCCCCTCATCCTCCGTCTTTCCAAGGAGAACAACCCCAGTTTCCCCAATCTCTCCTCATAACCAAGCCCCTCCATACCAGGCAACATCCTGGTAAACCTCCTCTGTACTCTCTCCAAAGCCGTCCTTCTGGTAGTGTGGCGACCAGAACTGGACGCAGTATTCCAAATGCGGCCGAACCAACGTTCTATACATCTGCAACATCAGACCCCAACTTTTATACTCTATGCCCCGTCCTATAAAGGCAAGCATGCCATATGCCTTCTTCACCATCTTCTCCACCTGTGACGTCACCTTCAAAGATCTGTGGACTTGCACACCCAGGTTTCCTCGAGGGGACGGGTCCAGAAGGGAAGAATGGAAATTGGCATTTGTGTTGAACTATAGCACAACAAGACAAAAGTTGGGAATCTCAGAATATCTGCTGCCTGATGTGGTAAATCGATATCTGCCTGTGAAACACTCACACTCCTATTAATAAAGCCTAAAATACTATCCACTTTATTAACTGCTATCTCAACCTGCCCTGCAACCTTCAATGACAAATATACCGAAGTCCCTCTGTTCCTACACCTCCTTTGGAGTTTCTCCCCTTCTATATTCTTCCCTCACATTTCTCTACATTGAATTTCATCTCCACTTGTCTGCCCAATCCAACAGGTCTATGTTCTATTGAAAATCAAGACTATCCTCGTCACAGTTGACAATGTTTCCCATCTTCATATCATCCACAAATTTTGCCTTTCTGTACTAGATCCAAAAATAGTCCATGGCTAGGATATTTATTTGTGAGGCCATATTGTAGACAAGCTCGATTTTGATACCCTGAACTCCACAGTCTAGGTCATTAATATATATATCAGGAAAAGCAACACTGCCTCTGGAGAACTCCACCTCAAACCTGAGAAACAGCCATTTATCACCGTTTCCTGTCACTCAGCCAGTTTCTTATCCAAGTGCCTACTTTTCCTTTTATCCCATGAGCTAGAGATTTGCTCTCAATTTGTTGTGTGGCACTGTATCAAATGCCTTTTGAAAATCCATATCCACCACATCAGCAGTGATGACCTTATCAACCTTCTCTGTTCCTTCATCAAAAAACTCCAGCAAGCTAGTTAAACATGATTTTCCATGAATGAATCCATGTTGGCTTTCCTTAATTTTCCTTTACCTCTCTAAGTACCTATTGATTTTTTTCCCCCCAACTATAGTTTCTAGAAGTTGCCCTACCACTGAAGTCAAACTGACTGCTCTGTAATTGCCGACATTATCCTTGCACTCCTTTTTGAACAAGGGAACAACATTCCCAATTCTCCAGTTGTCTGGCAGCACCTGTGTCTAAGGAAGACTGGAAGATTATCACCATCCCACACAGTCCTAAAACCTTATCAATTTTAAGTAAAGATAGCCTTTCTAACACCTCCCTTCTTCTCAACTGTAAATTCCTCAAGTGTATCAGTTATCTCCTCTCCTCAGCCTGGGTAACATCTTCCTTTGTAAAGACAGCTGCAAAGTACTTGCTTAATGCTTGCGCTGCTTCTGCCTTCACGTGCAAGTCTCCTTTTTCTATCCCTAATCGGCCCTACTCTTTTTTCACCCTTTTATTATTTAGAACATAGAACATAGAACAGTACAGCACAGAACAGGCCCTTCGGCCCACGATGTTGTGCCGAGCTTTATCTGAAACCAAGATCAAGCTATCCCACTCCCTATCATCCTGGTGTGCTCCATGTGCCTATCCAATAACCGCTTAAATGTTTCTAAAGTGTCTGACTCCACTATCACTGCAGGCAGTCCATTCCACACCCCAACCACTCTCTGCGTAAAGAACCTACCTCTGATATCCGTCCTGTATCTCCCACCACGAACCCTATAGTTATGCCCCCTTGTAATAGCTCCATCCACCCGAGGAAATAGTCTTTGAACGTTCACTCTATCTATCCCCTTCATCATTTTATACACCTCTATCAAGTCTCCCCTCAGCCTCCTCCGCTCCAGAGAGAATAGCCCTAGCTCCCTCAACCTTTCCTCATATGACCTACCCTCCAAACCAGGCAGCATCCTGGTAAATCTCCTCTGCACTCTCTCCAATGCTTCCACAGCCTTCTTATAGTGAGGTGACCAGAACTGCACACAATATTCCAAATGTGGTCTCACCAAGGTCCTGTACAGTTGCAGCATAACCCCACGGCTCTTAAACTCCAACCCCCTGTTAATAAAAGCTAACACACTACAGGCCTTCTTCACAGCTCTATCCACTTGAGTGGCAACCTTTAGAGATCTGTGGATATGGACCCCAAGATCTCTCTGTTCCTCCACAGTCTTATATGCTTATAGATGACCTTGTTGCATTCCTGACAACTGTCTACATTCTGACAGTAATTCATTATCATACAAAAGGTTCTTGGAAAGGCTAAACAGAAAATCTTGAAGCTGAAATTCCTGTATTAAAACTAGGAAGATTCTATGCATTGATGTCTTGCCCCACTTTGTACACCTCGAGTGGTGCAGGCCACAGACAAACTTACATCAATATTCTTGTTCATTTGCTTATATCTATAGAGAGCATTCTCACTTCTTAGAAATCATATAAATCATAGAAACCCTACAGTGCAGAAGGAGGCCATTCGGCCCATCGAGTCTGCACCGACCGCAATCCCACCCTACCCCCACATATTTACCCGCTTATCCCTCTAATCTACACATTTTAGGATTCTAAGGGGCAATTTTTAACCGGGCCAATCAACCTAACCCGCACATCTTTGGACTGTGGGAGGAAACCGGAGCACCCGGAGGAAACCCACGCAGACACGAGGAGAATGTGCAAACTCCACACAGACAGTGACCCGAGCCGGGAATCGAACCCGGGACCCTGGAGCTGTGAAGCAGCAGTGCTAACCACTGCGCTACCGTGCCGCCCATTCTTGTACTCATTTAAGATTTGTTTCCCTTTGCTGTGCAAAGAAATGTCCGTCTTCACCCTATTATAGAAAGGATATTATTAAACTAGAAAGAGTGCAGAAAAGATTTACTAGGATGCAACCGAGACTTAATTGTTTGAGTTATAAGGAGAGGCTGGGTAGACTGGGACTTTTTTCTCTGGAGTGTAGAAGGCTTAGGGGTGATCTTATAGAGGTCTCTAAAATAATGAGGGGCACAGCTCAGGTAGATAGTCAATATCTTTTCCCAAAGGTAGGGGAGTCTAAAACTAGAGGGCATAGGTTTAAGGTGAGAGGAGAGAGATACAAAAGTGTCCAAAGGGGCAAATGTTTCACACAGAGTGGTGAGTGTCTGGAACAAGCTGCCAGAGGTTGTAGTAGAGGTGGGTACAATTTTGTCTTTTAAAAAACATTTAGACAGTTACATGGGTACGATGGGTATAGAGGGATATGGGCCAAATGTGGGCAATTGGGACTAGCTTAGGGGTTTAAAAAAGGGGTGGCATGGACAAGTTGGGCTGAAGGGCCTGTTTCCATGCTGTAAACTCTACGACTCTTCACACTTTCTGATGCATTAAGTTTAGGATAAATCAATGAGTGTTACAAATGCAGAATTGTTTCTGGTATACTTTGTGGGTTGGGTTTTCTGGGCTTTTTGGCTTCATGTGTTCCCACTTTAGTTTAAATACCCTGAAGGTAGGGTATCTAAACGAGAGTAGTGGCCCATGAAGGCAAGTTCTGCTGTTACTGTAACTGAGCTTTTGAAGTTCGCAGTTTCCTACCTTAACTACTACAGCTACTATGTGAATAGGGACACATTGTTCTGTTATCACAAAGCATCTGAGGCCTTCCTGCATCGATTGGTGTCTCTGTATGTGGCATCCCATTACAAGGTGAGTCTCTGGCAACTCCCATGATGACAAGCTTTAATTGTTCTCTTTTTGGAAGAATTACATGTTTAAACGCAATACAGAAGCTGTTAACCTTTTGTAACTAATTTGGTTTGTCATTTGTTATTTATAATTGGTTTGAATTTTCATCACAAAGATCAACTTTTACATTTTTTTAAAAATCATACTCGAAAGTATAAGTATGATTCTTTACTTCAGTCAGAAGCGATGAGTATCCAGAATAAAAACATTCTAAACAATGTGTACATTTTAAAAGAGGCTGCCAGGAGTTGCACTATATTTAAGGCACCTTTTAATGATTTGCTGCATGTGAAGGTTATTTTTGCAAGATATTAAAAGTTATTTTAAATAAAAACTTCTTTAAACCTACGCAGAACAGCCCCAATGACCTTCAGTTACTTTCTGATGCTCCTGCTCACCACCTCTTCTGCCTGCTGCCCCCTGTACAACCCACTCAGAACTCGCTGCCGGAAGTACTGGCTGTCATTCAGGTAATGAGCAACATTCTGGTCACTGATAAACACATCCAATCAGATGCTGCAGCATATTGTTATTTAAGATTTACTTGCGTGGCTAAATCTGTATACCATTCTTTATTCCACTTCAGTGCTTTGCATACTATGTGATGTTAGCACCATTGTGTGAAAATCTTATATCTGTGTTTTTATTGGAGATAAGTTACTTAGGATTTAGGAGTAGAATAGGCCATTTGGCCCTTCGAGACTTCTCTGCAATTTGATCAGATCATGGCTGATCTGGCTGTGGTCTCAACCCCATTTTCCTGTCTACTTCCCATAACTTTTGACTCCTTTTACCTTTCAAAATCTATCTAACTCAGCCTTGAATAAATTCAATGCTCCAGGCCCACTGCTTTCTGAGGAGGAGAATTCCATAGACTAACAACTATCAGAGAAAATATTTCTTACCATCTCCATCTTAAAAAACAGACCATTTATTCTTATCCCCTACTTCTGATCTCCCCCACAAGAGGAAACATCCTGGTGTCTACCCGGCCACGTCCCCTCCGTCGATGTTTCAGTAAGGTCACCTTTATTCTACTAAACTTTAATGTGTGTGGGCCCAACCTGTTCAGTCTTCCTTCATAAGTTAATACTTTCAACGAATGAGACAAGTGAACCTTCTCTAAGCTGCTTCTAACACACTTATAGAACATAGAACATTACAGCGCAGTACAGGCCCTTCGGCCCTCTGTTGCGCCGACCAGTGCAACCAATCTTGCTGGTAATGGCTTCAGGGATGGCAGTTCAGGCAGTATGCTGCATCTCCTGTGGGATGTATGTGGTGAGGAAATCCAGTAGTGTTTCAGGAGATTTTAGTTGTAAGAAGTGCATTAGATTGCAGCTTCTGGAGGAGCGTGTAAAGGAGCTGGAGGGGGAGGTAGAGGAACTCCGCATAATTCGGGAGGCGGAGGTGGAAGTTGATAGGAGTTATAGAGAAATAGTAACTCCTAGAAATGAGGCTTGGGTCAATGCCAGGAGGAGGGGTAAGAAGCAATCGGGAAGACAATCCCCTGGGGCGGTTCCCCTCCATAATAGGTTTTCGGTGCTGGAGGCTACAGTTGAGGAGGAATCAACTGAGCATAGAGAGCAGATCTCTGGGGGTGAGCCGAGTGAGAAAGCTCAGGTGGTTAGGGGCTGTAAAAGACTGGGCCTTGTGATTGGGGACTCCACAATTAAGGGGACAGATAGGAGGGTCGGAACTAAAGGTAGGGACTCAGGGTTGGTGTGTTGCCTACCAGGGGCTGGGGTCCGGGATGTGTCTGACAGGGTATTCAGGACTCTTAGGGGGGAGGGAGATAAACCACAAGTTATTGTACATGTGGGGACACACGACATAGGGAGGATAGGGGAAGGGGATATTAGGCAGGGATTTATGGAGTTGGGGTGGAAACTAAAGGCCAAGACTGACAGAGTGGTTATCTCTGGACTCTTGCCTGTACCACGGGATAGTTTAGAGAGGAATAGGGAGAGGGAAGGTTTGAATTCATGGCTGAGGGGATGGTGCAGGAGGGAGGGGTTCAGGTACTTAAGCAATTGGGGCTCGTACTGGGGAAGGTGTGACCTCTATGAGAAGGATGGTCTACACCTTAATCAGAAGGGGACCAATATCCTGGGGGGTAAATTTGCTAAGGCCATGCAGGGAGGTTTAAACTGATTCGGGGGGGGGGAGGGATCCTGAGTAGTGGGGCTGAAAGTGAGGGATGCATAGATGGGGACTGCAATGCACGGCATTGCAGAGGTGGGGTGGAGCAGGGTTTGAAATGTGTATACTTCAATGCCAGGAGTATTCGCAATAAAGTGGGTGAACTTGCAGCGTGGATCAGTACCTGGGACTTCGATGTTGTGGCTATTTCAGAGACATGGATAGAGCAGGGGCAGGAATGGATGCTGCAGGTCCCGGGGTTCAAATGTTTTAGTCGAAGTAGGGAAGGAGGTAGAAGAGGGGGAGGGGTAGCATTATTGGTCAGAGATTGTATCACAGTGTCAGAGAGGAGGTTTGATGAGGACTTATCTGTTGAGGTAGTATGGGCGGAGATTAGAAATAGGAGAGGAGAGGTCACCCTGTTGGGAGTCTTTTATAGACCTCCTAAAAGTTCTAGAGAGGTTGAGGAAAGGATTGCGGAGTCAATCCTGCTTAGGAGTGAAAGTAATAGGGCAATTGTTATGGGGGATTTTAACTTGACTCATATTGACTGGAATTGTTATAGCTCTAGCTCGTTAGAGGGGTCAGTTTTTGTTCAAAGCGTGCAGGAAGGTTTTTTGACTCAGTATGTAGACAGGCCAACTAGAGGTGAGGCTATATTGGATCTGGTGCTGGGAAATGAGCCAGACCAGGTGCTAGACTTGGAAGTTGGTGTGCATTTTGGTGATAGTGACCACAATTCGGTTACGTTCACCTTAGTGATGGAAAGGGATAGGCATGAACCTCGGGCCAGTGGTTTTAGCTGGGGGAAGGGTAATTATGAGGCTATTAGGAGAGAATTAGGAAACATAGGTTGGACTAGGAGATTACAGGGACTGGGAACGTCCGACATGTGGAGTTTTTTCAAGGAGCAGCTACTGCGAGTCTGTGATAGGTATGTCCCTGTCAGGCAAGGAGGAATTGGTAGGGCTAGGGAACCGTGGTGCACCAAAAAAGTTTCTTTGTTGGTTAAAAAGAAAAAGGAGGCTTATGTTCGGATGAGACGTGAGCACTCGGGTAGTGCACTAGAAAGCTTTAGATTGGCTAAGAGGGAGTTGAAGAGCGAGCTTAGAAGGGCTAAAAGGGGACATGAGAAGACTTTGGCGGATAGGGTTAAAGAGAATCCTAAGGCGTTCTATAGGTATGTCAAGAACAGAAGGTTGGTTAGGGCAAGTTTAGGGCCAGTTATAGATGGCAGAGGGAAGTTATGTGTGGAACCGGAGGAGATTGGTGAAGCATTGAACCAATATTTCTCTTCGGTGTTCACGCAAGGGGACATGAATATAGCTGAGGAGGACACTGGGTTGCAAGGGAGTAGAATAGACAGTATTACAGTTGATAAGGAGGATGTGCAGGATATTCTGGAGGGTCTGAAAATAGATAAATCCCCTGGTCCGGATGGGATTTATCCAAGGATTCTCTGGGAGGCAAGAGAAGTGATTGCAGAGCCTCTGGCTCTGATCTTCAGGTCGTCGTTGGCCTCTGGTATAGTACCAGAAGATTGGAGGTTAGCGAATGTTGTCCCATTGTTTAAGAAGGGGAACAGAGACTTCCCCGGGAATTATAGACCGGTGAGTCTCACTTCTGTTGTCGGCAAGATGTTGGAAAAAATTATAAGGGATAGGATTTATAGTTATTTGGAGAGTAATGAATTGATAGGTGATAGTCAGCATGGTTTTGTGGCAGGTAGGTCGTGCCTTACTAACCTTATTGAGTTTTTTGAGAAAGTGACCAAGGAGGTGGATGGGGGCAAGGCAGTGGACGTGGTATATATGGATTTTAGTAAGGCGTTTGATAAGGTTCACCATGGTAGGCTTCTGCAGAAAATGCAGATGTATGGGATTGGGGGTGATCTAGGAAATTGGATCAGGAATTGGCTAGCGGATAGGAAACAGAGGGTGGTGGTTGATAGTAAATATTCATCATGGAGTGCGGTTACAAGTGGTGTACCTCAGGGATCTGTTTTGGGGCCACTGCTGTTTGTAATATTTATTAATGATCTGGATGAGGGTATAGTTGGGTGGATTAGCAAATTTGCTGATGACACCAAAGTCGGTGGTGTGGTAGACAGTGAGGAAGGGTGTCGTAGTTTGCAGGAAGACTTAGACAGGTTGCAAAGTTGGGCCGAGAGGTGGCGGATGGAGTTTAATGCGGAGAAGTGTGAGGTAATTCACTTTGGTAGGAATAACAGATGTGTTGAGTATAGGGCTAACGGGAGGACTTTGAATAGTGTGGAGGAGCAGAGGGATCTAGGTGTATGTGTGTATAGATCCCTGAAAGTTGGGAATCAAGTAGATAAGGTTGTTAAGAAGGCATATGGTGTCTTGGCGTTTATTGGTAGGGGGATTGAATTTAGGAGTCGTAGCGTTATGTTGCAACTGTACACAACTCTGGTGCGGCCGCACTTGGAGTACTGTGTGCAGTTCTGGTCCCCACATTACAGGAAGGATGTGGAGGCTTTGGAGAGGGTGCAGAGGAGGTTTACCAGGATGTTGCCTGGTATGGAGGGGAGATCCTATGAGGAGAGGCTGAGGGATTTGGGATTGTTTTCGCTGGAAAGGCGGCGGCTAAGAGGGGATCTTATTGAAACATATAAGATGATTAGAGGTTTAGATAGGGTGGATAGTGATAGCCTTTTTCCTCTGATGGAGAAATCCAGCACGAGGGGGCATGGCTTTAAATTGAGGGGGGGTAGTTATAGAACCGATGTCAGGGGTAGGTTCTTTACCCAGAGGGTGGTGAGGGATTGGAATGCCCTGCCAGCATCAGTAGTAAATGCGCCTAGTTTGGGGGCGTTTAAGAGATCCGTAGATAGGTTCATGGACGAAAAGAAATTGGTTTAGGTTGGAGGGTCACAGTTTTTTTTTTTAACTGGTCGGTGCAACATCGTGGGCCGAAGGGCCTGTTCTGCGCTGTAATGTTCTATGTTCTATGTTCTATAATCTAAAGCCCCTCTAATCTACACTATTCCAATATCATCCATATTTGTGCTGTAGCTTTTCTATGTTCTATGTTCTTTCTATGTTTATCCAATAACCATTTGAATGCTCTTAATGTTGACGAGTCCACTACTGCTGCAGGCAGGGCATTCCACTTGTATTCTTTTTCAAATTACCATGTGAATGTACTAAACGTTTGTACAGCAATATCTGTCTGCACTTTGACTCCAGTCACGGGGCGGCACGGTAGCACAGTGGTTAGCACTGCTGCTTCACAGCTCCAGGGACCTGGGTTCAAATCCCGGCTCGGGTCACTGTCTGTGTGGAGTTTGCACATTCTCCCTCTGTCTGCGTGGGTTTCCTCCGGGTGCTCCGGTTTCCTCCCACAGTCCAAAGATGTGTGGGCTAGGTTGATTGGCCATTCTAAATT